>NC_086330.1:96132377-96499877 GCF_032445375.1 Bacillus rossius redtenbacheri
TAAATCGACCATTTTGAATATTGACGAACATACAGGTTTTTATGTACATTAAGATTTTTAAAAAGTTTCAGGAATTTAAAGAAGTTTCCAAAGCATTTCCAGAAGAAAAATAGGTACTTCGAAATCTACCTATGCCTGTAGGCTGAGCCCAAAGGGATATTTAAATTTACTTTATTTCCTCATATTTTTTCTGATCTTTTTACCCAAATAATGGATGGTATTTGAGGATTTGATTTGGCACAGCCCTAATAAAAATAGAACATTAAATTATTTAATAATTATTGCATGTGTATATTTGCGTATACAATTATGTAATTTGACACGTTAACTATTCTAATTCAAGATGTACGTTCGTGTTATTTAACCGTAACCTATAGTACAATTTTGTACTCTACGAATATTAGGGTAAAAGAATAATTGTACTTGTTTTTTTTTTAACTGCACGACAAAAATTTAAAATAGGCTAACTAATCATTAAATAAATAAAATGTAAGAGTTTTTTATATCCGAGAGAATGGACTAAGGCACGCGCACACGATACACGACTTTTTTTGTACGTTTACAAAAGATTCCTTCGTAAACCAGTTGCCAAGAAATAATTTGTAATACTACAAAAAATGCTGTAAATTTGTATAATCTTGTGGTTATTTTCGCATGTAAGAAATAAGTTTTTGAAAACAATACCGAATATTTATTGACGTGCTAACAAAAATTGGCACATAATTTTAAATTTTGATTGATGATTTATAGAAGCATAATTTTTTTAAAGAATGGAAAAGATGATCGAATATCAAACAATTGACTTTAGATTGATTTGCCATGCTTATTAATGTACGCAGTTCATATTTGAAAGATATTCAGGGAACTGTTTACAAATAACTATAACTCTTTGAGGTACTGGGAATACACAAAGTATAAATTCCCTGGCAATAATCCAACCCCGTTATTACTGCGAACTCTATTTTGTAGCGGTACAGTTGTTTTCGTGTAAAAGTACAAATTTACAAAGATCTGTATTTAGCTGAGTACCCAGCGCTGCCTGGGGTTTGGGCAGAGTAAAGAGGCTCCATCTGCAGACGAAACTTCCGTTGTCAGTTGTTTCTGACGCTCGGATAGCTTTATGTCTTTTAGCTGCAGGAGTTTTCTGACCAATATTGGTTCCTTTCTTAGGTGTTTTGTTGTTGGTTACTTATTTAACATTATATATTGGATATTTTATCATCAAAACAATGCAATATCCGTTGCCAGGTAGACCAAGAAAGCAGCATCAATGTTGAAAAACGTGATATTTCGACTTTTAACGCCACCGAAACCCCCATTCTTGAGTTGATTTTCGTAAAATCCATTCTTAGCGGATTTTCAAAAATATAATGAAACGGCTCCGATAAAAGCGAAAAAGACTTGAAAAAAATACTAAACCCGGCTTTGGACCTGATTTTCGACAATGGATTTTATTAAAATACTGCCTATCTTGATACAATACATTAAACATTTAGTACCATAAAGTTTCTCTTTGGCTTTGTGAGCTTTGTTCGCACCATCCGCCACAGGTTGCAGCACCATGTTACACATTTACGTTCCATGCGACTTCTCTTCCATTCACGAAATTACTCCTATCAAATGCCGTACACCGAGAGTAACGATGTTACACATAAAATATTTTCAGTGGGATACAATTCGTAACTGTGGAAGGAGTGGTGCTACCACAGAAGTTAAACAAATGTGTTTTTCTTTCACAGTCGCTAACTGAAGCTTTGTACATGTGTCATGCTCCTCTCCTTTTTTTAAACTAATCCAATCATTATTCTTTACTATATACACACAGAAAAATCTTTAAACATTATAAAAAATATTGGGGTAGCAGTAGGTAAATTGTATTAAATACAATAAATTATTCATCTATATAAATCTATATAAATAAAAATGTAATAGTACGTTCGTTCAAAATCTTAAATCTACGAAAATTCTTCCATGATTGCTTTGAAATTTTGAAACATCGTTGCATTCGAATACGCGCTTGTTTTTATAGACCTAAGTCACACCTGTGACAGGTAAAAAGATAGATAAAAATATAGATAGGTAATACTACCTATATAAATAAATGATTTGTGTGTTCGTATTCTGTTTTGTGAAGAGAAAGATATAGATAGGAAGATATAGACATAGAGAGATAGAGATATAGAGAGGTATAGAAATATATACAAATATATAGAGATACAGAGAAATAGAACGAGGGATGTATGTGTATATATACAGAGATGTAAACAGGTAAAGATAGGGAGGTAGATTGAGAGATATATATAGAAACTTATATACACAGAGATATATAGAGTGATGGCGAGATATGGTTAAAAATATAGATATATAAAGATATATAGATATCGTGAAATATATAGATATAGTGAGATTTTGTCTACATAGAGAAATATAGAGGTATTTATAGAAGAACATATGTAGATAGATAGTTAGAGTTAGAGTGATAGAGAAAAAAATGGTATATTTGTACCAAATATAAACACATTTCAAAAAAATGAAAAAGGCATAACAACGCAAGTAGTATGTGAATGACGGTCCGAGATCAGGCGCCAGGCGCTGGTGCCGGTGCCGGTGTCCGCCATCTTGGATTGTGACGTCACGGCGGCAAAAATTCCTCAAAATTCCTCAAAAATGACTCAAAATGACTCAAAATTTCCCGTTTTCGAGGGAAAAATTCCCGTTTCGAGGAAAAATTAGGATTTCAAAAAACCACAAATGTCTTTTGCCTTAGAAAGAACACCAATTCCTAAAATAGGCTTAAGCATCCTTAACTCAAGCCTCAGTTAAGCCATTTCTAGGAATAAGGATACCATGACCTTTGACCTTGACCCCGGCGGCCATCTTGTATCCGCCATCTTGGATCCGCCATTTTGGATGACGTCATTTCGTTTTCTAGAAAATTCCGGCATTGTGTTATCCGCCATTTTGAATTATGACGTCACGGCGGCCATCTTGGATGAGCGTAACGGGACGTAACGTAACGGGACATAACGTAACGGGACAAGCAGATCACTGCAGCCATCTTGGATCCGCCATCTGTAAATCGAGCGCCCCACTCATGATGAAATGTTCGTCTCTGTAGCCATATTGATTTTTTTCAGTTCCGCTGCAGGCCGCCATCTTGGATACCGTCGACTTTGTTTCTGTTGTTTGTTCCTAGATAGCGCCAGCGTCGCTCTTGATTTTTTTCTGTTCCACTGGAGGCTGCCATCTTGGATACCGTCGATTTTGTTTCTGTTGTTTGTTCCTAGATAGCGCCAGCATCGCTCTTGATTTTTTTTGTTCCGCCGCAGACCGCCATCTTGGATACCGTCGACTTTGTTTCTGTCGTTTGTTCCTAGAGAGCGCCAGCGTCGCTCTGTCTCATCACATAAGGTCGATGTTCCATTACCTACCATAGTTATTAAGAACCTTATCGACATTTTAAATTTTATTTTTTATGAAAAATATATTGGAAACGCTGTGATTCGAACCATCGCAGCTCTGATCTCTAGGTTGGAAAACATACGCCTTTAACCGCTCAGCCATCGAGACATTTACCAGACCGAAGATTAAATAAGGTATATATAAAAATAACATGCATGTTTGGACTTGTAATTTTTTTTAATTTAAAGTAATAATAGCACCACCTGTTCGAGACAGACCCACCATCTTGTCATTTGGCCGCCATCTTGAAAATCCGTAATTTTTATGCTAGAGATGCGGGAAAAAGTTCAAAATTTATTAAATAAATTGACAATAAACATAATGTTTGATTATATCGATGTACGTCCTTGGTTCGATTCCCGGCGAGAGTAAACGGTCGATCCTTCCTCCATGAAAGCTACCTAGACTGATCTACCACCAGCAGTACCAAGGTATATATCATCAACAGGTATGACATCATGTCCGCCATCTTGTCTATATCCGCTGGAGACCACCATCTTGTTTTTCATCTGCTAGAGTGTGCCGATCCCATGTAGTATAATTATCTGGTCACCATACTTTTGTCCTCAACTGTTGACATTGAACATTGACCTTGAAATTTGACCTTGACCTTGAAAATTGACCTTAACCTTGAAATTTGACCTTGACCTTAGCATTTGGCCTTGACCTTGAAATTTGACCTTGACCTTGAAATTTGACCTTGACCTTGAAATTTGACCTTGACCTTGAAATTTGACCTTGACCTTGAAATTTGACCTTGACCTTGAAATTTGACCTTGACCTTGAAATTTGACCTTGACCTTGAAATTTGACCTTGACCTTGAAATTTGACCTTGACCTTAAAATTTGACCTTGACCTTGAAATTTGACCTTGACCTTGAAATTTGACCTTCACCTTGAAATTTGACCTTGACCTTGAAATTTGACCTTGACCTTGAAATTTGACCTTGACCTTGAAATTTGACCTTCACCTAGAAATTTGACTTTGACCTTGAAATTTTACTTTGTCCTTGTCGACCATCATGGACCCGACATTTAATGTTCAGTACATGCTACCAGGAGCGACCAACTGCTGGAGTACGTCATCTTGTGTGTGTACTCATATTATAGAGTACATTTACATCTGGTTAATTTTATTTTAACCTGCTACAGTGCAGTAATCATTTATTACCGAGGTGCCCCCCGCCATCTTGAAATTCGGACGCCATCTTGAAATCATGTAATAATGTAGCTAGAAAAGCGGGAAAAAATCCAAAATTCATAAAAAAAATCACTCATTAACTTACAAATCGAATCGATGGATCCCTGTCCACGGTTCGATTCTTGACCAGAGACAGTTGTAACTAATTATTAAATAAATGTTAGGTTCTGTTTTCCATTACCTTTCGCGGAGTTTATTAATCATTCACTCTACGAAAATCAACTCAAGTCAATATACCGGACCAACGAATTAAATCAGTGCCGATTAGCCTATTATGAAAGTCTAATTTTTCAATAATCTGAATAACATATAAGCCGTTCATGTACAAAGCCACACATATAGATCAATTGCCTTCAGTCCATGAGACCGAGTCATGTCATTATCAGACGTATAGGCTAGTCATTTCAGGACCACATGACCTTCGTAATCCATCGTGACATTTTTATACATTCTAAAGGACCAAGTAACCTTGTAAAATATTTTAGTAACACCAAGAGGTGATAAACTAGTAAATATTCAATCACTACATTTTGTACTACGCGCAATCAACAAAAAAGGAAGCACCAACAACGAAAAGACAGCACCACCAACGAAAAGGCAGCACATTTGGAAGCACCGACAACGAAAAGGCAGCACATTTGGAAGCACCGTCATCGAAAAGGCAGCACATTTGGAAGCACCGACAACGAAAAGGCAGCACATTTGGAAGCACCGTCATCGAAAAGGCAGCACATTTGGAAGCACCGACAACGAAAAGGCAGCACATTTGGAAGCACCGACAAAGAAAAGGCAGCACATTTGGAAGCACCGACAACGAAAAGGCAGCACATTTGGAAGCACCGACTACGAAAAGGCAGCACATTTGGAAGCACCGTCATCGAAAAGGCAGCACATTTGGAAGCACCGACAACGAAAAGGCAGCACATTTGGAAGCACCGACAACGTAAAGGCAGCACATTTGGAAGCACCGACAACGAAAAGGCAGCACATTTGGAAGCACCGACAACGAAAAGGCAGCACATTTGGAAGCACCGACAACGAAAAGGCAGCACATTTGGAAGCACCGACAACAAAAAGGCAGCACATTTGGAAGCACCGACAACGAAAAGGCAGCACATTTGGAAGCACCGACAACGAAAAGGCAGCACATTTGGAAGCACCGACTACGAAAAGGCAGCACATTTGGAAGCACCGACTACGAAAAGGCAGCAAATTTGGAAGCACCGACAACGAAAAGGCAGCACATTTGGAAGCACCGACAACGAAAAGGCAGCACATTTGGAAGCACCGACAACGAAAAGGCAGCACATTTGGAAGCACCGACAACGAAAAGGCAGCACATTTGGAAGCACCGACTACGAAAAGGCAGCACATTTGGAAGCACCGACTACGAAAAGGCAGCACATTTGGAAGCACCGCCAACGAAAAGGCAGCACATTTTGGATGCATCATCGAATAAGGAAGCACATTTGGAATGCATGTAGTTCTGCTTTTCAACAACAGATATCGCCACATGTTGCTTGCAGGTAAATAATATTTAGTTATTTTATGCGGGATGCGGGATGCTCACTAACGATCGCAAAAGAAGGATGGCTTCGTTAGACTCCAAGGAAAAGGAAGTTCGTCTTGCATGTTGGTGCTCCACAGATGTCTCATGGCGTAATATTAATTTGACTGAGTAATGATATTTGTTAATTCCACCTGATAAAAATATTGCAAGTTTTGATTTAGTAGCAGAAATTATCGAATTAAATATAACTCCAAATAAAATGACATGTCTCATTAGAACAAAAAAAAATCCATGCAGAGAGCGGTTTCTCAGAATAGTCAGAAACACTTGAAGAAACCACAGGAATGATTGCAAGAACACGAGAAAAACCATCAAAATATTGTCAAGAATAATCAGGAGCACACTGAGAAAACCACTATAATATTAACAATAATAATCGGAAGCACACGGAGAAAACCATCATAATATTGGCAAGAATAATCAGGAGCACACGAAGAAAACCGCCACAAGTTTTCTTTGATATCATTAAAAAAAAAAATAATAAAAAAAAAAACGAAAAAAAATTCAAACATTCTGCTAGCTTGTGAACTTCTCATTGTTGAGCAAAGATAGAGTTCTAGTACAAGCCAGAATGTTTGAATTTTTTTTCGTTTTTATTTTTTATTATTTTTTTTTTATTTTAATGATATCAAAGAAAACTTGTGGCGGTTTTCTTCGTGTGCTCCTGATTATTCTTGCCAATATTATGATGGTTTTCTCCGTGTGCTTCCGATTATTATTGTTAATATTATAGTGGTTTTCTCAGTGTGCTCCTGATTATTCTTGACAATATTTTGATGGTTTTTCTCGTGTTCTTGCAATCATTCCTGTGGTTTCTTCAAGTGTTTCTGACTATTCTGAGAAACCGCTCTCTGCATGGATTTTTTTTTGTTCTAATGAGACATGTCATTTTATTTGGAGTTATATTTAATTCGATAATTTCTGCTACTAAATCAAAACTTGCAATATTTTTATCAGGTGGAATTAACAAATATCATTACTCAGTCAAATTAATATTACGCCATGAGACATCTGTGGAGCACCAACATGCAAGACGAACTTCCGTTTCCTTGGAGTCTAACGAAGCCATCCTTCTTTTGCGATCGTTAGTGAGCATCCCGCATCCCGCATAAAATAACTAAATATTATTTACCTGCAAGCAACATGTGGCGATATCTGTTGTTGAAAAGCAGAACTACATGCATTCCAAATGTGCTTCCTTATTCGATGATGCATCCAAAATGTGCTGCCTTTTCGTTGGCGGTGCTTCCAAATGTGCTGCCTTTTCGTAGTCGGTGCTTCCAAATGTGCTGCCTTTTCGTAGTCGGTGCTTCCAAATGTGCTGCCTTTTCGTTGTCGGTGCTTCCAAATGTGCTGCCTTTTCGTTGTCGGTGCTTCCAAATGTGCTGCCTTTTCGTTGTCGGTGCTTCCAAATGTGCTGCCTTTTCGTTGTCGGTGCTTCCAAATTTGCTGCCTTTTCGTAGTCGGTGCTTCCAAATGTGCTGCCTTTTCGTAGTCGGTGCTTCCAAATGTGCTGCCTTTTCGTTGTCGGTGCTTCCAAATGTGCTGCCTTTTCGTTGTCGGTGCTTCCAAATGTGCTGCCTTTTTGTTGTCGGTGCTTCCAAATGTGCTGCCTTTTCGTTGTCGGTGCTTCCAAATGTGCTGCCTTTTCGTTGTCGGTGCTTCCAAATGTGCTGCCTTTTCGTTGTCGGTGCTTCCAAATGTGCTGCCTTTACGTTGTCGGTGCTTCCAAATGTGCTGCCTTTTCGTTGTCGGTGCTTCCAAATGTGCTGCCTTTTCGATGACGGTGCTTCCAAATGTGCTGCCTTTTCGTAGTCGGTGCTTCCAAATGTGCCGCCTTTTCGTTGTCGGTGCTTCCAAATGTGCTGCCTTTTCGTTGTCGGTGCTTCCAAATGTGCTGCCTTTTCGTTGTCGGTGCTTCCAAATGTGCTGCCTTTTCGATGACGGTGCTTCCAAATGTGCTGCCTTTTCGTTGTCGGTGCTTCCAAATGTGCTGCCTTTTCGATGACGGTGCTTCCAAATGTGCTGCCTTTTCGTTGTCGGTGCTTCCAAATGTGCTGCCTTTTCGTTGGTGGTGCTGTCTTTTCGTTGTTGGTGCTTCCTTTTTTGTTGATTGCGCGTAGTACAAAATGTAGTGATTGAATATTTACTAGTTTATCACCTCTTGGTGTTACTAAAATATTTTACAAGGTTACTTGGTCCTTTAGAATGTATAAAAATGTCACGATGGATTACGAAGGTCATGTGGTCCTGAAATGACTAGCCTATACGTCTGATAATGACATGACTCGGTCTCATGGACTGAAGGCAATTGATCTATATGTGTGGCTTTGTACATGAACGGCTTATATGTTATTCAGATTATTGAAAAATTAGACTTTCATAATAGGCTAATCGGCACTGATTTAATTCGTTGGTCCGGTATATTGACTTGAGTTGATTTTCGTAGAGTGAATGATTAATAAACTCCGCGAAAGGTAATGGAAAACAGAACCTAACATTTATTTAATAATTAGTTACAACTGTCTCTGGTCAAGAATCGAACCGTGGACAGGGATCCATCGATTCGATTTGTAAGTTAATGAGTGATTTTTTTTATGAATTTTGGATTTTTTCCCGCTTTTCTAGCTACATTATTACATGATTTCAAGATGGCGTCCGAATTTCAAGATGGCGGGGGGCACCTCGGTAATAAATGATTACTGCACTGTAGCAGGTTAAAATAAAATTAACCAGATGTAAATGTACTCTATAATATGAGTACACACACAAGATGACGTACTCCAGCAGTTGGTCGCTCCTGGTAGCATGTACTGAACATTAAATGTCGGGTCCATGATGGTCGACAAGGACAAAGTAAAATTTCAAGGTCAAAGTCAAATTTAAAGGTCAAGGTCAAATTTCTAGGTGAAGGTCAAATTTCAAGGTCAAGGTCAAATTTCAAGGTCAAGGTCAAATTTCAAGGTCAAGGTCAAATTTCAAGGTCAAGGTCAAATTTCAAGGTCAAGGTCAAATTTTAAGGTCAAGGTCAAATTTCAAGGTCAAGGTCAAATTTCAAGGTCAAGGTCAAATTTCAAGGTCAAGGTCAAATTTCAAGGTCAAGGTCAAATTTCAAGGTCAAGGTCAAATTTCAAGGTCAAGGTCAAATTTCAAGGTCAAGGTCAAATTTCAAGGTCAAGGCCAAATGCTAAGGTCAAGGTCAAATTTCAAGGTTAAGGTCAATTTTCAAGGTCAAGGTCAAATTTCAAGGTCAATGTTCAATGTCAACAGTTGAGGACAAAAGTATGGTGACCAGATAATTATACTACATGGGATCGGCACACTCTAGCAGATGAAAAACAAGATGGTGGTCTCCAGCGGATATAGACAAGATGGCGGACATGATGTCATACCTGTTGATGATATATACCTTGGTACTGCTGGTGGTAGATCAGTCTAGGTAGCTTTCATGGAGGAAGGATCGACCGTTTACTCTCGCCGGGAATCGAACCAAGGACGTACATCGATATAATCAAACATTATGTTTATTGTCAATTTATTTAATAAATTTTGAACTTTTTCCCGCATCTCTAGCATAAAAATTACGGATTTTCAAGATGGCGGCCAAATGACAAGATGGTGGGTCTGTCTCGAACAGGTGGTGCTATTATTACTTTAAATTAAAAAAAATTACAAGTCCAAACATGCATGTTATTTTTATATATACCTTATTTAATCTTCGGTCTGGTAAATGTCTCGATGGCTGAGCGGTTAAAGGCGTATGTTTTCCAACCTAGAGATCAGAGCTGCGATGGTTCGAATCACAGCGTTTCCAATATATTTTTCATAAAAAATAAAATTTAAAATGTCGATAAGGTTCTTAATAACTATGGTAGGTAATGGAACATCGACCTTATGTGATGAGACAGAGCGACGCTGGCGCTCTCTAGGAACAAACGACAGAAACAAAGTCGACGGTATCCAAGATGGCGGTCTGCGGCGGAACAAAAAAAATCAAGAGCGATGCTGGCGCTATCTAGGAACAAACAACAGAAACAAAATCGACGGTATCCAAGATGGCAGCCTCCAGTGGAACAGAAAAAAATCAAGAGCGACGCTGGCGCTATCTAGGAACAAACAACAGAAACAAAGTCGACGGTATCCAAGATGGCGGCCTGCAGCGGAACTGAAAAAAATCAATATGGCTACAGAGACGAACATTTCATCATGAGTGGGGCGCTCGATTTACAGATGGAGGATCCAAGATGGCTGCAGTGATCTGCTTGTCCCGTTACGTTATGTCCCGTTACGTTACGTCCCGTTACGCTCATCCAAGATGGCCGCCGTGACGTCATAATTCAAAATGGCGGATAACACAATGCCGGAATTTTCTAGAAAACGAAATGACGTCATCCAAAATGGCGGATCCAAGATGGCGGATACAAGATGGCCGCCGGGGTCAAGGTCAAAGGTCATGGTATCCTTATTCCTAGAAATGGCTTAACTGAGGCTTGAGTTAAGGATGCTTAAGCCTATTTTAGGAATTGGTGTTCTTTCTAAGGCAAAAGACATTTGTGGTTTTTTGAAATCCTAATTTTTCCTCGAAACGGGAATTTTTCCCTCGAAAACGGGAAATTTTGAGTCATTTTGAGTCATTTTTGAGGAATTTTGAGGAATTTTTGCCGCCGTGACGTCACAATCCAAGATGGCGGACACCGGCACCGGCACCAGCGCCTGGCGCCTGATCTCGGACCGTCATTCACATACTACTAACGCATGATGGGCATTAGCTAGTTATGTTAACATAATTTTCATTTTTTCTATTTCTATGAGTGAATTAGTGCGTCATTTAATAATGCTAATCCAGTAACCCCTTCAAAAGGTACTAAAAGCAATAAGAATTTTCAAAGTGATTATGTAAAGCATGAAGTAATTGGAATTGTATATCCTCTACATCATTTCTGCAATGGTTCATTCCGAAATAATGCCATTATGAAATCAAAAACATACTCTTTCCTTTGTTAGCATTACGGAAATTTTACCAGTAATAATCTATTAATGCATCCGAAAGCTTTTCGTTGTATGACATTACTATAAGCAATAAGCACAAATTCTTGCAGGTTTTTACAAATAATAAATTTACCAAGTCAAACAATGGGAAATGGAGTTCATAATTTACCAGTTGTAGTTGTGATCTTTTAATGCCATGTATGTTGAAGGGTGAAAATAGGGGGATGTAATACATAAGCGCAAGTGCGCAAGGTACGGAAATATGATAGTACGTCAAGAACAAAAAATACCGAATACATTATTTTTATAAAAAATACTAGCCGTGTGTCCGATGAGAAAGTATTTGATCCCCATTTTAGATGAATGATCAAAAACGTTGATACAACTGACTTTTAATTACAAACAGAAGCCTAAACACAAATTTCCATCTTATAACTTAAAGTGACAAACTTCCATATAAATTTGCATTCCCTTTTAACCCCCTTAGGGGACGAATTTTCAAAAATCCTTTTTTAGTGCTCACCTACGTTATATAAGGAAATCATACGCAAAATTGCATGCTTCTAGACCCACCGGTAAAGCTTTGCGTTGTCTGTCCGTCAGTGTTAGAATTTTATTAAGTAAATTACAATTTTCATCCAATGTCTTTATTATCTACTAGCAAATGCTCGGCGTGCGTTGTAATGCCTCAATATTTTTTTTTTTTTTTTGTAATTTATATATATATATATATAGTTGCAGAGAGGGCTAGAGAGATGCATTGAATATATCTACATGTATATCTACTTATCTTTATTTATCTTTATCTATATATCTCTATACCTCTCTCTGTATCTGCATATCTGTATCTCCCTCCATATTTCTCTAAATCTCTCCTATATCATCAGAAACTGTGTTGCCGTAATGGATCGACTTACTTTTGTGTTCGCTTGTGTTTTTCGCCAGAAACTCCCAGTCGTTACAAAAGAAAGGCGCGCAGACATTATTAAAGCATGCTTAAAATAATTTCGTTTATGGAGCTCCATTCAAATACCTAATTGCAAACAAACATGAGAGCCCGTCTTAGCGGAAACGCATGGAGGAGGAGAATTTTCTTCTCCAAACTTGAACGCTAACGGTGCTGAAATCGTACTAACTGAGGCACTAGGACTAGGTCAAATAGTTCACAGCCTGCAGCATCTTACAGATGCAGTATATCCTGAACTTTAAAAACTACTCTTTAGAGACTTTCATTTGCTGTGTTCAAGAGCAACAGTGTCGCCTAGGAATGACACTGTCAATGAAGTCAACAATCTAACTATACAAAACGGTCCCGGCCAAATCAATAACTACAAGTCGGTTGACAAAGTTTGCAATGTCGAGGATGTAGTCCCCTATCCACAATAATTTTTAAATTTACTGAATCCATCTGGCCTGCCACCTCACTAACAATTTTTTTTTAAATCGGCATGCTCTTAAGGGGACCGGGAATGCCCTATCTTGACAGTATTAAAATTAGCATCTTAATGTTCCATTTTCTCAGGATCCTTTTGTCACAGCATGTTGGAATTTTTCTTACGTATTCATGAAGCCTTATTCATGGATTAGACATAAGGAAATTGTATTGTGTTGTGGTATAATTTGGGGGGGGGGGGATTTTTAGCATTTTAAAATTTTTTTACAAAATTTTATCAAAATTTTTTGCAATAACATTTTTTCTAATTAATTTAGAAAAATAATATTGTGTTAAAAGTCGCATAATCATCTAGCAATTTATGTTCCAAGTTTCATTATTCTATCTCGAATAGTTCCTGAGAAAAAGGGGCATTTGCAGAGAAAATTTTTATTTTGAGAAAAATGCATTTAAAGTAAATACTGTATACAATACAATCTCACTTAACATTCTAATACATTCCAGCTCCATATGATGGCTCAACCGGGTCTTCTTGCTGCTCATACAGATCCTCCAACTTCCGTTTTGCTGCATTCCTCTTCTGCCTGGCTTTCATTTCAATATTTTTCACCACACGCTTTGCTTCGTCTATTTTGTAGCTGTCTAGTCTCTTCATTGCTTCCACACAATTTTTACCTGGAGGGAAACCCAATATTTCATACACATGACACACCACCAAATTTCCATCATTGAATGATGCAACAGCATCCCACACTCCAAAATGCAAGGTACGGAAACCAACAAATGTAGTTTTGGGAAGTCTGTTCCAGATAACACTGATTACACTCTCATTTGGATTTTGTGTCCTTCCATGTAAACATTTCTTCAGCAACTCGGGCTCACTTAGGTCTCTAAATATGGGTTTCATTTCTTCAACCACGACACGAGGAAGGTGAAAGTGATCAGCATGTTTATAACATTCTCCTTTAGTATTTGCACGCTGATATTTACACCAACTTTCTGAACCCTTAGGACAGAGTCCATGCTGGGGGTCTTCATCCGATGATAGTAAATGGAAATTCTCTGCCCATACACTCTCTCTCATTCCTTGAAGATTATTTGAATTTCTTCTTATTGCCAAACCATAATATTTTTGAATGTCCGCTATGGCTGAATCAGTAACTCGTCCTCGGCCACCAAAAACTTTGCCATCTTCTAGTTTCTTTCCCTGCAATTTGATTTTAAAATTTTTCAACCTAGTTCCCATCCTCTTTTGTACATGCCCTAAGCATTCTAATTTCGATACTGTTTTATCGCCATAAGGGGCAGCCTGAAGAACAGCTTTGTGTCCCTTGCAATCACCATCACCTAAATAGTTTGTATATCGTACATTGTACTGTGATATGGATCGATTGAAAATGTTTACAACACCAGAAACCTCCATACCACCACTAGTGCCTTTGTAGTTTGCAGTGCATGCTTCTTCATGCTGACCTTTTAGTTTATCCTTGCATGTACAGTGCTTTGATAAAATGTCTACATCTATAACTTTACCAGTATCAACACTTGTACATGTTACAACACCATGCAGTGAAACATGCCCTCTACGAGCTGGAAAAATACCAACATCGAAAGAGAAAAAAAATATATCTTTCTAACTATAA
This sequence comes from Bacillus rossius redtenbacheri, assembly GCF_032445375.1. NCBI lineage: Eukaryota > Metazoa > Arthropoda > Insecta > Phasmatodea > Bacillidae > Bacillus > Bacillus rossius. The sequence continues at coordinate 96,146,636 of NC_086330.1, forward strand.
AAGTCCCAATATAATAGCATTTTAAAATAAAAAGGTATTGAACATTGAATTTTGTAATTGTTTTCGTACTTTGATGGTTTTTCCTGAAAATCACAACTTTTAAATTATTATTTTTAACTAAATTATTTTAGTATTTACCCTTAGTGTAATATGTCATTTTAAAGCTTACATTCTGAAGAAAAATAATCTGCAAAAACATAAAAAATGTTTTTTTTAAACAATTTCATAATTGCAATGAAAAGGATACTAATAAAAGACTTAAAATACAACTCAATTGTGGTGACATCATTACCGGCCAGCGCACATCCCGAGGACTCCAATTATGCGCACGGACTTGCTAATATGTTTCAAACGGCTCCAGTTTCCCGTAAATCTTAATTTATGCTAACCATTGATAAGTCTCAGGGACAAACATTCTCTTTCGTTAGCACTGATTTACAGAAAGAGTGTTACTCCCATGGTCAACTATATGTTGGTTTATCACGAGTTGGAACTTTAGAAAACCGATATGTTTTGCTACTATAACATAAACCGACGGCTAACATTGTGTACAGAGAAGCTCTAAACTAATAGTTAATTTCTAAGAGTGTAATGAAATGAGCACTGTTGAAAGAGTGGCGTTATTTCAATTATGTCTCCGCCTTTAAGCGTGAACTTTTAGCAGTGCATCCATAGCAATGCTCTTCTGTTCGCGGTACGCGGTGCTGTTTAGCTTGGTGAGGGAGGGGGTGCGATACGCGACATGTCTGAGCGCACGGCCACCGGGCTGATTAATAACACGCACTTTGCGGTATACGGCGCGGTGAACAACCAAAGTCGTGGAGATTACCGCAGCAAGAAGCTTCGCGATTACGAACACGACATTATTGGTCAAACTCCGACAATAGATGACGCTGAGACGATATGTACCGTAACCTTTGAGTACGAACACATATTTCGGATGGTATTTATCGCACCGGTGCTACATTATATCCTACATGTGCATCAGTTGATGGTATGAAGCGAATAACATTTTAGCGATGTTATTTAAGTATAATATGTATTAAATAGGAAGAAAATTTAAGGGCACGATTTTCTTTTAAAGAAGTTGAGTGTGTTAGGGAGACAAATCTATTAAAAGTAAAATTAAACGTAAGCAGTGTAATTGAGACATATTTTGATAATCTATGGTTTCATGTTTAGTACATAAATGCACACGTTTGACAACACTAACGGCACAAAAAAAAATTACAGCTTCAATTTGTATACTTATAAAACATATCAGCGAAAAAAAAAAAAAAAAAAATAGAAATAAAAATTAAATTAAAGCTTGTTCAACACATACTTAAATAAAATTTTCAGCAGTTGCTTGCCCTTTGACGTCATTGATTTATACCGTGGCTCGCAAGTCACACGGACTAAAACTGAAACACATTCCGCGTGTTGGCTCGTGACCACTAAATGCAGAGCGTGCTTCGGTAGTGTGTGGGGAATACCATTTTTCTTCCTAACCTAACTAAGGTAAGTGTATTTGTAGGAGGGGTATGTGTCATGCTGGCAGTAGTCATGCAGGTAAGGGTCACATGCCTCATGTACTTTGTTCGGGGATTGACCAGCCATGGCAGTGATTGGCGCCGTGACTAACTTTCCTATCTTAAACCTGTGCTAAGTTGGGCCCAGGTGAACTCTGCATGGATACAGGGAAAACCCTGGGCACAGACATGCGGGATGCAATGGCATGCATACAGTATACAGGATACAGAGGACGGCGAGGATAAAGAGTTGGACAAAGTGCAGGGGTTGGGCACTTGAACTCGTGGTCCAGAGAAGAAGAAAGCCTCGGAGACAGGCGCACGGCGAGCGGGAGCGTGGTGCGTGTCTGGTGGTAACGGTGAGGCCTGGACCCCTGTGGCAGGACGGGCCTCTCCGCGGATAATTACCCGCGTCATGCGCCTCCCTCCCTCCCTCCCTGCCCCGGCGCAGTTTCCCCCTGCGCACCTGCGCGCGGTCTCAGGGCCGGACAAGACACCGCAGCTGCCGCACGCTCCAGTCGCCCGACGGTAACAGTCTCCTTCACTCCTCGGCACTTGCCTTCGTGTGTCTCCGGCATTTCTGTGGTCTCAGCTCTCGGTGCGCGGCATCTGGCACGAGTCATCTCGTGAATGGAACGGGAATGTGCAGCCACGGTGCTGCATACTGTGGCGGAAGGCGCGAACCGAAGTTCACAAAACCAAAGGGAAAGTTTGTACTGTAGTACCGGTTCAGTGTATTTGAACAATATGGGCAGTATTTTAATATAATACTTTTAATAAAAAAAACAGCCGTTCCAATTACATATTTTTAAATTTCGCTTTGCAAATCGAATGTTTCGATAGTCGACGTAGCTGCTCCGGCAACGAATTCTAGCGGCGGGTGCATCAATAAATGTAGTTGAAAACACAATTTGTTTATATCATTCTCGGAATTATTTTAATGTTGAAATTCAATTAAATTTCGTGTCCAAGTTTCAAATTATAAAATTATTTGAAACATGAGAACACATGAATTTGCTAGTTACCAGGGCGAGTACTGAAATACTCGTTCACGTATTTTTATTTTAAGTTGAAGAAAAACGCGTTTGTTTAAACCGCAACATAAAGGTATCAAGTGACGAAACAAAAATATTAAAGGGTGCCGCCTGGTCGGGCGCAAGAGCTCCAGAAGCGTGGGGGCGCTAAGGGCGACAGTGGCTCGCGCATTGCACGCCTCACAGCCTCTACGCGCCGGGCACAGATCTGGTGTGCAGTCTTCGCGTCGATAACGCTCCTTTATGAGACTGTAATATGATGCTAGAATATTTAGATAAAGGTATCTTGCATTTCCCTATACCACTTACAATACTCTGATTAGAATTTTTCATACCTACCTTAAATTAAAACTTTTAGCCCTTTTCACTGCCCTAGAAATAAACGTTATAGACGTGACCATGTAACTAACCTAATATAGGCAAGTGAAATGGCCCTTAAATGCTATTCGTAATCAGAAACTTGTATAAATCTCGAGCGGTTTGTAAATGCCGTGTTAACACCTGGACCTCTCCACGCCGTTTGATATCCCGGCCAGGCGGCCATATTAAACTGTCAATGTCAACGAGCAAAACATTCATTAAAAAAAAATACCAAAGTGACAGAAAGCTTGACTCGTATTCCAGGTGTTCCGGATTCGAACACTGATCAGAGACAGTCTGAGGTCGGTTTACCGTGGTCTCCCGAGGTAACTCGAGGCAAACTCTGGGATGATGCCTTGCTCCTTTGTTCATGGCATGAAAGTTCGTATGGGGAAGCCTACAGTTCACAGGGATGTGAGCCACACCCGAACAATTCCGAAGTTCTCCGAAGCTTCTCGTGAAAAAAACACCATATTTCAAGGATTTATATATTTCACGGTAATAGAGTATTTTAAATAAACTAACCTAACATTACCAACCCTTCATAATGTTATTTATTACACTGACCGAACCTACTCTAACATTTTACTTCGGTAAACTTCGTAACCGTTCGGGTTGTGGTTGTGGTTTACCTTTCTGTGAACTTGTTGGCTATCCGGGTGTGTGCAGTCGTCTTTTACGACCTCGCTGTCGGGAGACGTTAAAAAAGAAAAGTCGTGTGGCCCAACCTCCTCAGAGCAGCTCATTGACGCACAGAACGTTGAAAAAGAGGTTTCATACAATTCCTTGGACATACGCCATTGCAATTTTGCACTGTCTGCGATGTAAAAACTTCAAAAATGCAAATAAAAAATGAAAACATGAACCCTCAGAGAACAAACCCATATCAGCTGTTATCACATTAAAACTATCAGACAGCACAGAAAATTCCGTGGAAGAAATTTAGTTATGGAAAAATAACAGCACAGATTGTATCAGTGGGCTAACAATAACGAGACAGTTTCAACAAGAACAGTAAATGCAGACAGACAAACAACCCTGGACAACAATAAAGTGTACACTATTGCGATGCCTGGAAAAATATATATAGCCACAGATATATGATACTAAACTCAGTAAAAAAAAGATCATACACGGGAGACGTCTTACCCCTATAAAGGATCCAAACCCAATTCGTTTTCATTATTGAGAGAAAAGTTATATTTTAATTTAGCTGGCATACCAATGAGTAACAGTGCTAGTATAAAGCATGGATGACACTATTGCTACCTGGACGGCTTTGGAAAAGTATGATTAGTATAATAATGTGGGTTTGATGCAAGCATATCTCAAAATGGAATACTAAACCATACAAATATGTATTGAAAGCCAAACTAAATTTAATTAAAATTTAAAATTTTGACGAAATGATATTGCGAAGTATTGGGTTGCTAACTTTATAACTGTACCTATCATAAAATATGTATAAAGTTACAATTTGCATGATCTAAACTTTAAATATACGTATTTTCAAAATAATAATCACAGATAACTGGTAATCATGCTCATTGGTTACATAAATATGGAACAAACAGGTTTTGTGGACAAAACGAATGTCGACAGCACAGACAAACACAGTCAAAGTGGTTCTGTGTTCGAATTCTGTCGGTAAGTTTTTAACTTGCAAAGATTATGTTAAGTATGCTATTCAAGCTCCCGTGACCCCATCTGTACCCATATACGACTAAGGGCATTATTGCAGGGCATAAAAAATATTCCCAATAAATTTACGAAGTATTAAGATCCAAAATCGTCCACGAAACAAAATCTTAGTCCATGAAGCTAGAGGTGCTCTCTATTCTCTAATACACTCTTAATTTTTCTGTTTCATTTTGGTCCTTTCCCTTGGCTGTGATAAAAAATTTCAAATAAAGTTTAGCTATACCAATATAGCACGTTTGTGCTGTTGGTGTGTAGCAGGGATTACCGAAAACAGCTTCATCTAAGCTGGATCTCAGAGCGGTAAAGATGAGTCGAAGTTGCAACGCTTGTGAAGTTTCTAATGTCATCGGCTGTGACACCGCTCATCAACATAACTCATCTACAGAATTTTTTTTCAGAGATTTTGGCTACCCTCCATGAAAATAAAAAAAAATACTAAAGGACATACATATCTATAGATATATGGCTTGATAATTTAACTTATGAGATTCATCAAAAAAATATATATGTAGACATTTCTTTTCTCTGGTAGCTTATGAAGATTTATTGTTTTTTTTTTTAGCAAAAGTTAATTTTTTTATCTAGTTTTAGAATCACCAATGTATTGCTTTATATTAACTAGCAATTATTTTTGTCATACGCCTATGGCTAGCATTTAAAATTAATAAAACTAATTTTTTTTTGTGATTAATTTTAAAATTTAATTATATATCAATAGTAAAAATAAGTATATTAGGAGCATAAATTCATAAGCTAGCTTTTGTAAACGTAATATTTCCTATAAAATTATGCATTTAAGTGAATTACGTAAAATTTGAAAAAAGCAATGATAATAATAACTATAACAATATCTCCAACCGCCAAATTCTGGCAGGACTTTTGGAATATTGACGTATCTTAGTCGTTACATACATCCAGCTATCCAGAAGGACTTTTCCTTTTATTTTACTTTTTCTTTCTTTATTATGTGACGTTGTTTACTGTTTTACTTTCACGCAACTCATTCTTCTTACAATTCGTTTTCGCCTTCCAAATATTTATCCCCCTTCTTCGCAATTCTGCTTTATTTAGAAAGATTGTCATTAGCCTAGTTTTGAAGATGCAATTGTTCGACTCTGCGTGTTTCATAAAAAATTATCTGCCAAAGTACTTCGTTACAACCATTTTCTACAAAAATGAGTACGGTACCTCTCTCCCCTATTTCACAATCTAAAATTAGCTGATCTCGAAACAGTACGGAGAAAAACTAAAATCAATTCAGCATAATGTTTGTAAAATGACGAACACTCGGTGTTTCCGGGAAATAAATTTATATTTGTTTTGATATTATTTCCTGTAAAATGATGAGATACTCCAATTTATCGCCTTTTAATTTAATTATTATTTTTTAAAGTTTCATGAATTATTATTGCAAAATTATGTATTTTTAGATTTTTTATTTAGGTGCAATGAAGACTAGACCATGTATACTTACAATAAGTTTTTTTTAGAGTACAGTACAGTCTATGTTAATACCAAGCACAACGTATACTTATCAAGACGAAACTTGAAAACTATCGACATCGCGTGAAGTGATTGTGCTGCGTGGCGGTAATTGCAGTATATCCCATTTTTTTGTTACAGGGTTTTTTTGGTGGAGGGGGGGGGGGAGAGGAAACGAGCAGCCGACCGGCCAGTAGGCATCTGGCCCGCATAGCGACCTTTGCTCCCAGGACGCTCGTAACATTACTAATCAATCTGCATCCTGCTCAATATTGAGGAAAAATCAATTAAAACAATTTTATAAGTAAATATTTTTCCAATTTAAATTAACAATAAAAAACATATTTTAACTTGTCAGCTATAAACACACTGCAGAATACCTTTGAAATTTTTTTTATTACTCGCGCATGCGCAGAACACTGCAGTCATCAGATTGTTTGCTGGCGACGAAGTTGGAGCAGTCACACGATGTCGTCGCCTCGTGTCTGATCGCGACAGTTCTGTGGCGGTGTGTCGCGTCTGATCTTATGTGCATTGTTAGTATATAAATACATGGAAGTCAACTGCTATCAGACAAGATGTTGGGTCGTGACGTGCCTCATTCTGTGTGTGACCGGACTTAGTTACATCTGTCTGCGATCTCTTTATCCCTCCACGCTCCCTCGGTAGTGCAATGTTTTCAAGGTTTCTTCGCTGGTCTTCCTGCAGTGCACAGTGAAACTTTTCTGTTACGTTTCCAAGCATGTAGCTAGTGAAAGTTGTTTACCTATACAATTGTATGGAAAATTTACAATGAGTTAATGTTTGAGTCAAAGTCAAATTCATAGGAAATGTACCATATTTACATAGTAAACTTGCTATACACTTGTGTAGGTTAATAACTTTTAATTCATATTGAGAAGAGTTACAAAAAAAATTACTGGCGTCTGCTCATCAAAGAAAGAGAAGATTTACTGAGTGTACGCAGGCATTTTTGTAAGGTTGATTTGAAAACTGTTGCACAAACTGGTCCATGCAAAATATTTACACGGAAATAGTGGTAGATATTATCATCTTAATTTACATACTGCCTGAATCCCCGCATACATTCTCACAGGACAAGACTCGAACTTGGGACCTCTTACTTTGCAGGTAAAGGAACCCCGTAGTCTGTCACCGTTCCACCCCTCCTTCAGTTACGTCACAGTTTGGCGAGAACCACTGAACTCGATTGGAAAAGGGGAAAAAAATATTTATTTTCCATCTGGATTCCGAAGCGATAAGCTTTTTCGTGCTGTTGTTTTTCATTCCAATCACAATTTCCGTGCACTTTCCACATACGCTTATCTCTGTTTTTTTATTTTTTTTATTTTGGTGTGTAGGTACAATTTTTTCTGTATCGAAATGGCAAAGTGGCGGTAACACTTCACGTTGACATTTAATGGAACTTATACCAAAAAAAAATAAATACTGAGCATGGCAGAAATCCTGGGCGAACGTTGGACAGCTGAGCGAACGAAGCATTGGTTTGTCGTTTGCGGGGAAAGGAAGGGGGTTGTATGAGCGAGTATTTCAGTTCTCGCCAGAGATGAGTAACATATAATCTCGGCAATGAGCAAATTCACATGTTCTCATGTTGAAAATAAACTTATAATACGAAACTGGGACATATACAATTCTTACAATAATGCCGAACGTGATAAATTTATACTCAAATTGTGTATTCAACTACAATTCTTAGCGTGATTCAAACGTATAGTTCTGCATACGCCGCTAGAATTCGTTGCCAGAGCAGCTATATCGACTATTGAATCATTTGATTAGCAGACCGAAATGTTCAAATATGTAATGAAACGGCTCCTATAAAACCGAAAAAGACTTGAAAAAAATACTAAACCCATGCTTTGGACATAATTAATGACAAGTAATTTTATTAAAATACTGCACATCTTGTTTCCCTTTGGCTTTGTGAACTTTGGTTCGTACCATCTGCCACAGACAATAGATACACATTTCCGTTCCATGCGACTTCCGTTCCATTCACGAAATTACTCCCACCAAATGTCGCATACAGAGAGCTAGGATCTTACACATGAAAAAAGAAATTAATGAAGCTCGGATACTAAAAATTCTGCAAGAACACGGTGCGCACTCCCCCGACCTTCGCGCATGCGCTGTGCCCCACCCCGCGCACGCGGTCCGTCTTCGAGCCCCGACAAAGGCAACTCCGAGCAGGGCGTGGGAGCACGCCCTCTTCTGGCGGCCAACCTCGGAAAACACCTCTCCATCGGTTCTTTCAACATTCGCGAGCGATGCGGCTGTTGCTATGTGGGACATCGACATCAAACAACATGAAATAACTATAATGCTGCGTAGCAATAAATCTCGCCTTGAAAATAAAATCAACTTAAATAAAAATAAAAAATAAAAACATTTTTTGTAACCACGCAAACAACTATATGTTAAATACTGAAAGAATACCAATGTTTGTCCTAATTTATTTTGAAGATAAAATAAAAACATTAAAAAAATTGCCTATAATATGAGTATTTTGAGTGTTTTCAAATTTAAGTGAAACTGTATATATATATATGCACAGTTTCACTTAACTTTTAATATATATGTATATATGTACATATATAGTGAGGTAATCAGTAGCATTGCCTATACGGCTAAAAAGTTTTATTTCTGTAAATAAATTGAATTTACCTCGTCGGTACTGCACAAAAAAGTTAAAAATGTATTTCTAGCAGCCAATTACGCAAAAACTATGCAATATAGACTTGTAACGTATTTTTGCACACAATTATTTATTTTGTTAAAATTACAACACTTGAAAGTCTTCAATTTCAACACTGTTTGACATTAAACTATTGTCCTGAAACGGTATAAACTGCTGTAGAGCTAATTAAGTTTGTTTTAAGAATGTATTAACACACTTTTAAATACGCCTTATTGGCATCAGACATGATTAAACTAATTGGAAGGTATTTCTCACTTGCCTATTCATTACTAGTTTGATACCGAATGTCCAAAATTTAATTTATTGCAAGTTTCAGTGCAATGTGGTGGAGACTGGCTTACCTATTTTACATGCAAGTTCATCTCAACAGCGTGATTGTTATAGAGATGCACCAAGATACCGGTTATATGGTCAGATTTTAAAAATAATTAAAAAAATATTTATTTTTTTATTGAAGATACACTATTACATTTCCAATCTACAGGTGGCCATTCGCTAATATTTATCTAAAGTTGTGTTAGTTCACTCTCCCTCCCCCCAACCAAAATTAATGATATTGTTTTAAAAAGTGGTTAAAAAGGGGCACGTGTAATCAAACTGTCATAATTCTGTCCCTCCATCTCTCTTCCATCCTGTTTGTCCGATATGGAACATCCACTGCTGCTGACAACACACAGCGGCAACCACAGCTTACAGCTTTGGGGGAGGGCTGATTGAGCGGTGTTTTGTGGTATAGAATACCTCCCAGATAAATGTGGGGTCAGAAAATTTGAAATAAATGATAAATATATAAATAGTAGTAACCACTAAAATGCTGATTTAACTCACCACAATTGTAAGAAAAAGGAATTATCATAGTTTTTGATTATATATTTTTTAAGAATGCTCAGTTTTTAATAGTTTACGGGACCTTTAGTAGCGCTAACAATTTAAAAATTTTTTTTTTTTTTTTTTACAAAAAAACGACTAGTGGACAAGTGCGGACTTAGTCTATTTTAGTTTTATCTCCCCGGCCTTTTTTATTTATATGGTATAGGAAGAAACATGAGGGGGGGGGGGGGCTCGAATAACCCTCCACTGGACCGCCATTGCTTACACAAGGATGATTTTCAGGATGACCCTTAGGCATATCACGCCCAACTTTGTTCCTCGCTTGGTGGCGATTCACGGGTGGGATGAGTGACCCTAGGTTGACCATCTCCCTTCCCCAAGACAAGACGCTAAATGAGCCGAGATGAAGGGTGGCCTGGCAGCAGGGTCGGCCGGTGAGCAGTCGCCGAGTGGCGCGCCTCATGGACCGCGCATGCCCGCTCCTCTGGGACCTGACGCCTCGCGAGAGGACACCTGGGCGCGCGCCCGGAGACCGGCAGCTGCCCGAGGTCCCTACACCCATCCTCCTCGGGATGGTATCTGCTTCCAGCCGATGACACGCCAGCTGGCCCTCGCTGCCAATTAAGGCCGGCTGTCACCCGCGGAGTCGGCCGCGATCCCATCTGCAGCGCGGGCGGCGCAGCTGCACTCGACATCTGCCTCCTGGAGCCCGCCCTCCCCTCCAGCACGCGCGCGGCACGCTCCTCCAGGGACGAGATGGCAAGACGGCGGTGGCAATTAGGGCCGGGGACGGGAGGGGCCTCGGCTCGCACCTGTCCCGCGCTATTAACAATGCCCGCCGGCATCCCGCCGGCCTCCACCTGGCGCCCCGCGCATGCGCGCCCCTCCCCTCCCCTACGAGGAGGGGGAGACAAAACCGCCGCGCCGGGGCGACGGGCCGGTCAGTACGCGTCGTGCCGGGCGTGATGGAAGGTCGTCGCGCGGTGTTGTCGGTGCTAGTGGTGGCGGTGGTGTCGGCGGCGACCCAGCTGGAGGACGAGGTGCGCGCGCTCAGGGGTCAGGTGACGGCGCTGCTGGACCGGCGGCAGGAGGACTACCGCCTGCTGGAGGAGTCCCTGCGCTCGTCGCTGGACAAGAACTCCGAGCTGTCGGCCCTCAAGGCGGAGGTGGAGTCGCTCAGGTGAGACGCCGCGTGTCTTCGTGGTCCCGACTGGCCTCACACAGCAGTCAGACACTAGTTAGACATTTTTCCTTCCAACCATTGTTATTGTTGTGATTTTGAGAACAATGAAGCCTTTGTAGATCTTACCTGGAAGACGACGAACTGACTTGTTTAAACTTTTGCCTTAAATTTACGAATAAAACCGATTACAAACTAAGGCTTTTCCAGGAATTTATGTTTAACTCATTAAATTTTCTGTTCACTAAATTTAAACATGATTTGGTAAGACCCATCTTAGAGTATTGATAAAGTTTAAGCACATAGCATTTGCTTATTTACAATCCCGTTCAGAACACAAGAGGTTAGAGTAACTTCCATAAATATTCAGTTATCTGAAACTACGAAGATTCCTTAGTTTATTTGCGGGTGAATTATTCGTTGAAAAGTGCAGTTTGTAACAGTGTACCCGTTGATGTAGCTCTGACGTACACTGGTGTTGTGGGTGTTCACTGAGACGGAAGGACCATCTTAGAACTCGATACGACTTCTTCCGAAGCCGTGCGTGGGTTGAAATAACGAGAGCCTCGTTCGTAGCCTCAGGCCGCGAACGTAGAAGTGGAAACCTAGAATGTATTGTTTCGGATTTCCTTTACACGGAAATATAACTATATACATCGTGAAAATATATACGTGTGCTTTTGCGCACATATATTTTTCGCTAACAGTTTGTTACGTCACTGGAGGTATTTTGCTATAGTAGGTATAGGGAAATTTATGTAAAACTGTGTTTACTTTTTGTTCAAACAGCAATTATCAATAAATATCGGAGTTTAGGGCAGTTTGATCTCCAATTAAGTAAATTAGAAGAGACATTTTATACCTATAATTAGTTAAATGATTTATTCATGTCTAAATATGTTTTTTATCGGTGTTATTTTTCTTCTCCGTCAGACCTAGGTTTCAAATGGACGAAAGCTACGAGAGCTTTTAAGATTGTTATGTGTTTAATATATTACGGAGTGTTTGTGGTATCTGTTCTTGAGAAATACATTTACAACACAATTTTGGTTCTAATAAAATTACAAATTTGTAGCAGTGAGTGCAGTTATTATTATTATTTTTTTGCCACGACCATGATGATTACCACTCTTAATTGAGAACACACGTAATTAAATCTTTTATTATATGTTTTAAAAAACTGCATGTAATAAGAAACTACTGCGCTGGAAAATAATAAATTGGTAATTCTAAATACTCAAAAAAAAATCATTTTGTTGGTTAGTTTACCTTCTTCCGAAAAACCCACTACGATACAAAACATTACAAAATTTTTAATCATTACACAAACCTTTTAATTTTTAATTTGCTTTTCTGCACGAACACCCTCAATTAAAAGGAAGTGTAATTCTTTATTAAATTCACTTTTTTTAATCACTACTATTTAGGCAACAATATTACATACTGTTAAGCATTTTGTCATTTCATGTTATCAAACTACATTGAAACTCCTGCTAGATTAGCGCCAATATCGTCTGCGGTACCTCCAACGTGACGTGTATGCGCAGAACGAAAAAAAAAAAAAAAAAAAAAAACCCGAATCAAACAGGCTTGTATACTTAGACCATGACTGCATATTGAGAGTTCATTGTGGCTGGTTACTTGGTTACTCGCAAGTTTGCACACAAGTTCGTTAGCTAGCTGAGCGTTATGCTTTGACCTTGATTTTGAACTACTTTTACTAGAAATTGTAGATAGGCGCAAAAAAGATAGTCACTTGGAAGTATTCATTTGTTGTTAAGCTGGATGACACGCTCAGTAGCCAATGAAATACAAGGTCATCGTGAAGTCAAACGACGAAATACGCGCCCCGGCGGTCTGAAAGAAGTAGATTCTATTTCTAATTTCGTCGTGCAGTGCCGCACGACGGAAAGCACATCGGAAACCTTACAGAACTAAACTTCAAAAATATCTACATACTTGGTAAATATTCGTGTTGAAAAAACTTAATTTCGTTTTACGTTTGGGTACACTTTAATATTTGTGGTGTGTCTTCAACTGTTTATTACATTTGTTCCTCATTTTAAGCATAGATAACAATGGAATTATTTTCTGTCACTTACCAACAATTCTATAGCTTGCTTCCTTGTATCTAAAATAAACTTAACCTCATTTTGGGCAAGAAACAACTAAATGTTATATTATTATGCACTTCAGCTATCAACAGGAAATAAAAAAAATTCTTTAGGGCCTACACTGTTTTTGGCGCATTATACACTGCATTTCATGGCTGCATTTGGATTGGAAGGATTTGCCGACAGCCAATTTAGAGTTCGTCGTGTTAATGTTGTCGTGGTATTGTCACTCCAGCTTAACAGTCCTCGATCGCGGCTGTCCAACCAGGTGCGTGTTTTTAATGAAACCTTCGCGGCGAGCGTTCGCGTGGGAACATTCTAATCTTGTTCTGTAATACGGTGGCCTCCGTGAAACCGCATGCGATGGGATTTGCATAACGTCCGCACGGAGTGCGAGCAAGATTATTTCCCCAACATGATGAACGTAAATTACCCATAATTTCGCAGGAACAACCGGTGAGCGATGGAGAGGAACGAAAACAGACTTGTGGCGTGGTCGAGCACTTCTCGGATTAAAATTAAGTTATTTCTGTGTTTATCATGGCCGTGCTCTCTTAGGTCGTAAATAGCATCACTATTACTTTCCCTCCCGACGGAAAAGTCTTCTATAAATTAATAGATTCTCTGTTCACATACAAATTATTGCTGGTTTTACATGTGTGACGCAATTAGATCCTTGACTTGCCCTAATTACAGGCCCACTTTGTGACTCGTAGTGTTTTTTTTTTTATGATTCCTTTTGCTCTCTTAAGGCTTGATTTGGATCTCTCAGTAATAAATCCTGTTTTACTTAGTTAATCGAATCCAGTTGTTTTCTTTTCGAATATAAAAGATTAGCAGCATTTAATTCATTATTTTTTACGTTTTCCGTCTCTGGAATGACATTATTCAAGGCCAACGGATCAGCGGTTGTGTTGGGGATGTTTGTATAGTCCTGATAAATCGATGTAATTAAATTGAAGTGGAACAGTTACGTAAGTGTTATAGTCAAAAATAAAAGATGACTGTTCCTTTGCCCCTGTAAAATTAGAGATAGTTTTAACTGCTGTCTGTCTAGTGTAGAATATGTGTGGCAAACGAGCAGTCGGGGTCTGAGAAATTACCTCCAGTTACACAAGCGAATAGTTTTTTTTTATCTAATAGCCTGATGACTTAGTATAGGCCGATTCTTGTATTCTGCGCACGAGGCCATGATTGGCTTACAAAACTGTCAATCACATGCGTTTGTGAGGGTTCCCACAGTCAGAGAGAAACTGGAAAACAGGGGGAAAAGTCAGGGAATTGAAAATGTATATTTGAAACCTGGAAAACACTGGGAAATGGTCAATACTCAAGTACAAAACATTATAAATTATTAATAATACTATGTAGTATCTAAATGTGTTAAAAACCGGTTTTTATTTTAATCAGAAATTATTTGGCTGTTAATAATCCATGTATTATTTTTACTAACATTAATTAAATATAAAGGACACAAAAACCTGTGTCTAATCTAAGGAGGTCTAGACGGCCAATCTTTCGTTCATAAGATTGAGCAAATCGATTGAAGCGCGCTTCAATCAACCCATCAGTCATTTGATCAAAAATAACTTGTACATAATTTTATTTAAAAGCGTGTTTTTATATTTTTTAACTACAATATTGTTGTGTGTAACATCTTAGCTCTCGGTATACGGCATTTGGTAGGAGTAGTTTCGCGAATGTGACGGGAAGTTGCGAGGAACAAAAATGTGTAACCACAGTGCTGCCATCTGTGGCGGATGGCGCGAACCACAGTTCACAAAGCCAAAGGGAAACTATATATTATTAACGGTTTAGTGTTATTGAACAATATGGTCAGTATTTTAATAAAATACTTTTATTTAAAAAATCAGGCCTGAAGTAGGGTTTAGAATTTTTTCAAGTATTTTGCTTTTATTGGAGCCGTTTCGTTATATATTTTAAAATTTCGCTCGGCAAATAAAAATGATTTGATAGTCGACGAAGCTCCTCCACAACTAATTACAGCGGCGGGTGTGTAAACTGCGTATATATTTTTCACGGTTCAGCATTATTTTTAAGAATTCTGCCATAAATGTTGTGTCCAATTGTCGTATTATACGAGTAATTGAAACATGAGAACACATGAATTTGCTCGTTAACGAGGTTAGATGTGACACCTTACTGGAGGGTAGTGAAAGACTTTCTCACATGTCTTTTATTTTTTACTTTTTTTCATCCTCCAGAACTTCAGGTAATTGTAAAATTAATGCAGATGGCCTGGTCTATGGTACGCTCTCTACAGCTTTCACCCAACTACTCAACAAGGCAGAGGAGAGGACAGATTTCCGCACGGCAAAAAAATGTCAAATTTAAACGATCGTATACGAATCTAATCACGTCTCATGTTTAAGTTGATTTTTCGTTGCACCCCAAGAGTGTCTACCAACAGGGTAAACAGGGAAAAGTCAAGGGAAAATCAAATAATTTCTTAAATAAGGAATATTTAAAATGACTATTTTTAATGATGAGATGAATGTAAAGTTTAAGTTAAAGCACAGACCTTTACACTGGTTCCATTAAAAAATCCTTTCTTGCACCTTGCCAGCCTATTTCTAAGTGTTAAAATAGTTTCCCTCCCATTAATTTTTGATTATAAGGACCTATATAAACCCTTCGACTACGCGCCACTGATTTCAGTGCTATCAACAGTCATGTGACAAAATAGTGAATTGTGGTAGGCCAACGAGTCGCGATTTTCAATTTGTTATTGGCGACAAATAATATCAATGGTCAGGGATTTTTTTTTCCAAGTCTGGAAAAGACTGGGGATTTTTCATTACTGGTTTGCCAGCCAAACCGACTCCGACTTTCGGTAGGGTTCCGGGTTTTAGTCCCGGATAATGTGGGAATGTGAATTTGCATTTGCCTATATGAGCCACTAATAGGTCACATGGACACTAAACAGTCAAATAATAATTTGTATGTTAACTTTTTATATACTAAATCATTGAAAGGGAGATTGTGGGCTCATAAATTTTGACTTTAAAAAAATATGCTACTTAAGGATCTGAGTTTTAATCCTTGCCCGACCATCCTGAGTTTGATTTTCAGTGATTTCATGAAATCACTTCCAATCTACAAGCTTCCGTGGCATAATTATTGCTGGTAATAATTTTCAAAATAAAACTTAACTACTTGCCTAATTTAAGAAAATAATGTCATTATATGATTTATAGTTATAGAATTTCTTGATGAGGTGTGAACAAAAATTTTAATCAAAGAAAAAAGTGTGTGTGTGGAGTCCTCGCGCGTCAGAAGTAAAACTTCTTGCTTATTATATTATTAGGCATAGGAAACAATTCTCTTGGACTTAGGTCGCAGATAGAAAAAAATATATGCAAGTATATGTGCGCAAAATTGTGCTATTGCGCAAGTATGAAAGTGTGCAAGTGTAAAGTATGCATGTGTGAAATCATGCAAGTGTGCAAGTATGCAAGTGTGCAATCATGCAAGTGTACAAGTATGCATGTGTACAAGTATGCGAGTATGAAATTGAGCAAGTGTGTAAGTATGCTTGTGTGCAAGTATGCAGCGTCATTTCTACCTCTCCCCTGCCGACTCCCCTACCGGTTCCCCCACCACGTTCCTAACTGTTTCCCTCATACGATCGGAATTTTCATTACGCTCGAAAATTGTAGCCCCCTCAGAAAAGAAGTTTCACTTCAAAACAACAAAGGGCAATTTTTTTATAAGATCAGCTGAATGTGTCAGATGCTTGTGTGTGTGTGTGTGTGTGTGTGTGTGTTGTGACGAGAGCTCCCTGTGGACTTCTGCCATTGCAAACGTCACTTCCTCCCCTACCCCTTGATTTCACCCCATCCTCTTTCCCCGCGACGTAACGCGCCTCGCGTACGCCCAACAGCGGCCCCGGAATATGAATTACGGCGTCCAGTCGCGGGTGAAATGAACTCCCGCGGCTCCTAGGCGTTTTAATCATTGCGAATGGAAAAGGCCGCCAGACAGTGCACGTGTACATAGCGGATACGAATCACCCGCCTTCCATTCGGCTTTTCTACCTACGAGAGGAAAAAAAAATTACTGTTCATTTTTAAGCAGCTATTTTTAGAACTTAAACTAAAGTTAAAGAGGAAAGATAGGTTTCGAAAGACCCCATATTAGTTTCAACAGTAATTTTCATTCCTTTGAAATTTTAAACGTTTAATTTTGTAAATGTTTCATCGCTAATAAGGCAGATATCAGAAATATGCCAATCTTTGGCTGGATAATTTTACATGTAAGATTTATTAAGTAATTTTTATTTATGTTTTGATTGTTACAGTTTATAAAATGTTTACTTTAGTCAAAATACCGCATGTAGATTAAAGTGACTAGATGCACTCACACACAAGCTTGCTTTTGTGAGTGCTAAATTTCACTGTTTAATTCAGTGAATTGTAGTCAAAGTGTAAAAAAAAAGTAAATAAATAAAATTGTTACTATTTTTAATTTTCAAAGCCAGTATTATTTCAGTTTTAGTAATTCTTAGAAAAAATTAACTCAGTTCTAAATGTCATTGAATTCACAGTAGCAGCCAGTCATTAATAATTTTAACCATGAAGAGACACGCAGAGCTTTAGAAATATGTCTGTGATTAGTCAAATAATTAATATTTTGGTAAGAGATCTGGCTTCGGGGGCGTTACAGCTTTGTCACTTTTTCATAAAATTACTGGCAAAAGGTTCTCCAGAAACTTCCATAAATTTTCGGAATATCCATAAAATTACGAAACTTTTCGTAAATAGTTACATCATTATTTAGTTTTTTGTTTGTTTTGGAAATTGAATCTTTAAAATGATATTTTTATCATATTAATGAATTTTTAAAATCAGATCAAGAAAACAAGTATTCTTGCTGGTGTAGATGTTCGTAAATCCATAAAGAACTTTCAAGTTTGTTGGTTTATTGGCTCGATTACAATAGAAACGAGCATTTATCGGGTTTCTCAGGCGTAGATACTCTTCTTGTATCTTTGGCAATGATCGTTATTGAATCCTGCGTTTACGAAGTACGAATAGTTCCGTATTTGAAAATACGGAGATCGGATCCGTTCTTAGGCATTATAGAAGCGGTTTAAGTTCATTTGTGGTACTTTAAGCGCAAACCTTTTCCATAAATTTACAGTATGTATAAGTCGTACGTGGAAGGTTAAACAAGACTCTTGGCTTGAAATATCATCTACGAACAGTTGAAATGTTGATTTGGTGTGAATATCTTCTTCCGCTATACTTGTAGTTGCAATCTTAAATTTTCGTGGGGAATTCATGAGGGAACTTAAACGCTATTTTGGTGCAGATGAAGTCAGAAGTCTTTACACAGTCGTTCGTAAAATATTCAATTAACTGCCACCCTACATACGATAAATATAAGTAACTATAAATACATAGCTATGCTAGTTGGAAAACCACTTGGATTGATTTTTAACGTTAGTTTTTATCTCGGAAAAAAGCACTACATACCTGTTTTATATAGTATTAAGATGTTAAAAAGATTTAATGTGTTTACAACTTAGGTAATTTTGATGAAGAAAAACAATTCTATGTTGCTGTTCATCTGTTAGATAAGTTGAAATTTAACAACCATCAAAGCGTAAGAACTCTTTTGTGCCTCGTTCTGAGTCTTTTAGAAAATAATCGATTTACTAAAAAGAAAATGTTATCAGTACAAGTGCAATTTTAAGATACGTGCCTCTAAATTTGTGTTCATGCAGCGTTAAATGAAACGTACATTAGTCAAGCGCCTAGCAGTATAGGCACCCAAATATCGCTCGGAAACGTTGCGGTGTACATGAAGTCCAGGAGTAACAATTTGTAGGATAACCATTCGGTGCCTCTAAAAAAACAACTGACAATTGAAATAACTTCGTTCGACTACGTTCAGCCTGTTCGTCCAGTAGCGAGAATACATGTCTGGTGCACTTAAGGTTCCGGGTTTTGTTCCTGGCCAAGATCCCGGAACACATGCTTGCTGTGAAAGACAGCGGTAATACATTACGGAATCCCCTCGTCTACCCAGTTTCCCTTGGACACTGCCCCGATGACTGGGGATCCCGCAATTAAGAATACGCTGAGGGCGGGTGAGTGGTTCTGTTTCCGGATTTCGTTATTAAACTCCATTTTTACACGAGAAAAAATGGCTAAAACGTATGTTCTCAGTATTATGTTTAGGCATGAAACCCCCAGTAAAGATTCTTTAAACCACCCAAGGGCCTTGCACTACATCTTAATCTTCATTTCTCCGCCATACAAGTCGGGCTTTTAAGGTCGAATATTCCCATTCTATTGTACAGATATTGAATAATGATACGCAAATGGTAATTCAAACTCACATTGTATTCTATTTGCATTCTCGTTTTGTGTCGCCAAAAGGAATAAATTAATAATTTCTCCCCTGGAAACCAGAGAACTCAGACAACATCCCTTAGTGCTAATCTTTTTGGCTTCTACCGAATCACCGTCGCTCAGAGGTATCGACTTCTAGTCGATCTCACAGGATTTCCCGTTCGGCGGGATTGCGGTGAATTATTTCTCTGATTGAAACAGTGGGTCTCCCGCAAACTGGGCTAAAAGTCACGCCAGCTCGTGGCACTTGGGTTTTTAATGAAGCACTCCCATTAGCAAACAATCGATCTATCGATCAACGAAGGCCGCGTGCGAATCGCTGGGTAACAACCTTCCGTGCATGGGCAGTTGGAAGATTAGTTAATAATTTGAAAAGAAAGCACGATTGATGGAACAAAATTTCGGTACTCGCAACCATCAAGTTTGTTGGGATAGGGGCAGGAATAATCAGGGATGAAGATTACGTACACCATTTCCTCCAAATACATATTACACTGTTATAAAATGTGGTTTTAATAGTTCCGTATACATGACATTCTTTTGTTGGTAGTGCTGTTTGTTAACTGGTACGGTGCAAACCTATTATAGTATTATTCTAATGCCCTTACTTTGCTCATTTTTCTCTCTGTGCCTGGTTATAATTCATTACAAACGTTAAGAAGTTAGACTTAAGATCTTCTTTATCCTAACTGTGTAGTCGTTTGTCATAGGTCGAAATTGAAAATCGACGTGGGCCTTGTACGTGCGTAACTGTGAAAGTAAATCAGAAACACAAACATGCAACTTTTACAACAATTTTTTTTTGTTATTTGAATCACACTGGAGAAACCACTTTCACTGGCTGATTTTCCGAACTGCGTTTTTACATAATCGCACTAGGCATCGTACTTATATTGCTTATGGAAACTAATGTAAACAGTTGTATTTTTTTTCAAGAAGGTTTAAAACTAAAGTATTTTTCATTTAACATTGTCAGTTTGAATATGTACAAGGCAGACTAAGCGTAAGTTTTATACAGGAAAAAAAAATATGTAGGCCCTACTTTTACAAATGATTCCGTTGGAAACCAGTTGCCAAGTTGTACAACACATGGCTATGGTTATTTTTGGATATATGAGATAATACTTATAATACGAACATCTTTGCATACTTTTATATATTTTATTGTATCATGCTTATGTGCACAGTTAATACTGAAAAGCTATTAAGGGAACGGTCTACAAGTAACTTTAACCACTGGAGGTGATGGGATAAAAAAAAGCATAAATGTCAGGGTAAGAATCCAGACCCAGAATTACTGCGAACGCTATTTTCTAGTGGTACAGTTGTTTTCATGTAAACGTACAAATTTACAAATCTCTGTAATTTTACATGCATACTTCTGTTCCATTTCCAAAAAAAAAAATACTGTGTACAGACTTTGGATGAGTTGGTCATGGTGTTATGGTGTACATTCTAGTTGAAATCATCCTTCACTGCTATGATAGTAAATATTATTGTTTTCTATGTTATAATGTTATGGTTATATATAAGGTTATTTTAATTGTATTTTATAATTTTTATTGAATGAAAAATTTAAAACAACAAATAATAACTTAGTTCAAGTACAGAATACTGAGTGTTTAGACGAGGAAATGATAGGGGGCGAGCAAGGGAAATGCGGAAGAGGCGTGTAGACAGACCGGGCTAACCGCGAGGGCTTGGCTGCGTGGCAAGTGTGTGTGAAGCCGTTTATTTCCGTTCAGCTAATTGTTGCGCCATGCAGGTTGGACGGCCGACACATTGCCCGAAGTGTAGGGTTTGTTTGCACCGTGGAAACAGTTTTAAATGGCTTTATGTTTTTAACGCCGGGGATTCTGATCCACACATACTGCCCGTGGTGTGACGGCGGAGCCCGGAGGCACGGTGCCGGCAGAGACGCGTGGTGACCCCGGCCGGGCGGGTCATCGATCAACGACCCTCGCTCGCACCTGCTCCCGCGCGCCTCCCAGGCGCGGCTGACCGCGACCCGGCCCGAGCGACTCGCCGCGGCAGCCCACCGCCTGTGTATCCGACGAGTAACTTGAGGGGCTGCGGCGTTTACTAGGATAAGAAAGTTCAGCACAGAATGACCCAGTTTGGATCAGATTCAGTCATTTGGGCTCGGAATGAGTCAGTTTAGCTCAGAATGATCCAGTTAAGCTAAGAATGACTCAGTTTATCTCATAACAACTCCAGTCAACGCCACATGAGCGTGACGTCCTAGCAATCACGGATACCTTGGACCCATTATATTCTTTTTTCTTAACCTAAATAAAAACTAATTGTTTTGGACGGGTCTAGGTAGGAAAGCGTCTCAAGCCGAAGCCTATACGCCTAGTCATACTGGGTTTCAGCCATGGAGAAAGGGTAGCATGCATCGTGTGCTTTGTTCGGGGATTGGCCAGCCATTGCAAGCAATTAATGCCATGGCTAACTCCCCTATTTTAGATCTAGACAATTAGTAGTAAAGTTGGGTCCAGGTAAGACCTGCATGGACCTGCAAGGAAATACTGGACTCAGCCATGTGGGAGTCAAAATACATGCACTAAACAAGGCAGATTTGTCACAGGAAACATAAGGATGGTCCAGGAATAAGAGTTGGTCGCGCTAGAAAGAAACTACTAAGCAAAGGGCAGGCACTTAGACATTGCTATCCACATTGTTTTGGGCAGTACTGTAATATTTTTGTGGGGGGGGGGGAGGAGGTGTGTGTGTTACTTCCGTCGTTTGCCACCCGGCTGCAAGCCAGCCTCCTTGGACCCGTTCCAACTCGGCGAGGAGATGTTTTATCCAGCACGTCGGCTACCTGGACTCTTCAACCACTCTCTCTCTCTCTCTCTCTCTCTCTCTCCAGGTCTTCCTCAACCACTCTCTCTCTCTCCAGGTCTTCCTCCGTCTCCCATTGTACTCTCGGTTAATTGCTTCTCCCCCCCTCCCCATTTTCGGCCCTCGGGAGCCAGGGCCGCCCCCTCGCCCGACATGAAACATTAATTCTCCCCTTGAGACGACCCATCAGACGAGACTTTTCATAAGGCCTGACCTGCAAAGGGTGAAGAAGGAAAGGGAATCTGCCGAGCCTCTATACAAGTCCCTCCGCAGCTCTCGTCCCGCCGCTCGTTAGGCGCGCGTGATAGTGTAGGGGGGGGGGGGGGGGGCGAAGAAAGGAACGCGCGTCCTTATTGGTCGCGATGACACGGCGAGAAATTTGTTTTTCGGAGATGGTGACCAGACGGGAGAGACTTAGGTAAATTAAACTGAAATATTCCATGTAATTTTACAGATTTTTGTAAATTTGTACATTTTCAAGAAAACAACTTTAATACTACACAAAAGTTTCCGCAGTAATACTGGGACCCGGATTCTTGGCCGGGCAAATTTTTTGTGTTGTCCCAGTACCTCCAATAGCTGATTCGTATACCATTCTTTGAATTTGTTTTCACTATAAACTGCGCACATTAATAAGCATGATACAACAAACTAAATTTTAATTGCTGAATATTCGATTAACTTTTCCGTGGTTTAAAAATATTATGCATAAATGAAACATCAATTAAAATTTAATATTATGCATCAATTTTTGTAAGAAATACTCAGTATTATCTCGAAAAAAACGTATTTCATACATGCAAAAATAACCGTGTTATACAATGTTAACAATATGTTTCTTGTAGTTTTACAAACTATTCCTTGGCAACTGGTTTCCAAAGGAATCTTTTGTATAGGTACATAGAATTTTTTCTGTGTAGCAGCTTCCTGGAAATAGGGCGAATTATAACTAAGGCTTAAAGTTAGTTTGATTAGGTGAGCTATAATTCGCACTGTTAGGGCAGCCTAACAAAAAATCTTTCACTTTATTTAATTATTTCTGGCCTAGCATTATATGTGAACTTCACATACTGATTCTAGTTCTCCGGCAGCTCATTAACATTTCTATTCAACAAATAACTTGATAGCTTAAATATGATACATAAATCCACGATTCGATAAGGGTTTGTTTCAAAATTCAGATTGTAGTAGGTTAAGTCTTCAGCGTAATGTTTTCATCTAATACAATTTCTTGAACATACACCATTGAAGTTTTGCAGTGTTTGTCATGGGAAAAAAATCATAAATGCAAAATGAGAAATAAAATTGTTAACATAAACCCACCGAAAACAAGCCTAAATTATCTGATGTCAAACAGATAAACCCAACGACGAACCTAAACAGGACATATCAACGACGACAGCACAAACAAACACATTGAAACTTAATTATCAGGCAGCACAAGAATTCCTTGGAAGGAATTTATTATTTTTTCAGTTTCATCGTTGGATTTATCCGTTTGACATCTGCTGATTTAGGCTTGTTTTCTGTGGGTTTATGTTTTCAATTGTATTTCTTATTTCGCATTTTTAATTTTTCCCATGACAACCGCTATAGCGTATGTACAAGAAATTGTATTAAATCACAATATTCCATTGCATGAATCATTTGAAGAACGTACTCTAACAGCTGTCAAAAGGTTTTGAAAAATAAATAATCCTTTATGTTTTACACAGAAGTGTTTTGATGATTTACAAAAAAAAATTATGGTTTTTTAATACCTTGGTACCGTATTTAAGTAAACATGAAGACTGCTTCGAGCTGGAGGATGGAACCTGAACCAGTAGCGGCCGAGCCAAGACCTTGGGTCCGCCGCCGCTTTCTAACTCGCCGGGCGGGCGGGTTGTTCGCGTTACGTAAAACGAAACGAAAGTGGGCTTACACGTTACCTTCATCGACCCAGTGGCGCGTTTCAGTTTTATTCTTGGTCGGAAGGTGAAGACGCGACGGCCGAGGAGGCCCTGAGGCGCCGGACACTTCTCTCTTCCATCGCGCGGTTCCAGCAACCCGCTCACTGGAGTTGCACAGGGCGTCCACTTTCTGGAGTCAGGGAAGTTTTCATTGTTGGTCAGGGAATGTTAGAGAATGTGTTTTAAAACCTGTAAAATTCAAGGAAAATTCCTCAGTAATAGTAATTTGATGGATAAATATCATGATCCAGCATACCATCACCCAGAATTTGAACACGGCTATTTTTTTTTTCAGATGGTGATTTAGTGCATAGTCATAAACACTGTAATATTGTGTAAGCAAAAAATTATGTTTGAACTAGTACAGCTATAGGGGTAGTGGAGGCTGGATGTTAGATATTATTTTTTACGCCGGACACCCTGTTGTAACTACAAAAAATAATCTGTGAAGTGATCGGGGCCGTACGATGCTTGAAAAAAAAAATACTCTCGTAAATTGACAATTTTTCAAGTGAATAATTTCAACTCAAATAAACGCAGAGTTCCTAGTTCCTAGTTCGTAGAAACCATGCGTCAGAATTATATTTCTATTTTCTGCTACCCGTTGTACTTAAGTAGGGTAACATTCATGTGGAAAGAGAGAGTGCTTCCGCTATAGGCATGAATAAATAGTTTACGGTTTTATTAAAACTTAAAACAATATTATTCTTTTAGATAATGTTCAAAGTACGAGTATTAAAACTCAGTATCTGCAAATTTACAAATATCCATTGAATGAGGCAAATATTTTCCACGAAAATATTTTGATAGTAGTTATGTGTTAAAACGCTGTAGCATCGTAGGTGCATGTCTACACTGTCGGATACACGAATCACAGAGATTTTGATCGGAAGTACGCGTCCTGAATGGCCCGGCCAAATAAGGCCATGGCTTCCTTTGCAGACGGCTGCCAATTACAAGTAAATAAACCACTGGCGCGGGCAAAACTTGTTGCAGTCTGATGAGTGATATTTTTTCCCCTTGCGAGATGTACATGCCCCTATCTATGGATAATTTGTAGGGCCTAAACAAATTCGTGATTTCGATGTCCTCTAGGATAAACTTCACGATCCTTCACGTACTTGGGTAAATTGCACATGCAACTTATGACACCTGTTAACTGGGATGCTCTTTATTCGCAATTCTTCTGTCGAGGGTTTTCCGTTGGCTCAGAGTCCTTCAGGTGAACTGTGGTCTAATCACTGAAGCAGCCTGAAGGTAAATGTGTTTGAGTCCAGCTTATCGCGAAATGAATCCATGATTTTTTCCTATCTCTAATGTAATTTATAACCAGTGTTCTTGGTAAATTTAGAGTGAAAATATTAAAGTGTGTAGTGATAGAGTGAGGTTAAATTAAGATTATGTTTTCGATGTACTTCATTGCTGGTTATACTGTTTATCATAAGAAACTTCAATAATTGTCAACAAAGATGAATATGCAAACACACAGAAAACAAGTCAAAATCAGCCGATTTAAAGAAAAATAGACTGCACAGAATATTCCACGGAATGAATTAGTAAAAAATTATTAAGCACAGACAGACAATGACGAGACAGTAGCAACAATAACAGTAAACATTGACAAAAAAACGACATTGGACAACCCAGCGACTAATACGAACCTAAAGATGATACTAAATATAAATGTAGACAACACTACATGACACAGACACACATGCGAACCCAGCAGTGTGACAAAGCAGACAACCTGAACACTACACCGACGATAGCACAGACCAACACAGAAGGCTTCTTGAGCGTGCTTTAATAAAATTTTGACCAGTTCCTTCAGTCGAATTTTCTGTGCTGTCCTTATTTTTTATTTTTTTTATTTTTTGACATCTGCTGATTTTGGCTTCTTTCGTGTGCGTTTGCATATTCATTTGTTGAGGATATTTGTGTTTATTTTATTCTTTATTGGCTGATACTAATCGTACTCCTTTTTTATTTTGTTGATGGGTGATCCTGAATTGGTTTCTGGTTTTAATGTTGAATATATAATAGCAATTATTTAAATTTTTTGAGGAGTGAATATTCTTTAATTTTATTTAGGCCTATAAGTTTGTTTTCATGTATTGTATTTTTGGGATGTGATCGTTTTTTTCCCTTTCATTTATGTTTTATGTTAAAGTGATTGTTGTTTGTTTGGGTGCGTGGTACTTGATCACGACTGGAAGTATTGCAGTAGGGACAGTACGGGAACCAGGTGTGTAACGGGCGTGCAGGCGCGGGGTGTAAAGTGGAGCGTGCTGGGTGCCCGCAGGCAGGAGGCGCGCGGCGCCACGGGCAACCAGCGCAGGAACGACCACCTGACGCTGCAGTGGCTGCAGGCGGCGGTGGGCGAGCTGCGCGCCGAGCTGGCGGAGCTGCAGGCGGCGCACAACGCCTCGGCCGAGCTGCAGCGGCGCGAGCAGACCAGCGGCGAGCTGCGGCTGCTGCAGGGCGACGTGGCGGGGCTGCGCCGCGAGGCGGAGGGGCTGCGCGCGGGCGAGGAGCAGGCGCGCGCCAGGGAGCAGCAGCTGGGGCAGGAGGTGTCCGCGGCCCGCCGCCGCAGCCAGGCCGCCGCCGCCGCGTGCGCCGCCGCTGCCCGGCAGGTCAGTCCGCCCCCTGCACCCGTACACCCCTACACCCGTCAACGACAAGTCATTTGTCAAGGAAGTTGGTAACTTTTCAGGGAAAGTTATGGAAGTTTAAATTTGTCAGGGAAAATTCTGGGAATTTACTTCAAAACGGTGAAATTCATGGAAATTCCTCAGTGAGGATTATTTTTTTAAGGGAGGAAATGTCATCCTCCGATGATATGCCATCACCCAGACTGAAAGCTCTTATCTCCTGTTTTTAGTGCATAGTCCCACACACTGTAAAATGGCATATTCAAGATTCTGTTTTGAACTAGTATACAGCTGTGTGGAGGGTGGTGAAGGATGGACTGTCTTAATTATTTTTTTTCTCAGACGATTGCAAAAATAGGTAAAATATTATTTTTTTTTTTTTTAATATTTGTTAGGTAAATTTATAATTTTGGCCACGGAAGTGTCGAGGTATTATCTGCACAGATGTGCGTGGTCACGGTCCGCTTCCGCTCCGCCTAAGCCTCGCGCCGTGGCAAGCCTGCAGCGTAGCTCCCGCTTTCCAGTCAAGTACTATAAATAATATGGGAGATAGTATTTTACGAATCCACATTAAAGTGATGGATTCAAAATCGTTGAATGATTTTATTCAGAGGTAGAGTAATAAAGATTTTTTTTTAAATTTAATAAATGGCAATAAATAATTTTTTATCAATTTTTCCCCAACCATTGGTTGTCTTTTCCATGCAAAACATTGGGTCCGTCTTAAAACTATTAATCACACAAATGATAGCTTTTTCCTGCATACAGACATCATGAAACCTCACCTTAAGGAGGATTGCACATGACATATTTTAAGAACTCTCTCATGCTCTGGTTTGCTGACTACTTTGTGTGATATCACGGAGGCTCTTTTGCAAGCAGCATGCGAACCCGTTATTCATACGACCTTCAGCTTCTTGGAACACTGTTTTTGTTTCACACGAATAATGACAGAGTGTACAAGAAAATAGGATGTTTGTGTAGCGCATTGTAAAAGGTGGAAGTGTACGTATGATTTTACTTCTTATTTGCAAGTCTTCGTTTTTGGGCAATGCCGCATCCAAATGAAATACTTCCTTCAAGAGAAAAAAAATATTTATATTACTTTCTTAGCCAAATCATCATCGTGTATTTCATTTCCGGCATGTTGGCTGACTCTTCGTCCAACGTGTGAGTTGTAAGGACCACCCACTCACTGGTTTGTTCACAAGCTCTTTTGATTCCTACACCCACATCAGCATAAATATCCTGTTAACTCACTGTTAGTTTCGGTTTTACGACGCCTTTACATGGATCGTCGCAAACCGGATTTATTTATTTTTGTTTATTTATTCTCTCGCCACTTTCATGTATACATCCAGTTTTATGGTGTTTGTTTATTTTCCACGGCACGGTTTTGAATTTCGCATGCGTCTCTCTCCCTTCCCCCTCCCTCATGCCTCCCAAATCAGCGGACCGTGTTATGGAGCCCCGTCTATAAGAGAACTCCACACTAACTTTATTACACAGTTATAAAGTTAGTTTCCTGCGGCAAGTCACCCCCGCCCCCTTCTCCCCACTGCAAGCGGCGGTGCTGGGTAGTGCAATGCTGCATCTTGCTGGGAACTAAACATTAAAAAATAAAAGTTTGATTCGGAGGAGGGGACCAATGTTAGTTCAGACCACAGATTAGTAAAAAATAAAAAAAAATAAAAAAAAACAAAATGTAGTTTTGTATTCTTCGCACAGGCCAATCATGTACTGTACGAATCAGCTTGTTTAAAAAATTTACATTTAAATTATTTACATTTGTTACAAACTACTTATGTTAATGTTGTTCATTGTAATAAAGTCATTTCAGGCAGAGGAAATTTTTAACATTTCAGTCACAATTTGATATTTGATAAGATACCATTTTCATTTTTAATTTTAATAAACTATTTATTATGTACTTATAAACTCAATATCTAATTATAATACTTATTTATATGTAATTTTTATATTATAACATAAAACTTAATATAACTTTTTTTTTCATAGCCCTAAACAATGATATCGACTAGAATGTAGGCTACACCACGACCTACACATTTAAAGTTTATTTGCCCATCACGTCAGTTGAGGTAAAGGCTGAAAGTGTTATCACACTGTGTACTCACGAAAGATAAAAATAACTCTGCGCATTTGTATTCTGACTTACAATAAAACAAGTGCGGCAGGGTCATAGAACTTCAATAAAATGCCAACTCTGAGCTCAATGACATACGTTTCTGACAAGTCTGTCGACACTTATGGGTCCAAAATTATTTTATTTCCCCCCCCCCCCCCAAAACAGTAACCACGCTGATCGGACGCGTGGCGCGGGTCCACACAGCGGCGTGAAGAGCAGCCGAACAGGCTGTTGAGAGCTCTCGTGTGAGGACGCATCCACTCGATGACGAATGGCGTCCTTCGTCTCATTCTGTTCCGACTTTCCCGTTCGGCTAGTTTGATTCCTCATTGCGTCCAAACAGCTTTGTGATGAGGACGAGTCGAAAGGGTTGAAAGAGATTTCCTTCAAGAAATAGGTCTGTAATTTTTTTTTTTTTAATTTTGAGTTCTTCTTGCTCCTCATCAATTACAAATGAAACGGCAATTTCCGTTAACATATCGTGTTTTTTCCTTGTTTCTATAAGCACTATCCCTTGAATCCCACAACGAAATCCGGACGTGGTTTATTTCACTGAACTTCTAAATGTCTTCATCTCTCCACTCCATTATTTAATACAAAACAATCACTTGAAACGCAGCACTACGCGATGTTCACGCAAGGACTTCGAGAATAAAGACTGAGGAAGTTGCCGCGACATGTTTCAACTGGATTCAACGCGACGAGGAAACCCCATTCAATTTCGTCATTCAACCCCGACCCCTATCCATTTCATTCGGATTGGACCCATTCGCTTCGACTTTCAACTTACAAGCGACTCGTTCGTCACGTCCAGACCTCGACGACTTACCCTCCGACTCGAGTCGAACGACACGATTCTCTCTCGACTCGGTGACATCGGGGATGCGCGAGTTCCGCTGCTGACGAGCGCCGGTGTTGTTTCGTGCCGGCTCGCCGGGCGCTCACGCAGGTATTGATTCAGGCCTGAGTGGCGCGCTTTGCTTTGCGCGGGATACAAAACAGCGCCCGCCGGCCCACGATGATTGGACTGCAAACGACAGCCATCGAGTCGCCGAAGATAATCGCTTTGATTCTCCGAACGGATCGCACTGAGCCGTTCCCAAAATACTCAGCTTTGTTGATACAGCGTTTGACAATTTAGGAACAATTTTTGAATTTCCATTCTGTTTTTGTAAAACTAGTTAAACATTTCGTTGTACTATATATGCCGTAAGCTTTGCTATAAAATTATTGCAGAATCTAACGTGCCCGCATGATCACGGACAATCGATTGTTGCTGAACACATCGATAGCAGCGTTCGCATCTAACATGCAAGTTTACATTCGGCTGCAGCATTAATCTTAGTTCTAATTATACCATGCGAACAATTGATTAATCAGAACATCACATAGATATTTCAGTAGGATGGAAATTAATGGGGCTGCTTAGTAATAAAATATTTTACTTGGCTTGGTTATTTTTTTTTAATTGCTTCACTGAGTACAATGGAGGTCGGTTGTCTTTTAAAATTAATTTTTAGTCATTAAGCAAGGCAGTAATAGCGAATATTAACACTATTATATTAATATGCTTGCTCACCCCACATACGCACATACATAAAACACATACGATCTTGTTCAGGCATCGTGAACTGTGGACATTGGGGAACGTACCAAGCTATTGGTGTTCCAAATGAAACTTATGGAACCGAAACTATTCTTTAATGGTATAACAAGAAATAAAATCAACTTAGAAATTATTTGAGAAAAGTAGAAAGGTGGTTCCATTTTTGCCTGATGGTGCTGCTATCTCCAGGATTTTTACCGTAACAATAAATTGTATCGATGGTTGCGAAACGTCCGCTAGAATTCGTTGGAAGTAGTTTCTAGCCTCGCGCAGTGCACCTTTAATTAAAACGGTTGACGATGTGTTACTTTATTGGGATTCGGTTTGGACACGTTTTGGAATATAGCCCGCGAGTTAGGTTACGGTTGTATCCCATCAATGTAGTGCATATTCTCTACTTTGCCCGAACGTCTTGGAATACCGCCCTAAAATCTGCGTATGTCGTAGAGGCAGTTTTAAAAAAAAAACCTTACCGAACTTTAGGAACGTTGACTAATCCATCTGCATAGAGACAGAATGAATGGAACTGCAGGTAGAGACCCAGAAAATTTGCGGACTCTTTTGGTCACCATTTAAACTGCCAACATCCATGCCTTAGCATGAGTGGATCACAATTTTTCCGCCACTCCCCGCTACGACTGTGGGACAGGCAACTGCCAGCTAGCTGTAGAGTGGCCGGATGATATTGACCCACCCCAAAGAAGAGGAGGTTGTGCAGTAAGAACTCAGCCAGTAGGGGAGCATTCGAGGGCACATTATATATAGGAATGTGAATTCTAGCCTGACGCCAAATGAATCCGCTCAATTTCCGGGCCTCTGACCGGTATCATTGCGCTGAAATCGGATTCGTCTCGTGCAACTAGTGTCGTAGGTCAGGTATGGCATCAGGGACGGTAGGAGGAACTAAGGTTCCAAAACACGCATTGGAACATCAGATCCTGCAGTTCGATATTTCCTTGGATCAACAAAGTAGAACACCATCACAGTCATGTCGCTTGTAGGCCCCTAGTGTGTTCGGAACTGCCATTTTACAAACCTAAATCGTCACCAAGCAAGGATCCTAAGTGTTTCAACATTTAGGATTCTAATATATTTCCTTTAGTTATTTTTTTCCCAGCCCGCATCGATTTATAACATACGTTTCAAATCAAATTTAAAATTATTAAAAATGGACTTATGCATGCTATTACGCTTTTCCTTAATATTTATTTGGGTTTGAGCCGATTACCAAAATATTGAAGAGGTAGCGAAATATATGTACTTCAGACGAGGGTGATGTATGTATGTTTATTTTATCTGTACCAGTTATTTTATGCGACGTAGTAACTGCATTATTTTATTTTCGGTACATTCCCTACGTCTAAATTACCTTTCGTTAACTTTCACAATAACTTTTAATTGAAAATTTTTATTAAATTCTGATTCGATAATGAAATCGTTATTACACTACCCCTCATCCCTTCATTATGTGAAATAATTAAAACATTTTTGATGTGTAACATTTGATCTCTCAATATCAGCATTTGTTAGGAGTAATTTATTGTTTGTAACGGAATTCGCAAGGAACGGAAATATGTAACCACAGTGCTGGAATGACGCGAACCAAAGTTTAAGAGCCAAAGGGAAACTTTATAGTATTAACTGTTTAATGAATTTTAACAGCTTTGGCAATATATTTATAAGTATCTTGTCAAAAATCAGGTCCAAAGTCGTTTTTTTATATTTTTCAAGTCTTCTTTGCTTTTATCAGAGCCTTTTCATCATATAGTTTTACATTTTGGTCTGCAAATTGAATGATTCTATAGCCGACGTAGCTGCTCCGGCAGCGAATTCTAGCGGCAGGTACGGAAATTACGTGTTATTCGCATCCAAAAAAAAGTAGTGGAAAACACAATTTGCTTATATTTATCACGCTCGGAATTATTTTAAAGAAGCCTATGGTTAATTTCGTGTCTGCTTTCGTATTATAAGTGTATTTTCAACACGAGAACACGTGAAATTGCTCGTTACAGAGGTTAAATGTTACACATCTCTGGCGAATACTGAAAGACTAGCTCCCTATCCCATTTAAAATTGTTTCCATTAGGTATTCGCGAGCTCTTATTCTGTTTCGGAATCCTTCCATTGATCGCCCAGCCTTTACTCGACGGCGGCCACGTCTTTCGTCACAAGTTATTCATCGCGCCGTCCGCGGTGTGCTTGACTCGCCCGCCGCCTGAATTTTTATGCCGCCAAAGTGTTCCGTTTCCTCCCCTCCTCGAGCGCTAAAAGTCGGTTCAGGGGCGCGCGGGCGGCGCGCAGCGGAGCGCAGGGGGCAAAAGCCGCCGCCATTTTAGTGGATATTTCATGTTTTATGCATGCGGCGCTCTCTATCCACTGATTTGAAAGTTCGAGTCTTTTTTTAGTCCGGTGTTAGGGGCGCGAGCGCGTGGCCTGTGTATACGTGAGACGTTCTGTTTGTTCGGCTCGCTGGAGGCGCCGAATGTTGTAGGCGTGTCGCACCTGCGCGTGGAACAGAACAGAACTCGCCGATGAAATACATACCGTATAAATTACTACATTAGAACGTAAGATCACTATGAGATCCTTAAGGTTCAGTCTCCCACGCCATGCAGATTTTATTTAACCATTACTTTTATTAAATTGATACCTCCTTTCATTTGTTGTTCTGCCACGAATATTTTCAACAGTGTAATATCATGTAAGTATGTAAAAAAATGCGCGCAAGTCTTCGCATTTATCATCACCCATGATATTACAAAAAGTGAATATCTGTTGAAAGTATTTGTGGAAAAAGCCTTCAAAAATTAATGACGATAATACATAAACAAAAATCACCCTGGCATGTGAGACCGCGTCTTCTTGACACGGTGGCGAGGGTCGTGTGTTCGTGTCCAGTCCTCGACTTGACACAATCTCATGAGCACAATGGTACGGTACCCAATTTTTTACGGGCTGAAAAGTTTGGGTGGTTTCTGTGTGCCGTAAAACCATAGTACATTGCTGTATCCTTCCCCAGTATTTAAGTCCTGAGTCACGTGTGCTACGTCTAACGACCTCGCTGTTGACGAGTTGAGCCCAAATAAAATAAACCATAAAATTAACTTTTTTTTTAACAAGTTCCTCTGGTCGACTTGAAGCACTTCCCATTATATAGGTATCCAAAGAGAGTTTTTTTTTTTCTGTCTGACACGTCTTTTAGCATTGTCTCATCCCTTCCAAACACAGCAACGTTTGCAATCCTTTAGCCTAAGGCCTTGTTCTTCTCCTCGGCTTCAACCAGAAACTCCCGCCCTTTCTACCACGAGACGAAACCTTTTCGCAAATTCGTTCGGATATATCCCCGCCCGCGTTTCTTTAACGTTATCCTCGAGATTCCCTTCTGTCTTTATTTCTCTCTCGCTCTCTCTTCCCCCTCGTTTCCCTCGTGCCAGGGCGCGGTCCATTATTTATGAGCGCGTCGTGTGGTTGTTCATCCCCCGAGTCGCTTATCTCCCTCGCCCCCGTGGAGACGAGTCACAGCGAAGCATCGCGTCATTGTGCGAGCGGGCCTTCACCCGCGCGAACAACGAAGATCGGTGGTTATACTTTACATGTTTCTTACTGTTTGTGCATTCGACAGGCGTCAATGCTTACAGGTCTTTTAATCGATTAGTTTGGAATAAATACGTTAAACTAGCCGTGTGCCCGATAGGATTTCCCCTCATATTTGATGACTTTCCAAAAACGCATTTATAAACACAAGCCTAAACACCAATTTCCACATTAAAACTTCAAAAATGACTAACTTCTTATGAAAATGTAATAAGTAGGCACACAAATTACGAAGAAAACCCAATAAATTCGTTTCTCGTTGCCAAAACGTCAAATAGAAATAAAAACTGTTGAAAGAAGCAAAGCAATTTCGTTAAGTTTTTAATATCTAAAACACAAAGCGACATCAGGTGTAGTACGCCGTGATGATTGAGTCACTGAAGTAAACATCTGAAAACTTATGTGAGAGCTTTTTAAAAATAAACTAATGAAGCTCCATCTTTTGACTTTTCTGCGAACTGTTTTATAAGTTGAGAAGACTAAAAAAAATTTATTTAATATATATGTTTTTCCGTGAACCAATTTTGATGAAATAAAGCTTAAATGTTGTCTCAAGCTACGCTCAAGTTATCTGTGAAAACCCCATGAAAATTCGTTCAGTAGGTTTGGAGATAACGTGTTCAAACAGACAAACATAGTTTTTAAAAAATAGTCTTATTGTATTCTGTTACACTCCCTACATCACCCGCGTAGACAAGTGTCCTTCCTCGAGTGTTGAACGTAAGGTGTGCCAAATGTAATTTAATGATACTCGGAGCGAAACGGTATGTTTGTATAAACATGAACCAGCACCCAAGCACACACAAGCTGTACTCCAGCCAAATGACTATTTTAGGTGGATTGTCAGTGGTTTGTGATAGCTGATCGGACGCTGACCACACGTCAGCCCTCACTACGCGCAATTACGAGATTGCACGTCGCAGGTCGTTACTGCGAGGCGCTTGTTGGCCGCGGAGACCGCGCTGGCATGGCGCCGGCGCGCCAATCAGCGCGGCGCTGGGCGGCGGTCAGGCTTCCCGTGCCCCCAGCCTCGTTCGTGCCGCGGGAGTCCAGGGGGGAGAGAAGTGGGTGTATCTCCCATTCAGGCTGGGTTTACAAACTGAAGGAACGCAACACGCAACAACGCAAGAGAATCACGGCCCTTTAACATAAAACACGAAAACAGCAAGACGTCACCAACCCTTCAATTTTAAATCATAAAACATCCCTGGCTTATTTTTTTTTTAAATTCATATCCAAAGTTTGATTAGTGAAAACGTGATGAATATCATGAAAACAACAAAATCGTGAAATTGCGTACACATCACCTATGCGTTTTAAAAAGTTTTCGGAACACCTCACTTCAAACATGGACGGCGGTAACGGAGGAATTTGAAAGTTGGCCAATGCTTGCGTTGCGTTTTTTGCGTGTTTGCGTAGTTTGTAAACGGGCATTTGAAAACGCCGGTAGTGAATTTTTTCGAATTGCATTTCTTAAGACGTAACTTTTCTTGCGTACTTAACATATCCGTCCTTAGACTCCTCTCCTGAAAACAACACACGTGGGTGATGCAGATATAGAGGTTTGTGAATGTGTACAAATGAGCGAGAGTGCGAGTGAGCTAGTAAACGAGTCCGCAATAATGCTAACAGGCCACCGGGGACTCCACTTTTGAGCTGCCTCCCTCTCCCCGTCATCGATCGCCCACGCACTCAATGGATGCACTTAATATAAGCATAAGTTGCACTTAAGTTGCGCTCTGATGTCATTGCCTCGAACTACCCTTCCACCTACAAAGGAGTTTCACTTGAAAAAAAAAATATTATTTTGACTGAAATGTGCGGAATCTACCAGGCACATCAAGACATATAAGTGCTGGGAAACATTAGGCTATGTAATTTTGTGGGTCATTCTTACAACATTATTCGCTAGAAGTTAATTTTTGTGTCGGCAAATTGAAATAGACCAAAAAAATCGTCTGAACAAAGTTATCGTGCTGTTACCTTTCAATAAAATGTTTTGCGGGAAGAAACAAATAAACGAAGTATCTCTGCCCAGACACTCGAAAAAAAAAAAGTAAGGAAAGTCTAAGTTCTATTTTTATCCTGTAGTGGAGCTCGCCGGCAAACAGGGTTTGGAATTTTTTTTCCGACGCTTCGCGCAGCGAGAGGGCTTCGCGGAAAAATCCTCACAACCCGCCCTTCTTCATCTTCCTCGTCCCACGGGCGGTCCCGAGTCGCAACAATACCTCGCGAGGGCTCGTGGAGGACCAGCCTCCTCGTCGACGGATATTCTTTGCAGTTCACCTCCGCCCGCACCCCGCGCTAGC
This sequence comes from Bacillus rossius redtenbacheri, assembly GCF_032445375.1. NCBI lineage: Eukaryota > Metazoa > Arthropoda > Insecta > Phasmatodea > Bacillidae > Bacillus > Bacillus rossius. The sequence continues at coordinate 96,183,056 of NC_086330.1, forward strand.
CCCTTGTACCTCGTCGACGAATAAGATCGTTTGCAGAGCAGAGCCTCTTCACGGAGCTAAAGTTCCCGACCCTGCCCTTCTCACCCCCTTCTGCGCGTGAAATACCCTGCACTGCGTCTCCTAGGTGAACTCCTCCCCTTTCCGCACTTCGCTCTCGCCCATTTTTGTTTCCTCCCTACCTTCCTCCACCCAGTGCGGAAGTTTGAATATGTTAATTTTCGTCCCGAAATATCTTAATCTCGTAAAACCTCGCGTGGATGTTTACCCAGAACTCGGAGTGTTATTCCGGCCGTGAAAATTTCGTGGACACAATTTTCCTGCCCTCCTGCTCCGCCAACGCTTCCTCTTGGTTTCCTCTGCGCCTCTTCTCGGTCCTTCCTCTTGCTCCGGACGGGTTGGTGGGGCTCCCCTCCCCTCCCTTCCCGGAACTTGCGCGGGATTAGCCGGCGAGGCACTCCGATTTATGGCGAGCGTTCCCGAAGCGGTCTTTGTCTGGCGACCGCGCTGCGAACCGTGCGGGAGAGAGAGGGAGAAGTTTTCGAACCCGGCCATTCCGTCCGCGATAATAAATAAGAACTCACCTGTTCCCGCGGAGCCCGTGCGATTGAAGGGGGAAGGGTCGGGGGAGGTCTTGTTTGAAAACTTTTCGGCAGTCGCGGAACTTGGAGGTCGTTCGGCCGGAAGTAAGTCAGGCCGAGGGCCCGACGCGGCGCCGAAGTTCCGCTTCCTGGCGAGATGACTCGCCGGGCAATTAGCAGGAGTGCCCTTCAGGTGGCTTCGAGCCGAGATGCCCAGGTATCGGTTCCCGAGGATCAGTTCAATGACCGGTGGCACCAGTCGTGTTGGTTTATTTCATTTTTACCGCATCATCCTGTAAAGGTGTATTTTGCTTTGAAAGTAAAATACAAACATCCACGTAAAATTACAGATTTGTACATTAAATGAAAACAACCATCACTACAAAAATGTGTTCGCAGGAATACTGGGTTCTGATTCTTACCTGACATTTATGCATTGTGTTTGCTGTCCCAGTACCTCCAATAAATATTTGTATCTGACACAATTCTCTGAATAGCTTTCCAGTATTAACTGCGCGCATTAATAGTAATAGTAAAATAAAATAAGGTCCAATTATTATGTAATATAGGATTATATTTTTCATGTTTAAAAAAATATATGCTTGAATGAAAGAGCAATCAGAATATAAAATTATGCGCAAATGTTCCTAAGAAATACTCCATATTATCTAGATAAACCTATTTAATTTATGAAAAATAACAATAGCCATGTGTTGTGCAAAGTTACGATATATTTCTTGTAGTATTGCAAACTATTTCTTGGCAACTGGCAACGGCAAATTTCCAAAGGAATCTTTTGTAAGCATACAAATTTTCTTTTGTCAAATATGAACTTGCACGGATGAAAGGGTATTGCAAATTTAATCCAACTATTTTAACCAAATGTATATTCTTCTTTGCATTTGAGAGCGAAGGAAAAATAAACATGCTGCGACCGAAGTGATAGTTTATTTTTTATCTATACCAAACGAAACGGGATGCCTAAAAACATTCAATTTGAAACTTATATATAATATTCCTTGTATATAGTCATTCTCATACTGAAACTTCAGACCAGTCATTTCTATTTACTCACTTATCGTATAGCCTTGTTGAAAATACATTAATAATGCATGAAATACAAGCCTTAAAACTGAAAAAAAAAACCCTTCACATTGATAGAGAAAACTTGTTTATAAATTATTCATATTTAATTTCCAGTAAAATGCTTACGAACTAAGAAAATTGGAGCTGACATCAGTTACAACTTTGGAGACCGCTAAAAAAAATGCGCACCTGTAAACCACTTCATTTACCTCCCCAGTGTAATTAATCCCTTCTAGAATTCACCATAAAATTTAACAGTAGTCAGCGAGAATAAGTAGGCTATTGAAATAAATATTTTATTACATTATATGGGAACGTTTTAGTCTTCTGATGGAAGTAATCACCATGCAAATTAATTTAAGGTGACAAAATTTTTTCGAATGACCACGTAAATTCTATTTTCCAGCAAGACCTATTGTCGGACGTCTTGCAAACAAACAAGCTTATCCTGTATGCCTCAGTGCCGGAGTTGAGACTCGAACCCGTGACACCTGTCGCGTGAGCATGGCAGTCTCTGAGCCATTAGTCATCAATGACCCGTAGTAGGCCTGGTGTTGAAAATTATTTTTTAATATTGTCTTCTAAATGTAGTATTCATCCGCTGAAATTACAAGCTACAAGCTAGAAACTGCTCATTTATCCCAAAGTGTAATAACACCTTACCTAGTATAAAAGTGAGGTACAGAACCCAAAATATAAATAAATTGGGAAAAAGGGGGGGGGGGGGGTAGTGATCGTAAATCAAAATAGAAAAAAAATATTAATTCTCAGTTAAATCTGCCAGCTCGTCGTCAGTGCTTCTGTTTCCGGGATTGAACTGCAGACAGTGCTGATGGCTGATGTTACACCCTTCACCCCCTCATAAAGCTCTTTTCAAACCCGCTTGAACTAACCACAGGTTATCCGCTGATATTACTTTCGTACTAGATCTAGTACGTTTTGTAGATTTATAGTGGTTCAGTACGTTATTTGTAATTCTAAATGCTGTACAAGAGCAAATTTTCCTCTTTCAACAATCTTAGTCAAAGGTGTTCTGTGCGTCTTTTTTTTTTCAACAGCAGCAATTAAAAGAATATTTCCAGCAGTGACCTTAGATTTAAAATAAATAAAGAAACAAGTTAAAAATAATTTTGGTTAAATGGACTATAATTAAACACAAATTTATCAAACTGTGATAAAAAATCAATGAATACTTTTTGTCTTCTCCTCGTGAGTTATACCCTATGGATGTGTAAATTATAATATTAAATAATTAACATCTCTATGTAAAAATAATAATGGTATTATTTAAAATATATAATATTACATAGTAAATCAATGTGTCAAGCGCAAAATATATTTAAAACTGAAATTTGTTGCCTTTCCAGACCGAAAACGGAGGTCTAACAATCATAGACGTTTACAACACCTCATTAGTGTTTGGCCTTTTTTTCTTTTAATATTTATTGTTCGTTCAGAAAAGTTACATTTTGAGTTTATTTTGTATTAACGTTTCAATGTTGCTAAATTGTCTTAATAGTGAAGAACAATATAAAATAACAATCTAGTACTTTTGATGTGTAACATCTTTGTTCTCGGTGTACGAAATTTGCTAGGAGTAATTTCGTGAATGGAACGGAAGTTGCATGGAACAGAAATATGTAATGATGGTGCTACTATCTGTGGCGGATGGCGTGAATCAAAATTCACAAAGCTAAAAGGAAACTTTATAGTATAAACTTGTTTGATGAATTTTAACAAGTTGGGCAGGATTTATTAACATTCCTTGTCTAAAACCACACCCAAAGCTGGAGTTTAGTATTTTTTTCCAAGTCTTTTTCACTTTTATCGGAGCCGTTTCGTTTTATAGTTTAACAATTTCGGTCTGCTAATAGAATGATTCGATATTCGACGTAACTGCTCCGGCAGCGAATTCTAGCGGTGAATGCGGAAACTATGTGTGATTTCGTGTCAAGGAATTTAGTTGATATACAATCTGTATATATTCTGAATTATTCTTAAGAATTCCATGTTTATTATCATACGTGTATTTGTAACATGGAAACACGTGAATTTGCTCTCTACCGAGGTTAGATGTTACACATCTCTGGCGATTAGTGAAAGACTCGCTTACATGTTATTTTCTTTAGTTCTGGTACTTTTTCCTGGCAAAGTTTGAGTTTGGTACCAAATGATTTTCCATGGTGGGTACCCTGACTTAAATTTTTTTTACCCGTGCATGAATGCGGTATGATACCGAGTTAATTTTTTTTACCCGTGCATGAATGCGGTATGATCCCGAGGGAGCTCCATGCGCACGTTGTACGTCTTGGCTATTCATCTCGCATGGGACACTGTGTGTCTGTGTGCCTGTGTGTCCGCCGTGCTATTCCCTAGGCTTAGTCGGGAGCTCTTTACGGACAAAGAAGGAGAGAGAGATAGACCATAGTCTCGTGGAATGAGTTCGTTCGGGAGGAGGGGGGAAATCGAAAAGGAATGTTTTTAATGTGCATTGTGCAGATGACTGCGAGGCAGGAGAATGGAAATGGAAGGAGAGGTGTGGGGGAGAGAAACTCGTAGACACGGGAAGAGCGCGTGCTTTATTCCCATGTCTTGTGTAATTCGCTTGTTTTTTTTTAATAATAATTCCTCCGCCGCGCATCGCCGCGAGGAATGCGGTCTTCGCACGACGCCGACGCCCAGAAATTCAGCTTGCCCGTACGTACATTCGAGGGCCAAGAAAAAGGAAATAAAACCCGCGACCTCACCGAAAATTCCCAAGGGTAGCCGAACTCTGCCGTCTCCACCCGGACGGCTCATTTTTTTTGCATCACATACAAGAATACAACTGAATACTTTTTTTCACAATTATAAATCGTCTCATGCTCTGATTGCAATACACGACTTACGGCGCGCGCTGTTGCCAGACCTCTAACACGCTACGAAGAAGTTCCAGGGTGATGTCCTACTTTTGAATTTGGAATGCATTTAAACCCTTTTAAGTATCCATTTGAGTAATATATAATGTTTTTGGCCTGTACATGCTATCGCACTAATGAATCTGTAATACATACCTCTTCTTAACTTAAAACGAAGAACTATTCGCACATATTCATTGATATGAATTCATAAACGAAAATTGAAATATTCACTTGATAAATCAATAAACAATATACAATAACCTCAGTTTCAAATACTTATTATATTTGGCAACAGCGCGCGTAGAAACAAGGTCAGCGCTTACAACAGTCGGCGTGTGTTAGAAAAAGAGAGAGAGAGGGAGAGCCTATTTACAATCACATTGCAAACTAAGAGTGGGACGCTCTATAGCTGTGATTGATTTAATATAATTAATAACTTTCATAAATAGCATCCCACTTAAATGCGTTTTGTATTAATTTATGGCGCTCTAAAAACGTCGACAGATCCATAGGCAAGTGCATTCTCTCAAATAAAATCCGTGGTTAGCCAGACGGCCGTATATTATAAAGAATGCCCATGTATTCATCAATTTACATGTGCCCAGGTGGTGGGAAACTGTTTTCTTAAATATAATGACTAGTATAAAATTATGCGCCAATTTTCATAATAAATACTCAGTATTATCTCTAAAAACGTATTTCATATATGCAAAAATAACCCTAGCCATGTGTTTTACATAGCTACAATACCTTTTGTAGTATTATAATTTTTTCTTGGCCACTGGTTTTCAAAAGAATCTTTTATACAAAAGTACAAAGATTTTTTTTTCTGTTTATAGACTGAGCGGCACGTGATGCAGGCTTACAGCTTCTAACCTTTCATTGCTGGCTCAGCGTTTTGTAGAGTGTGTCCAGCGAATTGTGTTTCAATTATCAACGTGAAGAAGCTGAGTATGTGTTGCATCTGTACTTTGTCGTTGAATGAATCCGTGAAAGAATGCTGCCTCTAGTTACTGACACCACACGACATATTGGTCGTTTCTATTATTAGAAAGCTTTTCATGTGAATTTATCACAATAGCTCTCAAGCATTTTGCTTCGTCTCAATGTTATTAACATATATTTACTAAATACTATCTGATAGCAGTAAAATATCACGCAAGTATACATCATTTTTAATTTTATTTATTAATTTTTACTGCTGTCAAAAACAGGTTGACGCTATACAATAACCAAAACAAAACAAAAAAAACAGAAATAAAAATTCCATAGAGAAGATATACATAGAAAGACACAAAATAAGAAGACGAAAAACGTAACACATTTACAATAACATACCTTTTACAGCTTCAAAATAACGTTTTAGAAAATACCTTGATAATTTGAAATGTGTGATATCGTAATGGTAATATTTGCGGGCAGATAGTACACGGACAATAAAACTAATAAACAACTCCTTGGGAAGGGGAGGGGACTCTTCCACGCTCGGGTCGTCTCGTGGTTGTTATCGCGGCGCTACGATAACCCCGCCCGCAGGGCTTAAGGTTAGGAAAAAAGGAGGGGGAAAGATGGGGCCCCGCCCAGTTCTCACGTCGCTCCACTGTGCGTTGAAGCTTTGTAGCATTGTCTGTGCTTTGTGGTTGGCTGGGTTTATTTCAGGTACATTTCTACTGTCAGCACACCAGTCACAGAATCACAGCCATGATTTAATACAGTTTCTTGGGCTTAACGCCACTTACGCCAATACATGCCTCTACACACACGGTGCGCAGAGCTTCGCAAGAACCCACGCCACGGGGTCTGTTTACGAAAATATTTTAAGAAAACGCTCGGGGCAGGATGAGTAGTTCTGTTTCCAGTTTTCATTTTTAATCTGTGATTTCAGGACAATGATAAAGGCTAAACAACAAACGATTTCAGAAGAATTTTTAGACATGAAACTTCCTGTAACGATTCTTGAATACACCTTCTTGGTTTCAACGGAATTTATCCATTAAAATTTTCTATCATTCGATGTTCATTATTTAGCTTAAATTTGTGTTCTCTGTTAAAAAAAATAGTTTAAGAAAGTATATTTGCAGTAAAATCTAACACACATCAGAAGTTTTGTATGATACGGTTTAGACAAATCTCATTGGGTTTCTATAATTGTGATCTCTGTTCGTTTGATGATTTTGATTCTGTGGTTATTCTTCTTTCGAATTTTTATGTAAAAAAATTTAATTTAATTTTTTTTACCGTTAAACAGAAGCTCTACGCTGACATATATTTACTCGCATGCTCGATAGGTTTTTTTTAATACCCGCGGGGAAAGTACACCCCACCTCCCCTTTTTCCTAGCGTGATGTTGTTTTATTAATTGTGTTCCGCCGGGGTTGTCGGCCGTGAGGGGTTGAAGCCCGCGGGAAGGCTTCATCCCTTGTTCATCCTGCGAATCGCCCTTCCATCTCCTACCCCAGGGGCAGGGGAGGGCCGCGGCGCCACTACCCCTTCATCAGGCCGCATGTCTGCTCGCTCGCCCCGCCTGTTTTCCCACGCGCTATCCCGGCGGCGAGTGGCGGGGGAGATGGGTGGTTAATGGGGCACGTGGCCGGCTGTTATAACCCCCTCCCCTCCCCCTCATACACACGGAACAGGTTGACCACCACCCCGTCCGCCAACAGACATTGCCGTCGAACACGAGTTCCTAACTTACAAACTATTTCAGACGGATTCCTTCATTCTTAATTTTCGTGGGTTACTTATTCATTATATATATATATATATATATATATATATATATATATATATATATATACATCTATATACATACACACACAAAAAACCGTTTAGAATCTAACCACTTAGTGGACTAACGATTTACGTCAGATAATGTTGTTTTGATAAAATAAAAATTGATTTTTTTTTTAAACCAGGCTTAACAACTTCAGACACTTACTTACTTATAACTTTATTTGGTTGTCTGAGGAAAATAATTTTTAGAGAGGATTTAAAACAAACTCTTGATTCGGAATATTATACGATAATTTATTTAAATATTTACTATCGTTTTTATATGGGCGATACTTTTTCTTCACACCGCATTTTCTGTTATTGTATCATAAATTTAAATTTTACTGAAATAAGCATAGCATGAAGATAATAGAAAGTAAAAGTAGGTACCTAATAAATAGAAAACAGAATTAATCTTAAACTAAATGTTCAAAGAAAAGAGGTAACAGTTAAAATGTTTTAACCAAAAACTTATTTACGGGTAACTAATAATTAAGCATATGCATACATGTGCTGGAAAGTACATAATTAACACTCAAAAATCAATCGTTGCCAAAACAAGATAACGATAATTAGTATTACATTAAAACCAGTCACTCACACATTCCCACACAGATTCAAGCAGTACGTAAGCCGCGATGTGTTCACGGGTAAGTTGGTGTTCCAAAGATGTTTCTTCAGCCTGTGCATGAAATTATACAGGCGTACTCACGACGTAAGCCGGCTTAAGTCTTTTGTACATCCAGACTCTTAGTTGCGAACTAACTTGTTACAATCCATATATTTAAAAAAAGTTATTTTAACTTTTTAACTGTTTTCAATCACAAATTAATTTATATGCCGAAACTCGTGGCGAAGGTGGATGGTTTGCATGTAGCCATGATGTCGTTAATTTCGGTTTCACACCATGTTGGTGATTATATTTTCTTGTCATTACTAATAATTATTAAGAGCTATTTATAAACTTATAGCAATAGCTTCTGGCATTTATGTAACATTTCAAATGTTACCAGTTATTTATTAAACTTCTTTTTTTTCTAGCTGTAAAAGGTCACGCAAGATATCATGAATGTGAACATATGCGTGGCATTTTTACAGCTGTTGATGATGTTCAGTAATCTCTACGACCTTTCTTGTTTGCCGTGTCGTTTAACGCAGAATGTGTGTTCAAAATGAGCCCTCGGGCCGCTATATACCGGAGATTAATCGCCCCCCCCCCTCCCCCCCCCCCAGAGTCTACCACCTTACATCCTGCTTAGTGCCTTTGCCTCGCTGTTTATCATTTCCCTAACCACAGTCTCCTAACTACCGCGCTTAATGCACGTCACTTCCGGAAGATATGCCGCCTGCACTGCAATTTGTTTTTGTAAGTGGTACAGAGATATTCACGTAAAATTACAGATTAGTAAATGTGTACATTTACATGTAAAACAACTGTTGCTACAAAATAGTGTTAACAGTAATACTGGGTTCGTATTCTTACCCGGACATTTATGCATTGTGTTGTCCCAGTACGTTCAGTAGTTAAAGTTATTTGTAGTCCGTTCCCTGACTAGCTTTCCAGTATTAAATGCGCACATTAATAAGCATAATTTTACAAAATAAAGTCCTATTATTGAATATATGGTAATAATTTCCATGATTTAAAAAAAATGCTTAAATGAATCATTGATTAAAATATAAGTCTAAGCACAAATTTCAATAATAAATTCTAAGTATTATTTGAAAATTTTATTTCGTAAATGCAAAATTAACCAAAGCCAGGGTTTGTACGATGTAACAATATCTTTCTTGTAGTATTAAAACTATTTTTGGCAAAGGAATCTTTTGGAAATGTACAGCAAAATATTTCCTGCATAGGTAACCAATTATATCCGTTTTACATGCGATTTATTAGACACATTTTAATAACACATTTGTATTTAGTATTCTGCAAATTGACAGAATGATCTATGTTAGATACCTATTGAGTTATGACATGTTAAGTTAGGTTAGCGTGGCATGTACAGAAAATCCTGACTAGCCGCGGGTATGATCCTGTGATGAGGTATCATACGATTACCTGGCCTTATAGCACAACTATTGTGATCAAAAACCTCGTCTAAAATGCTTAATAATGACGTTTCCTTCTTGTTTACTTACTTTAAGTATTTATTGTGAATTTGATATGCAGGTATATCCATGTGATGTTTCTGTGAAGTAGTTCAAGCCTACTATATCGCAGCTTAGTTATGCCTACTTCGTAACTTGTAAGGACCACAAATAAGAACAACTGCACTGTGTTGCAGACTACCCGCTGAACCCGCAACTCAGTCCAACTCTCCCTGTATGCTCGGCCGGCTCGTGGTTGCCTGTGTCGTGACGCTGTGCACAGTAAAAACTGCAGAGTTGAAAGTTTTGCAAGGTTTCCCACGGCTTAGAGACGCAGAGAAGTGATAGTGTCCTTGACACGCTTATTTCCTGGGATGTTTACGCCAGGTGAAATGCGAGGGAGTTCTGACACTGGTGTGTCACTGCGCCACGCCAGAAGAGCTATGGAGTTAGATAACACGCAAGTGTGGACCAAAGACTGTTATAATTCATAGGCATTTTTTAAACATGACATTGCATTATGAATTAACCTAAGCCATCCACTAGCTAACAAGACTAACAGTTTAAAATTTATTGATTAGGACTAATAACTCATACTATTACTTCATTGTAAGTTGCCAAAGTTTTAAAATTTATATTTGTAATTTTACCAATATGTTATTATAAATTACAAAAATGTTCGTAATGGTATTAAGAATGATAATGCCAGTTCAAATCATTCCATTTTTTATTATGTCTTCCATACTGACGTTTAATTCCTTAGCATCTCAGGTCGCAGAGTATTTGATGTTTATCTATAAGAATAAATTGCAACACAAATTAGGTTCTTTATTCGCTGACTCCACGAAACTTTCGAGTTTTGTAAACTGTTAGAATTAAAGGCTAAAAGAACTTAAAATTCAAGAGAAGCTAAAAATGAAATGTAAATGTGCGTTTGCTTGTTTGGTTAAACACCTTCAGGACGACGGAGCGTTAAGTATTCCGAAAGTGGTTGGTATTTCATTTCCATAAGCTGCTGAGTTCATTCAGGAAGGAAAGATGAAGTAACTTTATTCTTTCACGTCTGATATTCCCTTACGTAATTTTCCTCCTTTCAAGAAGTTCTAGCGAATTCGTTTGAAAAGTGGTTTTTACGTTGAATATAGAGGATGTGATAAACATGGAATTTAGCCCTGGCTACTTACTAATTCATCGAGGAATTTTATTGTCTTTCCGCACTTAATGGTTTGTTCAGACTGTTACAGCGAAAAACGTTTGTATTACTTTTTGAAAAAATAAATAGTTTTACTGAAATAATTAGACGTGTTGTACTTATTAAAGCTTTTTTATTTCTCCTTCTCACTAAAACCGGCGTGAAATCATTAACTAGTTTGAAACAAATCTCTGTTTATGCTGCTACTCCTAGCTTGTGGTAGCCACTGTAATAAACCTCCTTGCTATTGTATTAATGTGTTCTCACGGGGTTCTTGGCGCCTACCCTCGTTGCAGTAAATACCAGGACCGCTACTGCTGGATGTTCTGCCCAGACTGATAGTCCAGCTAGCACGTCACTGCCCTGGGTTACTGTATGGAGAGTAATTATAAAAAGTAAATTTAGTGGTGTTACGGGAATAGTGGAAATTTGCATATAAATGAAATAATAATAATTGAAAAACATATGATTTTAATGGTTCTTAAATATTGGTGTGAAGTTATGTTTAAAATGAGATTAATTGAGAAACAACCAAGGTGTCAAATCTAGGTGTCGGAAATTAGATGCAAATGACGTCACTAGTACACGTTGAATGTCCTGCCGGGTCTAGCTATCCGTAGTCGGAGGCTTGAGGCTCTCTTCACAGGACCTCCAGGTTGTCTGCTGCTGCACTGGAACTCTGGATGCTGTAATGCTGTAATTAGCGAACTACAGAGGTGCTGAGGTCGCCGGGTATCGGATGAAGACTCGACATCCCTCTCGTCCTGGAAAATCTGGTTGAATTCTGGATTGGTCTCACCAATCTTCGTGGTAGAATCTCAGCTGGCGCTGCCCTCAGATGTCTGGAACCACAACGAGACGAAAACGGGACCGACGCGGAAGTTGGCACTCGAAGTCGCCGATACTCCCTATCTAGGATTTATTTAATCCAGATACAATTCTCTCAACTCGTAGAGAGGAGAATGCTAATCAGGACACGATCGCGGATGACGCGAAATCTTCTATTTCTCGGGCGGCAACCAAGACTTTGGTTCGCCCCAGCCCGAGAAACGTCTTCTCTCCGCAAGATGGCGATGGCGTCTCCTTCTTCCTCCTAATATCTATTTACTGGCCTCCCTAGCAACCAAGGAGCTATCGATATCAGCAAACAGAATAAGCTGCATAGTGAAATAAAAACGTGGATGTTGGAGTGTAAAAGAATCGAACTTAGACCAAATGAATAAAGTTTCCAAGGAATAATTCTTAGAAGACCCTGAAGTTGAAAGTGTGTCGTCTATGGTAATAAGATGTGTCATATTTGTTATGCCTTGGTTGTCCTCTTTACAATCAAAACAATTAAATACATAATATTCACTCATGGAATATACAATTAATATTACAATCATAATAAAAATAATAATATATAACTGTAAACAGTTGTACTGGTTACAAGTTGAAATTAAAAAACCTTGCAATATCCTAGAAACTCTGGGCCTAGAATTTTTTTATTCTATGTTTTCTCCTCAGTAGATTATTATGTTTCGTTATGTCCTTTGCGTAAAAAAAAATATATATTAAAATAAAAAAATGATTTTTTTTATTTTGTTTTTTTATTTTATTTATACACGAACAAAATTCAGCACTGGGCCGGTTTACAATTATTTCGTGTTTTTTTTACATATTACAAAAAGTAAAATATTAGGTGAACACTAAATATTAAACCACGCTATAGAAAACAATTAAAGAAACTTAATAACTAACATAAAAGTAAGGCTAGCCCTTCCATAAATAAAATTAATCAGTTCACATTCGTAAAAAAACCTACTTAAGTTTATTTCTTAACATTATACACATCTTATGACTAGTCTTTGGTAATATTGATTGGGTAGGGTCACACTTCCAGTGCGCCGCTGCCTCTCTTAATGCGGCAGGGTTCCAGCTGTCTGCTTCTTGTGAAGCAGTGCGCGATAATGTGTTTGAAAACCGCGATGGACGTGCTCTGCCGAAGGGAGTCTGGCATATCATTCCACAGATGGCTTGGTACGATTAATTTTGTGTGTAGATATGTAATTCCGTTGTTAAAATCAATTGAAATGATTATTCTTTTTTCCTTAAAATTGTTTTCAACTATTTGCTGATTTCAAAAGAAAAACATCTTGCGTTATTTGTAGGTAGATTTGTGTATTTATTTAATTGTATGTGTTCAAATTTGCATTTACTCTAAGGTGTGATAAGAAACTTTTAAGTGTTTCATTTTAAAATAGAAGCCTATAACTGTTCTGGATTTCCAACTTAACATTCTCGAAATTATTAAAATAAAATATGTATTTCAAGTAATACAAGAGGACACGAGAGAAAAAACACATGATCCGTATCTTCATGAGTTTTTTTTTTTTTTTTTTATAATTTATTGGTTCTAATTTGAAGAAATGGTGTAATTGTTACTGTTAAGCCGGGATCGCCGACGGACTTGTTAATCCAAGCTCGTAATCTCTCATCCCACTCCACACAGATCATTACTTCGAAGCTCGTGTGACGTAACGAAGCTAATCTGCATTATCGATGTATCGATGGGCTCTCACTTCAGATCAGCAGCCAGTCGCTCGCCAGGCGCAGGTAAGCCCACGTGGATGGGCTCGCGTTAATTAAAGTAAACATCAGGGGGGGGGGAGGGTCCTTTCGCTCACGTTTCAAAAAAGATTATTTTAAATTCGCAGCTTTCAACTGGACATTGTTAGCCTTAATCAGGACATGGGTGTGGTTACCGCGGGGGGGGGGGGGGGGGGCTGTCTGAGGGGGGCCTGCCTGCACTTGCAAAAGCATGACTGTGAAACTGGTTTGATGTCAAAACTGTGTCTTACGGAAAATTTCCTGTACATTTTAAAGTTTTCTGCTTATTTCATGTATGTAGGCGAAAATATGGGCAGTATACAAAATACACAAGCCCCGTATCCAGAGATGATGTGTCTGTTAACCCACGTGCAGAACTTTCGCCTTCCCCCTCCCCTTCAGGAAATTTTCGCGAATCCTACAGATTTACGCCATTGCACCAGGATTGCGCTAAAATGTTGACAAAACAGCAGTGCCAGAATTTTTGATTTGGCGTAGCACTAGATGCACCATTTTTGGACACGTTACATGAGCTCTAAGTATCCAGTGAAAAAGATAAACAAAAATAAAAGCGTCACAGTCTATCCTGGCTTGGTGAAACGGGACTCTTATAAAATTAATTTAAATAACTGACTAGTTAAATGTGACATTTCTATTTGCTATTTAGTTCCTAGTTTTTTTTTGTAAATCAGTATTATAAGAGGCAGCTCGGCTTCCCCCCCCCCCCCCTTCCCAAATTCCTTGTATTTTTTAACCCAATAATTTCTTCATCAATCTACATTAGTATTCAGAAAACATGTTCATTAATGATAATAAAAGTTTCCTTTATTTTAGCTTGTCATGCAGCTACGCTGTTAGATATTACAGTACATTTGCGGACTTTTCAAACGAAGAATTCTTCTTAAATGTTTAAATGCGTTAACTCAATTACCATAAATCTTAGATGGTATCCGTACGAAAATTTTATAACAATTTATTTTGTTCCGTGAATCTCATACAAAATTGAACACAATACATATATACATAAATTAAAGTTTAGTAAAACCTTTCCACCGTGGTAAAATATTGAATAAAGTAAATTTTTAAAAATATTTAATTGTAAAATGTGTGCATAGTAATAGTAGGTATTATTTAGAAAATTATGACATTTTCCTTAAAGCAAATTTTAGTACATTATGAAATTGTAAAAAAAAATATCTATGAGTTAAAATAAACAATTTAATTCAATTTAACTACAGTTATATTTCTCTGCTATTGGAATAAATTGAACATTTTTAAGAGTGTAGAGCAGTCAATAAGATGCCAGGGCAAGTAAGTTAATATAGCATGTTATGGGCGGGAAGAAAGAACGCAGAATGTATGTGGAAGTGCTGAGCTGACCTGCAGAGCTCCGTCACGCTGCAGCCTCATAACGTGGACCGTGTTTGGTCCGCGGATGAGCCGAGCAATATCGCCGTATCAGGGGGGATGAGGAGCAACACAGTCCCCACTCGCCTCCTTCTGCACGGCCAAGCCTCGCCATAGGTCCTTCATCACTTACGTACACTGTAACACATCCTCACGTAAAACACTTTACGGAGCATGCTGGTTTTCAAAACATCCATCAGGCGTCCTACGGTAGGCTACCTTCCTTCGTCAATTTACGTGAGTTGAGAACAGTTTTAGAGTGTTACTAATGTACGATCAATTAAAACCAATGGTGGCCAAGTAGGCATTCCGGCACGGCCACTGCGTGAAGCTACTTTTTGTTAACACAGGGAAAAAAATTTCTACTTCAACAAAAAAATGTCCTTTGGAAAGTAGTTGCCAAGAAATAGTTTGTAATACTATAAAAACTTATTGTAACTTTATAAAACATATGACCATTGTTATTTTTGCATATATAAAATACGTTTTTATGAATAAAACTTAGTATTTCTTACAGAAAACGGCGCTCAATCGATGTTTTATTTAAGCATATATATTTTTAAACTATGAATAAGATAATCTAATACTCAATAATTTGACTTTATATTGTTTGATTATGATTACTAATGTGCGCAGTTAGTACATTAAAGCTATTCAGGGAACAGTTTACAAATAACTTAACTATTGGAGGTACTAGAACTACACAAATAATAAATTTCCCGGTAAGAATCCGAACCCAGTATCAAAGCAAACACTATTTTTGTACCGATACAGTTTTATTCATGTAAATATACAAATTTACAAATATATTGTAATTTCACATGGAGATTTCTGTTACATTTACAAAAAAAATGATTGCAGCGTATAATAATATGGTGATGATGAAGATGATTATAATAATTGAATATTAGCCTTTGTACAATCCACAATATTCTGTGCGGGGCAATGATGGCAGTTTTGCCAGTGGGGACTTGCAGGATGATTCAGCGGGAAGTTTCCGCTTCACTCGCAGCTCGGAGATGAAGTGGCCGAGTCTTAACGTCGGGAAGAATATTTTTTTGTTTTGTTTTCAATTCACGTGTGCAGCAAAAAAATGTGTATGTACTTATGTACCCACGTCAGAATTATAATTCTTTTTAATTTTTTTTTAAATTTATTAGAACAAAAATGAACTAAATAAGTACTCTGTACTCAATATTAATATAAACATCATAGTAATTAGATAAACAAATAAAACGTATTCTTATGTATATTTGCTTAAAGCAAATTTTGTATAAACCCGTAAAATGTATTTTTTTTAATTTAAAAATATTTTCTTCTGCCCAGTTTTGAACCACGGTCCATTAGCTTATTAATCGCGCACTGCATTACGTAGCCTTACAGAAAGTTATGAGGAAAATATGTATTATAATTTTTATGATACCAAAAACCTTAGGTTTTTGTAACTTGAAATTACTCTTTACTAAGACTTTTTTTGTTTACCAAATATATTTCCGGGTAGTTTCACTATCATTGTTACGTTCCCTAATTTTTATTAAAGTGACAATATACGGGTTTATGTTCAAACACGTGTGTACGCCATCTTCCTTTGTGAATTTCGTTGCATGGTGCGCGCGCTTCATAAAAATTCACCCTCCTCATTTTTCCATAACGCGCGAAAAGAAGTAGTATAACTTTAAAAAAAAGTTAGTAAAGAAGGAAAATTGTGGAGCTGAACGTGGCCGGTCTAATTTTAATCTTGAGAATTCAGTGCTACGTGTTCTGCTTGCGGAATCAAGCCGGCACCGATAAGTACTTACATGTCACGTCTTGATAGTAAATTCTTAAGCGGAGCTGTTCTTATAACAGAATGTTAATGACACGCCATCCATCCCTCTCCTTCACCAGTTCCAATCAGTTCATGCGTTTCCAGGCCGCGCTTGTCTTCCTCGACTCTGAAACATTCGTGCATGTTCGACTGCTTTCGCCGGCGAACACCCAGCCCACATTTACGATTAATACATATACGCTTCTTTATGTAGCAGTTCTGGAATATTTTCAAATCAAGAGTCGATATTACATGCCGAGTTGGTTATTTCATTTTATTGTCATTTCTATTAAAGAGTTTTCCTGTAAATTTATTCTGTAGATGTCTTGCATTTGTTCTTGGGTCGCTAATTTTCTCATAAGATGTTTAACAATTATTATTCTCAAGGTGTAAAGATCATGCAAGAAATCATTATTACGAACACAGTCTAGTGGCTGGCGTGTCTGATGTTGAATCCGGAAAGGGTTGAGGGGAATTTTTTCAAACCTTCTCCGTGAGTTCAGGACTGGGTGTTTGTGATGTCCCTATCACCATAGGGGAATCGTCCTGTCTTGGTAAGCGTAAGAACCACCGTGGCGTTGTCTGTGTTCACGACACCCAGTACTGGGCTTAAACAACTCCTCATCATCAGATGACATTTAGTAAATGCATTATTTTTTGAGAAAATTTGAGATGAAACAAAACTCACAAGAGTAATCGTGTTAAATTCAAATGAATGCAATAAGACAATAACCAACATGGTCTTAAGTACACGTATCCAATCGTATTGTAATAAATACTCGGCGCCAGGTGCTTATTTACAGGCGCCGGCAAGCCTCAGACATCACGAAGCACCAGCCGAGAAACAGAAAAATAAACTGAATTTAACGACTGAAAATGTTCATAAAATAATCATTTAAATAAAATTTATAGTGTCAACGACTCTCAAAAGTCATTAAATACTGTTAAAAACAAAACACAGCGTGTAAACAAACATCCGGAGAATGTAAATAGAGCACATATGACGTTATCTCTAGGCAAAACGTAATCAAACTTAATCAGCACAGTTTCGGTACTCTGTAATACTGTGATATTACAGTATGTTTTTCAGAGGTGACAATAACTCAGAGTTTATTTTTTTTACCATCTTCATTATTGGTGACGAAGTTAAGGCGATACGCCTTTTTCTTACACTTAACCACATTTTCTGCTATTATTTCATACATTGAAATTGTACAATAATAAGCAAAACAGGAACATAAGAGATGATAAAATAGGTAATAGGACATAAATAAGAATTAAGATTTAACAAAGAAGGTAATTTACAGGTAAGCAAAAATTAAGCAATAGGCATACACGTGCTGAAAAGTAATTAAAACTTTAAAAATTCCGCGTCCTCAAAACAAGATAGTAGATAGTAGGTATTACATGGAAACCAGTCACTCACACATCACACGCAGATTCACGCAGTACGTAAGTCGCGTAGTAGGTGTTTTCAGCCTGTGTTTGAAATCAGCTAGGTTATTTTGATTGCCCTGTCGCACTGGTCTAGTTCGTGAATGCGTGGGCTGCCTATGCGTTAGAGCTCGGCGTGTTTGGTGACATCCTGCACCTTCCTCCCCCGCGACACTGGCCCCATTCATGGCAGGAATGTTGTTCTCTGTTGGGGGGGGGGGGTGACCTTGGCTGCCGTGGGTCCCCCAGACCGTGGCAGGAACTTTCCCCCGGGAGCCCGCCGACACAGCGGCTGTGGGAACTCGGGGGACGCCGCATACCCAGGAGGGTCTTCCTCCTCGGCTCCCGTGGGAAGCCTCTCCCCCCTCTCTACCCCTCTCTCCCCCTCTCACGGGGCAGTCCTTCGTGCCAGGGTTGCCAGCCCCCGCGGTGCGTGGGGGTAACATACACTAGTGATCTCTGTTGTTTACTGCCCATATGCATGCAATAAGCAGAACATTTTAAAAAGTACAGAACATATCCATAACACATAGTTTTGACATCACGATTTTGTGCAAGCGCAAGGTGGACCCGTACAGAGAGGGGGTTTCATAATACAAGAGGGGGGGGGGGGAGAGGGAGATCTACGCCCTTGGGTTTCTGTTCGGTCTACGGTTATTTTGACATCTCGTATACAGTGTTTTTAGCATAACACCTTATAAAGTTCATATTCCGTCTTTTTTCTTCCAACTGTAATATGTTAAAACTGAAGTTGTATTCGTTAAGTACTGTTCTAAGCTTTGAAGTTTTCTTATTTATGAGAGGTTGTTTATCATTGCAGGGATTATGGGATTACCTGGTTGGCAATACGACAGTAGAAAAATAAAAATTGTCAGTTTATGGGTTCATAAATATCTGTTTTAATAAAAATCATAATCTTATGCAGTCATATCTTTTGTATTACGATTTAAAACATTTGCGCCAACATTTGCGTATTTAAATTCTCAGAAATATCATGCAGATTTAATTATAACTTACGTATTCTCGGTAAATTGTATATTGTTTGTGTTTTCGCTAATTTTAAGATAAAATAAAATGGAAATATACATATAATATTTACGTTGTTATATGCCAGTAGTGTGGATTTCATTCGTTTTATTGTTATAATTAATTTAATTATTGTTGAGTTAAACATTTTTCCGATGTTGACTGTTGTATTTTTGGAGGAAAACAACTTTCTTGGTTGGTCACTAACAAATTTTAGGGAGTGTGGTGGAGTGTGCAGTAATTTTTCTACAACGGCCCTCACAGTCTTTACCAAAAAATGCGGGCAACCTTGAAGCAATCACAATTGAGGTCGCCGTGTGCGCGCGACTGGCCCGTGGGTTCTACTCTCGTTAACCCGGCATTCGTCGGCTTGGTGCATTCTATCATCCGGCACCGATCTAGCCGCTCGCGTGCCGACTTTGGGGGAGGGGGGGATTAAGGCCGTTGACATTAATTTTACTTTTATTTTTTAGAAAATGTCCGTAACTGAACCTCAAGCCGAGAAAAAGTTCATAGGCCAGTAAATTACGGTTCTGAATGAAAAAAATATATTCAAAAAATGTCGTAGTTCTCTAGTTATATGCATTTTTTCCCCAGAAGTTTTTAAATCCGAACCATGCACATAATTTGTTTGTATTTGTGATTTTCGAGCGTTTGTTTGGCCAGCATCTTCTGACATAAGGCAGCAAGCACCATGCACCGCGGTACCAGTATACACAGGATCAAGGTATGAACTCGTATACGTGATACGGAACAATGAACTGCGTCATTGTGGTCGCCGCGACGGGTATTAGCGCTCCGCGAACCCACGTCACTTCACAGATCATCCATTCTTATGGAGAAATATGTTTATCAAATTCAGACAGAGACAGTGACAGAAACAGCTGTTCCGTGTTACTTAGTACATCCCGGCAAAAAAAATTTTTTTGGTTCTCCCGCGCTACTGACCAACGCGTACATAACCGCCATCTTGGTTGTTCCAACATTGGTCTAAAAAAAAAGTTTGAAATTCAAAGTCCAACATAGTTACACCCTGGGATCACTGAACATCAGCTTAAGGCCTTCACGTTGTGGGTATACATTTAATCAAAGTTTATTTCAGATGTAGATGTATATGTACGAGGACTGTTTTTTCCAACCTCTTATGTGCTATGAAAAAATACAAATTTTTCATAAAACAAAATTTTATCGCCAAAACTGTTAAGGCGTTTGTCATATCGTGACACAAGCTTCTCGATGTCTTCTCGGAAGAAATTAGCCGCCAGTGAATAGAGATACAGGGCCAGCGCCTGGATCTCCCTATTCCTCAGGACGCTGCTGTTAGGCGGATAGACTAATAGTGCGGCGCATTTTGCCCCACTATTCGCATCTCTTGCGATTATTATTGACGCGGGAGCCAGTGCGCCGCGTGATTAGTCCACCCGCCTAACAGCGACGTCGTGAGGGAGAGGGAGATCCAGGCGCTGGCCCTGTATCTCTCCTCACTGACGGCTAACTTCTTCTGAGACGACATCGAGAAGCTTGTGTCACGATATGACAAATGCCTCGATCCGTTTTGGCGATTATGTTTAAAAATAAGTAAGACCCTGCTGAACTTTTGGTAGTAAAGTTATGTTATGTAAATTTGTCTTTTTTTAGAGCACATAGGATGTTGAAAAAAAACCCTCTTATGTATATATATATCTTTTTTTTTAATTTTCCAACAACCAAATACTGAAACAAGACAACTTTTAAAAAACCAGGTGTTAAAGTAATTTAAAATGTTCATGTGCAAGAAAGTGTGAGCTGTTTGCTAAGGATATTGTCTAAAAAAATTACAAGCAATCTGTGTATAGCTAGACTCCATAGACAAGAATAATATCGGAAAGTAATCAATTATACACGTAGTTGAACTGTAAAAAGCCGTAATAAAAGCACGATAAGAAAAAAATTGCGTGCTCCTATTGGTGATTTCGAATTGGTCGAGCCTGCCTTGAAACCATTTTCATATTGTTGCCCTGCAACAGAGCTAAAGCTGGAGTCACAATGCCACGACGGGCATGACACGCTCAGCAGCCAATCAAATAAAGGTCGTCGTGACGTCAACACGAAAAAATACGTGACCCGTCGGCCCGCATGGAATAGATTCTATTTCTAATTTTGTCGTGTCGTGCCGCCCGACAGAAACGAAAAACGGAAACGGAAACCTTACAAAACTAAACTTACAAAACATTTACCTATTTGGTAAATCTTTATGCTGACATATTTTTATTAGTTTTACGTGTGGGTACATTTCAATATTAGTAGCTTGCATTCATCTGTTTATATAAACGGATATCATCTTCTTTATGGTCAATGTTGTTATTGTAGATTGGTGAAGATTTAATTTAAGAATTGGCGAGTTCAGCGAAGAACTTTTAATTAATAAATTTCAGGCTCATGATATTCTATATTACATTGGGTTGAAAGACTACAGAAATCTGCAAAAAAAAAAAGCATGGGCTGAGATAGCATGTCATTTTTCTCTTCTACACTGTTTTTAGCCCATTCTATACGGCATTGTACTGAATTATTTGGCTTGGAACGATTTTCCGCTAGCCAAATCAGACATTTATGGGTAATATTTCTGTCTTGCTGGAACTGTACGACGGTTTGTCGGGTTTGTCGTGCTTATCGTGTCGTTTTAGTCGTGGCATTTTGACTCCAGCTTTAGGCTACACAGTTAAAAATGTTCACCTTAAATATACGAAGAACGCTAGCTACAAATTATCCAGAGATCTTCTTTAATCTGCTATTAATTAGACTATATTTGTAAGTACGGAAATTACATTGAACATGAATCCACAAGAGTAATATTAATATGCCAACCAAAAAAATATTCAAAAATGGGTTCAGTCTTCAGCAAGAACGAAGATTCAGCTATCTGGAATTACGACTAACTCTTTGTTTATTTGAGGTAATTTCTTAGTTAAAATAGACCAGACATTTACAGTGTATGTGCTACTCTGAACGCGGCGTGGGTAGTCCCAACCCCCCCCCCCCTGGCCGAGAACACGAGAACCGATCAGTCCGGTTTCATTTCTGCTCGGAGAGTCAGGAACCACAGGAGCGCGCGCGCCCGGCAGTTTCCATAAATACCGCATTCTGATCGCGCGCATGGGTATCGGATTTACATCGCGGGCGCCCTCGCAATACATCGACTGCGTCGGACGACTGTGGCTCGAGGAATGGAAATGGAGAGTTCGATACATCGATATCTCCGGCGACACCCCAGACGTCGGACCCGGTCCCTCTCCTCCCACTGCTGCGAAATGGCGGGTACGTTCCGGGGCTGTGCCAACAGAGGCTTTATTGCTCTCTCCGGAATTCCAGGGAAGAACAAAACACGCGAGAGGGAAAATGGACGAGAAAATTAAAAGAGGGCGAGTTTCAGGGAGGGAGGAAGTAAGGGAGGCAGACATCTTATGACTAGCGCGGCCTGTTGAGTCTTCCAGAAATGAAATTCACTTAAGAAATGGCTAGAGGTGGATGGGCGGGTGAGGGAAGAAAAGGGCACGGGTTCACAGAGCTGTGAGGACGAGAGAAACCTCGACTGTTATAAAAAAAGCCATAGTTTGAGGCTGTGTTAAAAAACTTTACAACAAAAGCAAGTTTACAAGGACAGAACACGTAAACAACGTAAGAAAACTACAGTAGTTTATAAAACACGCAAGTTGAAGACATCACCAACCCTACAACTTGAAACTAAAATACTGTTGAAAATAATTTTAACTAATACTTTCAACGTGCGATATTACGGTAATTGTATAAAACGTGTGATGAAAATGACCTTCTACGATCTCAACGTCTGCATGTTTAAAGGTTTTTTGAACAATTCAATAAATTGAAAGTTGGGTGAAGCTTGCGTTGCGTTTTTGCGTCTTGCTTCTTTATCTTTGTTAAATAGTATAAAAAAAAAATTGCTATCCGCGTCTGTCGGTTTGTTGGCTTACTTCTATACTACAAAATTAATATTGATGCGGTTTTACTCCGCCATATAGATAATTTCTTCCGAAAGGTTTTTGTGTATAATACCTTCATATTAAATTTAAATATATTAGAGAAAACTCGATTTTTTAATGAAGTTGTAAAAAAGGACTTTTGGGTCCTTACATGGCTAATGCTGACTTATACATCACTGATACATCAAATTAATGTACTACAACTGTAGATATTGAATAGGCCTACAGAAAAGTCCACGATAGCATAGGTTAATCTTCTAAGGATAACTCGGATCACTGAAAGTAATCATTTTTGTCTTGCAAAATTGGTTCAAAAAGAATTTTTTCGTGAATCTATTTTGACCAACATTGTATTAAACTTCATCCAATTAAATACGTTCGTTAACTTTGGCATTTAATTTAGATTGAAACTGAGCTTTACATCATATCATATGCGATCCATCAAACCGATCTCTTTAGCGCGATATTACTTTATAGATACCTAATTATTTTTGTCAGTTTATCTCTTACGAGATCTTGCTATATTAGTACTTATTAAATCGAAACGACCCCACGTTAGTAGATTGCATCTGTGCGAAGCAAGGGTGGTCACTAGTCATTTATAAAAACGGGTATTTGAAAACGTCGTTATTTTACATTTTATTTTGCTTGCGTTTCGTATTTGGTTTATGAACCCGACCTTAATAATGTGTCTACGAGATACAGACTACACTACCGATTTTAAAAATATCTCTGTTACTCGAGACAATGCCCTAAGGTTACTTATTTATAAACTAAGATAAAACCATCTTTAAACTGGCTTAGGAACTAAACAAAAATCTTTCAAATTTGTAAAAGTCCCCCATCGGAAATTGAAAACGAGACAGCCAAACATTAAAAATACTATAGACTAGGTAAGGAATGCAACCTAGGATTTGTAGCTAGAAAGGAGAGGGGTGACAGCAATTGTAACAAAAGAATATAAGAAGGGATTTCAATGACATCACGGAAGTCTATCTCAATAATTAAGATTCATTCAGCCACTATTCCATTCAAACTAATAACATAAACAAATTAGTAAAAAAAAATTATAACAGAAAATAATATTTAGATACGTGTTTTATATGCATATATTTGAATATTTGTCTTATATGCATATGTCTTGTATTCAATATTATGTAGATATTAATCTGTAAAATAATAATTATAAACTCAATATCCAGTAAGAAGGAAGCTTGCACCAAGTTATCCCCCCTTCCTACTTAGTTGCGCGGCACTGAACTAAACCGTCACATTACAACACCACACTGTTAAACATTTTCACCTTCAGTTTACGAAGAACGCTGTTTGCATATTGCCCAGCGATATTTATAAATGTATCGTTATCTTCATAAATTTACGGGTGAAAAAATTCCTTACTTTGAAAGAGAGTCCACTAGAATAAACTTTGTACATAAGAAAAAAAAAATATTCAAAAACTGGTTAAGACTTATATATAAAAAACACTCATTTCTTCCTTGTGTGCGTTTACAATGGTTTTTTTTTTTTACCGGAAAACAAAACCCGGTAGCTGAAAAACAGCGTAGGTTCTACGTAGATCCAGTTATCTGAAATCACGAAGTACTCTACGTTTATTAGAGGTGGATTCATCGTTCCTAAGTCCGTAAATTTACTGTATTTTCTGACGGTACAGAGTCCGGGAAAACCTTGGAAATTCCTTTCGGTTCGGTTGATAATAGATCTATATTCAGAGCTGCGGTTTCTCCCATGCCCCCCCCCCCCCCCCCCCATATCCTTGTGCCGGATAGTCACACTGGTAAAAAAATGTTAAACTTTAATTTACGAAGAAAGCAGGTTAAAAATTATCCAGGTTTTTTTTTTTTTTTTTTTTTTTTTTGTAAATTTACGTTACTGTGTTCATTTACTTGGAACATGAATCCAAAAGAATAATCTTGGTATCTTAACAAAACATTCAAAAACCTGTTAAATCTTCAGCAAAAAAACTCCTGATTTTTTTTCCACGTGTGTATTTGTTTACCTTGTTTACTAAGAAACACAAAACTCGGAATTTGGAATACGATGTAGTTACTGTGAAGATTCAGTTACCAGAAATAACGGAGAACTAATTCGTTCATTCGAGGGACAACCTTCGTTGAAAAGTCCATAATTTGACTGTAATTTCTAAGAGTGAAGTGACGCGACCTCCCGGCAGCGCTCTCTCCGACTGGAATGCCGCGAGACTGGTTCTCTGTTTCTATCCTCGGCCACTGAGGGCCAGGCGCTGAGTCAGACAACACCGCACGCACAGTGTTGCCACCCCGTGCGGCACATAACGGGGTAATAAAGGTATGTGTACGGCAGGAGAGCGGAGGAGTAGAACCACTTTTACAGATGCTTTTGTTTGTGGGAATATTATATATATATGTGTGTATATATACTTATAAACTAGTGCTTGGCAGGCTTTGCAATTCCTCAATCGATTTATTTTTGTCATTTTTGTTTGAAATATAACCACATATACAAAGTGTCTCTCTATCTCTATGTATATCTCTATCAATACATCTAAAGATCCCTCTATATCTCTACAACATATATATCTATATGTCACTCTATATGAAAGAAAAGATTAAAAATCTATGTTTTACCTATCTAAATCATTTATCTTTTTACCTGTTAAAGTTGTGACATATGTGTATAAAAACACGCGCGTATACGAATGAAACGTTATGTCAAAATTTCAAAGCAATCGGTTAAGAACTTTCGAAGATTTACGATTTTAAACGAACATTTATATGTATATATATGCGTGTATATATACTTTGGTTTTATTCCGGTAATTCTTCGTTGCTAACTTTGATTTGTATAGCGGCTGCTATACACTGTACTTTTACTATTAAAAAATCCTAATTTGATTGTGTTGTTTTAAACTTTCAAATAAGAATGATAATTAGGTTAGATTGTAGGCGCTTTTATTAGAAAAAAATCAAAGTTTGAAATAATATCATCAAATCCTTTGAAATGAATCAAAATTTTCATTTAACTTAACCTAAATCATGAAAACATCGTACTCCTAAAACAAACTTGACTCTATCACGTTATCACAAGAACATAACCCTTGACAAAACTTTAACAAAGTAAGTGAACAATTCATAACCTTGGACACAAATAAATTTCTGAATACAGACGTCTGCTTGAAGTACAATTACTCATGTAATATTTCTAAATAAAATCAAACAAGATCACTTTGTTATAGTATTGCTAGTTAACTCTTATTTCAACAAAATCGAAACATGTATTCAAAAATATTACTTGACAGGGCTAGCATATGTGTGTGTGTGTGTGTGTGTGTTACTCAGCTGTAGAGAAAATGGACCTCTGGTTTGAAATTACATTTCGCTAAGTAGTAGGACTACGATCAAAGTTTAAAAAAAAATTATATACATCGAATATTGAGAAGTAAATATTTAACAAGTTAAGGTACTCTCAAATGCACTTTCAATCCGTGCACATACTTGAAGTCATTTCGAAAATATTAATTTAAAAAACGAAAATCTCTTTGACGATTTGTAACGATCCTTGTGAAGGATTTTAAAGTTGGTAAACAAAATTGAACGAGCAGTTCAGCTAGTGTCCTGAGAATCCATAGAACGATCCAACCTCGTGTTCTGGAACCTGATCACCTGGACAAGAAGTTCTGGGGCAGGGTCATACTGCAGACACACGGGACTCCGCAGTGCTTTCCGTCCGCGCCGATGGGCTGGTGCTCATTAAACAGCTCCTCCAGGCGGTGATCACAGGGACCCGAGATCTCCTTCCTTCAGTGCGAAGCCGATACTTGTCACGAAGATCCTTCTCAGACGTAAGACACTCCTCAAAAACCTTCCACAAGTACGGCGTCTCACTTCTATGTCGTAGTTTGGGCCTCTTAATAGATCCTTAATCAATCTTGTACTGATGATAGAACAAAATATGTCTTGATCTTGATGTAGGTGGTAGTTTCGAATCAGTATCCTTTTAGTTCGTATCGCAGTCTACTCGAAGATGTCAAAACTATTCAAATCCGTCGGTCGTAGAAACGTAACTGCAAACGTTTCATTCTCAAAATACTCTCAAAATTATTTTGGATAGTTTACTGGTGCAATTATATGTTATTCGACGTACACACTAATAAAATACTGCGTCACCAGACGACACGTTCGATCAGTTCTGCCGACGATTTGCGACTATAACGTTCGATCGAAAATTCCAAACTGTTGCAATAAAAAATACTATTTTGTTTCAAACAAACACATACTAATTTGAATAAATAAACTGTTTCGTCCAAATCAGGAAAACCGTTAGTTATTAATCTTGTGTACATACATTACCAAACAAATTTAGTAACTAATTCTTGCATTTATAGTCATAGATTAAAAAAAAACATTAAAAATCCTACAGAACGAACAAAAAATATCTGGGTTAGAGAATACAGGTATTGAAGTACTGTTCATTGTACTTCGATGAGGGTGTTTAATTATTACCTTCATAACACACACACGTATATATATATACGTATATATATATATGTGTGTGTGTATTTATATGTGTGTATATATATATGTATATATATATATGTGCACATATATATACATACATACATATATATATATATGGGAGAGTTGGCTAAAACGGGGTACTTAGTGTTTATATGCTCATTAAGTGGCTGGTAATTATACCTGAATATCCTTTATTTGCAAGGAAACACTATATATATCCCTACTGATATTGTGCATATGAAGAGTCGGATCCAAGCAATGTGAAATAAAACATTAATATTTTTCTTTAATGTTGCTAAGTACCCTGTTTTATCATACCGGTCGGATTAAACGGGGTACATCAATGTCGAACATATTAGTGCAGGTATTTCGATAAAAATTGAGACATATTTAATAAAAAGTGTTGACAACGTTATTACATATGATTTATGACTTGCATGTATATTACAGTTTACTATGATACATTAACAAATAGCACAATAAGGAAGTCAAATGTCATCATTATCAGTTTCTGAGGATCTCATTTTTCAAAATGCCTGAAATCACAGACTCTCTGAGTATCAGTGCAAGTTATACAACACATTTATACCAAAAACAATATTCTATCGCTGGCAATAATCACAAGTGTAAGGACCAACATCATCACTGTCTATACCTGCACACTTTTCGTGTGCCCATTCATCGCACATAACACACTTAATCCACCCTTCTTCTAATTTGGAGTTTGAATACAAGTCATAGCAGAAGATACATGCTGCATTTGTTTCCTCTTCATCAGATGTTTCAGAGTTGTCCTGAGTCATTACGGATATTTTACTGCATTTTTTATTACTGTGGTCTTTGCGAGTTGTAGACTCATTAACATGTGACCTGTCTCTAGTTGAATTCAGTTTTCTTTTTACGGTTTTGGGATTAGCAGTAGAACTATGCGCAGATGTCTTACTTTGTGCAGCAATTAGGCCTAGTTCATTTTTATAAGGGGAGCTTGTGAGGATCACAGTTTTGCCACGTCTCCTGTTATTTTTGGTTTCAACCTTCCTCTGAGCTATAGGTATGGGTTTAATGTCTTTCGGTGACACAGCAAATGCCGATGTGGCTGTTGATGTGGATGCTTCTGAATCCAAAAGACACTGCGAAAATGGCCCATGAGATTCACGTTGGCTAGATGCAGGTTCAGGTGTGCTGGCCATAGGTTCAGATTCAGCCATGGTAGGTTGTACCAATGGTTGGTGGATGCTTGAAATGGCCAAACTTTCTCTTATTTTAAAAAGTCAACATTCAGCAAAATAATAGAGATTTTATTTAGTTTTTTTTTTTTCAATAAATATATTAAAAAATGATACATATTTATTTTTTACACTTCTTAGAATGCGATAATTTTAAAGTGCTTGCCTTTCTTAGTAGCATCCTCAAGCGATAAACCAGTTCTGGCTTTTTTCACTCTCGCTTTAAAAAGTTGATTGTGGGACGCCAAACATTTTAGAAGCCTTAAGGTATCCCATTCTGGCAGTCAAAACCTCAGCAACTGCATTTTTCATAGCATCAGACCAAGACTGTTTGTTGGTTTGGCGAACATAAGGCATGTTTATTCACTGTCTAAATAAAATACTGTACATTAATTTGTGCCCGAAACCAAATAAATAATGGTTTGGAACTTATGGGTAACAATATGAAATGATCATTGTACTTAAAACTATAGTTAAGAAACGGTTTGATAAAACAGGGTATAGTCGGATAAAACAGGGTACTACCCTGTTTTAAACGACCACGCAGTACCCTGTTTTGTCAGACTACGCCTTGCTACAAAATAAATTCATTTCTAAGGAAAGATGATAAACGTACAAGTTAGTACACACACGTATTTGTAGTGCATACTACACTCATTTCTATGCCCAATCACCTGTATAGTTTGGCGGTTTCATTCATCTGCAGTTATCATACAAACAAAAGCCAAAAATTACATCACATCAGTCAGAAAACACACTTTTCTCAATAGACAATGCTTGACGCTGCCGACTGCCACGCTATTTGTTGCTGGCTAGCGGTACTCGTACGAGTAATTAACTGACACGATCAGAGGTAGATGGCAGCACGGTATAGTGGAAATAACAGCGGTACCCCGTTTTATCAGACCACCCGGTTTTGTCTATATATATATGGATTTCGAGAGGGGATGGAGAATATATCCCCCTTCCTTCCACGCTCTTGACAACGGCTCCTTAGTTTTCACAGGAGAGTTTGGCAACCTTAAAGGACATGTAAGACACACATTGCATTGTCATCGTAGCAAAACGAACCTCTATTGATGATGTGTAGAATGTGTGTTTCAAATGCAGTAAAAATAAAAAGATTTCAAATTATTTAATTGAATTCAGTTTAATTTAAAGGGCATCTGGATGTAAACTCTATTTAAGATGCGATAAGACAGGCAGAAGATCTTTCGGACTTTAGCAGCTAAGTATGTGTTGTGACGTTATAAACATAATAAACACAGATACACGTAGACCACAATAACTTATCTTGTGTAGGTCTGATTTTTTTGTTGTTAATTTTGTACAAATATTCAGTTGTCAGAATCCTGGATGTATTTTTGCAGTCGTGAAGTGACACTTTATATTGAATAGAATTCAAAACTAGCAGATAATGCAAGTTTTGTTGGAAAATTTAAGACGATTGTGTGAATGTGCTATGAAACTATAAACTATGTACATTTTATATTCATAGAAATAATGATATTAAATATATCATATTAAGCCTCTAAGATGAACAATCAGTTTCTTTAAGTAATAATATAAATATTAAAAATAATAAAAGTGGTATTTCTGATATGTAATTTGACTTTCTTACAAAACTCTACTATTGATTTCAATATCTACGAATGAATATAATTTAAGTGTAATAGTGTTTAAACAATAATGCAGCAACAGTTACTTGAAAGTAAAGAAAAACTGTTCAAAATTATTTTACTTGTATCTGAACGTGTGTTTCAATGGTGACAATGTACTTATTTACATGGACATACAAACTAACACTGCACAAGACAAATATCAACACATTACACGTATTACAGTATATCATATGTATTTTAGTGGTATCATTGGTTTTTACTTATAAAATGATATCTCTAGTATTTGAGTCTTTAGTTTAGTTCATGTAAATTTAATATCAATAAAGTAAATACGTTTTGTTTCGATTAACAAATTTGACGATAAAATGCAACTTGCTATTCAATTATCACTATTTTGTTTTTTAAAACAATATTTATGCCAACTAGTGTCTCAGTCTTTACTTTAGTGCAAAAGGGATCCTCTGGTCTCGAAACTGACTATTATTGTCATGACTCGATTGGCTCATTAACATTGTCTTTTACTGAATATCAGTTAAATAAGAAAATATCTCAATGAAACAAATTGTGGTGACGTTCTACGACATAACACTTAAGACATCATCATTTACTTATGCAAAATTTCCTTTTGATTAGCTTGTTAGTGAAATAAGGTACTTAGTGTTGTAAGTTTTACTCAATTATTAAAACAGACTCCTTGTTGGGCAACTTCGACTAATTTGGGGTTGGAAGACAAACCTCAGTGATCCATGTCTCGATTTGGAACTGATCGAGAAGACATTACGTATCGGTGGTCTCCTTCTGTCTTACTGGTACGGCAATCACTGCGGTCTTTCCCTAGTCACTGCTCTGGTTCTCTCCTTTTCGTAACAGACGTTGATCGACCCGCGTCGTCGTGGTGGATGCGGCACTCCGGGTCCGGGGTTCGCGTTGTCTCCTCTAGAAGACCGGCATCCTTCCTTCAGCATTGTGGTGATGTGGGCGCTGAACTCGGGTCTCCTAATCCGCAATGTCTCCTTAAGTAGCGTGCATCCTTCCTTCCGCGTCGTGGGACTGATATTATTCTTTTTTACTTCGTCGGATTTGAATATACTCTCAAATATAATGCCAATTACTATTGCCTGTATCACGTCGATCGTGAAGTATAATTCGTCAAGGGTGGTCACTACCTCTTCTCAAACATCGTAGTGCCGACAAAAATTAAATCATATAAATATATTATATCTCTACTGAAACTCCTTTACCTTAATCTTGAAGTTTTACGACGATCTTTCCATTTAGCTTTCTCTATATTCTGGAGCTTACCTATTATGAGTCTAGCTTGGACGAAAGTCGAACAAAAACTGACTTTCCAAATTTCAAACAGTTCAATATTCTGTGTCCTTGCTCGGCGATATATCGCTCGAAATCGTAAAAAAAAAAAAATGTAAAAAGGAAAATTTATTCCACATCTAGCTGCCAATGAATTGCGATCTATTAAATGTTATATTGTAGAGACAATACAGAATTTGTGGTAACGTAATTTTTCATTGGTCATTACCAAACAAGGTCTTAATAAAATTTTACTCCGAGAAAGTAATAAGTATAAGACAAATTGAAATACTCATAGAGAAAAAGGTTGCAATTAACTTTCATAATAAAGCAAAGATATCTAACGTACAGAGTGAAAATAAAACATGTGAAACCAATATCATACGTCTATGGGTGCTTTTCAAAGTACCTCTATAGTGCGTAAAAAAAGAAAATAATTGTAGGTCAGTGTGAGTCTATGGTAGGTGACAGTTTGCATGGGTGTGAGTATGGTAGGTGACAGTCTAGGTGGGTGTGAGTCTATGGTAGGTGACACTTGGAAGATAGTGGCGGCCGGGAGCGCTCGTTACGGACCGAGGAGCTGCCTGATTGGTCGCAGCCGTCCGGCACGGAAGTCATGTGGTGGGGGTTGCGGAAGGGAACCCAGAAGAGACAAGGAGCTGTGAAAGGGGTCCGGGTTAATGAAACTGATGTTTCCGCGTGGAGCTTTATCGCTCTTCTGTTGCTCGTAACTCCCTGTCCCCTCCGTCCTCCTTCTTTCGTCACCCCTCCCCTTTCCTCGTCAACTACCCCTCATCCTCGCTGGTTAGCCTTTTACTGGCGACAGGTCGACCTGAAGCTATGTCACCACTCTGGAGTCTAGTCCGACGCCACAGTTCGCGACCGCCCCACTTACACGATCATATTACACAGCCACAATGAGTGCTAACTGGCAGCACGACGGGAAACGGCATAAGCCGCCCCCAAAAAGACCAGACCTGACCAAACCAATGCGGACTAAAAGTCCAAGTGCCCCACCCCTTGCATAGTAGAACTTCTACCACGCCCCACTCTTCCTCCAGGACCATCCTTCTATTCCTGTAATCCACCTGCTTGTAATAATGCATGACCTTTGCATCCCGCATGTATGTGCCCAGGGTTTTCCCTCTGTCTATGGAGGTTTTACCTGGGCCCAACTTATCTAGTTTTAGTCTAGAATTAAGAGTGAGGGGAGTTAGTCATGGCGAAAACGTCTGCCATGGCTGGCCAATCCCCTCCTAGCACATGATGCACGTGACCTTTCTGCATGGTTAAAAACCCGCATGTTTAGAGCGTA
Source organism: Bacillus rossius redtenbacheri (assembly GCF_032445375.1). Lineage (NCBI taxonomy): Eukaryota > Metazoa > Arthropoda > Insecta > Phasmatodea > Bacillidae > Bacillus > Bacillus rossius. Next base: position 96,215,903 of record NC_086330.1, read on the forward strand.
TAGGGCTTGCCCTGAGACGCACTTAGAGTCTTCCCTACCTAGACCCCTCCCTTACACACTTAGTTTTAACTTAGGTTAGGAAAAAAAAAAAAAAAACGCTTCCTCGCCTCAGCCTGGGGAAGGAGGGGAGGGAGAAGGGTACGCATTGCCCTCCAGGGCGCATCTGTCACCCGGGCCGTCTTCAACTGCGCTTTAAGGTGGAGTCACACCATGGGCGTAGATCCCGAGGGGGCCGGGAATTATGCAGCCCCTTACTGAGGGAGCCCGCTTGCGCTTGCAAAATAGTGACTGTGGAACGGGGTTGATAAACGTAAACGTCATAACTATGTTTAATGGAAGTTTACTCTATATTTTAGTGTTTTTTTGTTTATTTCATGCATAAACGCCAAAATATGGACAGTTTACAACATACATACACGCACCATATCCAAAGGTGAATTGTATCGGTTAAAACTCACGCCACGCTCCCTCCCCCATCCTCCTTCCCAGTTCCCTGCGGATTTCCGCGGGACCCCTTTGAGAATCCTACAGATTTGCGCCCCTTTGTCTCATACTTCATTTTCTCGTCATTACTATCAGTCAAGTTAACACTATATATCTTTTGCATTTGTTGTTGTCATAAATATTTTCAATGTATATTTACCAAGTGTGATATGATATCTGTGAAAAATTGCGCAAGTGTTTGTTATTATCATAATCACTTGCGTGAACTTTTACACCCATGATATAACACTTTGTAGATATCTATTTAAAATATTAGTGACAGAACAACAAATGCAAGTGAGGATAGCGTTAAAAAATATTCAGAAATAACTCCTAACTAATGGGAATAACGAGGAAATGAAAATAATCAAACATGGTGTGTGAGACCCCACCTTAATAAGACGGGGAGGCCTCTTGCGTCTGGGATATATATTTTTTTATCCTTTCGTACACTACGCCTACTTCGAAAATAAGACATCTCGTACCAGCGTACAAAAACCTCGAGAAATTTTCTAATGAATAGCAGCCTAACTGATTGACGTACTTTATTTCTCTTTTGAAATAAAATAATTTATTTATATCATGGTTTAAAATGTGTAAAATTTACGGACCCCTTAAAATGGTGAATATTGAAATAAAACTAAAAATACGACTTCGACACTACAGAAATTTTCATCATGTGATTAGATAAATACAAACCCAAGGTTGGACTACGTTTTTTTACGTATCAATAACTCAAACGTGCTCAGCCACAAGTTAATATCAGTTTGAATCAGTTTTTTGTAAATCAAAACTACGAAGAAAAAAATTCTGTTAGTATGTGGAAGTTGTAAGTAGAGTTCGTTATTAGCCGTTTCTAATTAAATCTGGAGCAGTTTTTTTTAACACGGGATTTGAAAACTGCTCCCGATACCAGAGTGGGGCCTGTTTAAGTAAAGCTGATAGCGGATTTGTAGTTTTGTTCACGTATTCTGTTTAAAAACTGTAGCTTTAGAAAAGTGATTTTGGCTAAAACTCACGTTTTCAGAAATATTTTTAGGCAGGTAACACTCGGCACAGATTATTCTTGCAAGCACTCAAGGGACTTGCATTATTAATTTATTGTCATTTCTCCGCAATATAATGTTACTGTTAACTTACAAACCTCATAAATGCCTAATGCACTCGACAAGACTGCGCGCCAGTTCAGAGAACTGCGCTTAGAGGCAAATACCGCCATAGAAGCACCAGCGAGCATCACCAGTACAATAAACCACTGACTAACCGGCTCCCTAAAAGGCAGGAAGTCTGAATGTCACTTAGTTTCTATGAATATCTAGTTTACTAGACCCCTAAGTTATTTTAGGCGTTTTCTTCATTAAAGTCCTAACATTTACTGATATTTCTTACAGTGCATTTCAATACATTAAAAACTACATCTATTAGGTTACATACACAATATTTTTTCTGTACTTTTACAAATGATTCATTTGGAAACTTGTTGCCAAGAAATCGTCTGCAATACTACAAGAAAATATTATAACTTTGTATAACATATAGCTATGGTTATTTTTTTTTACAGTCATGAAATAAGATATAGAGATAGTACTGTGTATTTATTACGAAAATTGGCGTAATATTTGATATTTTAATTAATGTTTCATTCAAACATGTTTATTTAAACCACGGAAAATATAATAGGATATTCAATATTTGAACTTTTTTTTTGCCTATTAGTGTGCAAACAACTTTAATTTTTGGAGGTATTGGGACAGCACAAAGTTAAATGCCCGGGTAAGAATCTGAAACCAGTATTATTTGTAGTGATGCATTTGTTTTCATGTAAATATACAAATGTACAAATATCTGTAATTTTTACACGAATACTGCTTATCCATCTACAAAAAAAAATACAATATAGTCATTCAGGCTCTCTTCACGCAAATCGTGGTTGAAGACCCGCGCATACTGCTTACCAGGGGTCAGTGACCCGGTTCGATGGAGATGTGTTTCCTCGGTCGTTAATCACGTTGCCAGGTTGCCAGGTTGTCGCCTTCAGCAAGGTGTCTGCAGGTCACGGAAGCCACGAAAAATCCCGAAATAAACAGCAGCGGTGTTTGGTAGTCACGAAACGTTTAATATCCAGCAGCCTTTTGTTAGATTACATTTTGTATTCTATAGAAAACACTTAAGCGTGTAGTCTCACATGAAATATAAATAGTTGGAGACTGCACTCTTAAATAATGCAAAAATAATTCCTAAAAGGATTTTTAGCTATCTAACATAAAAAATCAGGGCATTCTCATGAATACGTGGTAGAGAAATTTCCTATATTGTTTAATTTTGCTTATAATTCTTGGACGTAAATTCCTTGGGGGCTGGGGGGGTGCCCCTTGCAATCAAGAAGCCCCTCACCGAAGGGGCCCACTAGCGCTTGCGAAATCTTGACTGTGAAACGGGGTCAGAATATTTTTTGATGTAAAATTTTCTGTACATTTAAAAGTTTTCTGTATATTGCATGAAAATAAGCCAAAATAAAGCAGTTTGCAACATACAAGCGCCGTATCCAGAGATGCCTTGTGTTGGTTAAAATCCGCGCGCTAAACTCTCGGGTCGTGCGGCACCCCTTGAGAGTCTTAGATTTGTGCCTTGCTTATAATATATATAAAATGACCCTGTGATACAACAAATGTAAAATAATTGTTACAGAAGGCCAGGAAAAAATCCCTGAAATTGCTGACCAGGTAGTTGTCTATCTCCTGTTTAGCCTCGAATGAACAGAATTAGATTCGACCGTTCTGGTTGCTGTTTGGTTTGTAATTAGTTTAGACCGCCTAGGGACGTGTCAGAGACGTTGTATAGTTACATAAACATACGAAGGTTTGCACCTGTAATCACGGTATTTACATATTAATAACCCATGGGCCCCACAGTAATGTGAATAAAGCAATGGTTAACTGTTCCGGTCAGTATTCAGGATATATTTTACTCCACCATGACCTTGGTGTTAGGCTTACCCGTCACGTATAACTGTGTGGCGGGAAACCTAACTCGAATATTCCAGTCTGATAAGCGCAATATCGGTCAAGCTATCGGAGCTTGCTCGCTTCCAGGTGGCTTGGAAGAAATAATATATGATGATGAAGAAACGCTATTTCCCATAATTCTGAAATGTTCTGGATAAATTTAGAATATGTGTTAGAATATGCAATTACGTTTTCCCAGAATATCACAACAAACGTGAGGTAAACAAGTCTTCACTCAAACACATCCACCAATTTTATAAAGAAAAAAATTATTTTAAGATGTTTTCCGAATAATTGAAAAAGATAATTGAAAGAGTTTTTAATAATGCACTATACTGAACTATTTGACTGAAACATCCTTCATTTTACTACTGTATGATATTACTAACAGAAATACTTTGACAGTTGTGCATAACATAAAAGCATAAATTAAATGGAATACATCTGTCGTGTACAAATAGTTTCTTCTTTAAAGTCACTGGCTTTTAGAATATATATATATATATATATATATATATATATATATATATATATATATATATATATATATATATATATACCTTTAACGAAGGAAAATCTTCAATACTAAAAGTAAAAAAAAATGTTATTTAATAAAAAATGTTGAAACCAATATGGCATATTTCGGTACATAACTCTCCTCTTGAATGTATCTGGTGCAGCTGCGCGGGCGGATATCGGAACGTGCCCCCTCGCCGTTGTTTACGGAACGCGCCCCGTCGTGCGTGTGTGCGCGGCTGCAACAGCAGTAGCAGCGGACTGTACCTGCGCACGTCGTCCTACCTGGCTCCCCCTCCCCTGCGCGGACCGCTTGTTTGTGTGCCACTACACAACTGCGCCTGACGCCACCTTTCAAGCTGTTGTTCCCCTCCCCTCCTCGTAGTTCCTGTTCCAGCTGCCTTTTTATTCCCCCTCTCCCCCCTCGTGTATAGCCTTTACAAGTTTGTTAGGGAAGCACCCGGCCGCTTTGTGCGCCAGCTGCCGGCGTTGCTGCGTGGCATTCCTCGCGGCGTGCGGGCGGCGTTGCCACGTTTCGCGCCGTCGAGGCTCACGCGCCATGTTGGGTGTTCCATTTTATGGCCATCACTTTCATTTGAGGGCTTTCCCTGGACATTTACCACCATAGCTGTGTTGCGTTGTATGTATCGGCTCAAATTTTCTCTAATTATATCTACTGAACATTCTCTATCAGTCACGCATTATGAAAACTTGCGTGATCTTTTACAGTCATAAAATAACATGAATGGTTAATATTGGTGGTCCAGCAACAAATGTAAGAAAGCTACCAGAATATATGTACAGGAAAATACGTTAATTTGCATCAATGAGAAGAAAATTATTACAACCAACATGGAATGTCAGACGGAGTCTTGAAGCCTGAATTCGCCTCTGAGTGTCGCATCAGCATTCGTATAATTTTATTGAGGATTTTTTAGTCACGTATCGAGTGAGATAAACACTGTGGTCTTGTTCTACAATAGCTTCAATATTATTGTAGAGACTTTCAAGAATTCGCTATCTTCGCACAAGTAAAATTATTCTATATAATATATTAATTATTTTAATGCAGTGATGCTAAGTATTAAACAAAAATTATGGGAACACCTGCTAAAAATTATTCAAAGTGAGCTGAAATTAACTTATAAAATAAAACAAATAGGTGATTGGACCAAAGGTTTCTTAATAGAACCTTGACAAAAACAGGTAATTTCTGTATACTGTTTCATGCCAGACTCCGCTTAACCAAGATATGTTTGTCAGTTTAACGCTGAAACTAGTGATGTGGGATAATTTAAAACTTTTAAAAAATGTCCTCCCGCTAAGTTCACCAAACAGCGTGGAAGTTATACTTGCTTAGCGCAATAAAAAAAACTAACTTTAATTTGCATGCAAATAATTAGTAGAAATAAAGTAATAAAATTACAGGAGTAATTAAATAAACACAGTTAGTAACGTTTAAATTCAATAATTAAAAAAACACATACTCAGTCATTTAATATAAATTAAAGTAAACACATATATCTAATTTTTTATTTTTGTAAAATAATCTTGATTAATTTTAATGATTAATATTATCAATAAATATGCTAAATGTTTATACTATTTTATTAGTTTTTTATTTATTAAATAATTATTTTGTAATTTATAATACAAATAAATTATGTATACGGGAACTTACAAAATACATTTGAAAAATCTGCAAACACTATTTCTGTCACTAATTATCACAATAAATAATTTTTTTTAATTATATGAACCAGTATTCAATATCAAACACTAAGTAAAGTATAAGATATAAAAACACGTCGTAGGCCCTATTTATATTTTTTATTTTTAAGTAACCTTTTTTTGGTCTAAGCGCCTAAGCGCCTTTGAAAAATTGGGAATATAACAAACACTTTAATAATATATTCCAAATATGTATAAAAATTAAGTTTATTTAAATACTTTGTCAATGAAAACTATTTTTGATATATATATATATATATATATATATATATATACTAAATTATAAAAATATATTTGACAAAAAATTGTTTTTAACGAAGAACCTCTTGAAAAATAACATTGCGTGTTAATTGTCTCTGGTGATTCAATAATCTCCCTTACTGGGTATTCGATTCAGTATACACCAGGATAGCAACCATCTATGAATGTGCTCAATTGAATAGAGTTCACAACAAAATTAGCACGCTGCAATTCAAATGTGCCTTAGGATATATTCGCGATCAATTTAATCCTGTCATTAGCGCTGGAAAATTGACACACCAGTGGTTGGTAGATTCTTATTTGCGAGTGGAGGCCAACAGCTTGAATTATATTAAACAGACACACAGCCACGGCTCGCTACTTTAACACGAAAAATGCTGAAACTATCGGCCTCGTCAAAATATGACGCTATGGTCCCCTGCATATTATCTTTGCGCCACGGACTCGGCAACAATGCTTGGAGGAACAGGTACAAAGAGCCACTAAAATAGTACAATGTAAGCACATGAAAACAGAATTCATTCAACGTTACAGAGTAAGTCAGTGAGTTATATGACTAGAGTAATGTTTTATTTATTATTGTTGTTGATTCATATTGAAATTACATTTTAGGTGAAAATGTTTAACAGTGAAGCGAACATTTCCAACAAAGGATCACAGTGTCTCCCAATACAACCTCGTGGACTAGTGAAGCGACGCCGTGATCGCTCGACGTGGACACAGTCGGGGGTTCTGTGTCGGTGCTGCGCCTGGCGGCGACCCGGCGAACTGCCCGCGACTCGGCCGGAGGACAACACACGTCTTCCTGGACATTTGTCCGCCGCCTGGCGGCGCTCTCACGCGGTTATTGGAAAAGGGGGTGGAAAAAATAACACCGCGGGAAGAGGGTAGGGGTGACGTCATTAGCGACGATGTGAAAGGGCGCATTGAATGGATATCGACTGTTTCACTTTTTATTTTTTTATTTTTAACTTTGGCTCACTGACAGGGAAGGCTGTTATTAGAATGATGACGTTGGCAACACATAACCCACGACCCGACGAGCTGCCCGAAAACCTGCGCTTTTAATTAAATTCCTCCTTGTAGAATCATCGTTGTTTAAAAATGCATCTCATTATACTTTTCGAGTCATTGATGAGAGCCCTGTTGTTTAAGAGTTAACGTGGGACTCCTTCGTAATATTGAACCGGTGAGGGTGACTACAAGGTCTATTTTCACGTCTATACACAGTCCGTCTTCGCCTCTGTGGCCGGTGAGAGCATATCTAGGTCTGCAGCTCTTGAACGCCATTTGAGAATTTTCATTGAAACCGAGCGCAGGATGTTATGTCGTTTCATTTATAGTTTTGAAAATGTTAAGAAAAATGCTTTTGAATATTAAAAACTTTGTTGTAAGTATCAATCAATGAAAACATTTATCTTTCCACGCACTGTCTTATCAGCATGCATCTTAAAAGGTTTAAAATAAACACGCGAGACTGCGGGCGCCTTGAACAATAAACTTAGAAGGCAAGGGGAAGTCAGTATTTCTCCATTGTATTAACTGCTAACATTTTGATTGGCCTTTAACTTGCCTGACTGCAAGCGGCCCAAGTATAACTGTATGTTTGACATAATTAACTAGTTTTGGTTTTGAAAGTTTGGTAGATCTGTGAGTTAGTGGGTTGTATCCTGATATATACAATTCAGGAAAAAAACGAAATTTATTTGGGTTTAAGCTGTGTTGTTGGTAGTGTGAGCATCATTAGTGACCGATTTCAGAGAAACAAATAATGAACTATGTTTATAACCTGGGAGTAGGATTACCAGACACTGATAATAAAAAAGGAGGACATTCATCTCGCAAAAGGAGGACATTTCACTAAAAAGGAGGACAATATATTAAAAAAAAAAAAACAATTAATTACAATGGAGTACGATATTTTACAATGTTTTGGCATTTCATGCAGTTTCAATATAAAGAATCAAACAAACTGCGCATATACAGCATATTAAAAACACGTTTTTTATGTGATAACTATTTTTAATACAATGGATGATGTGAATAACCAAGTACATCAATCCTATACAAAAAAACACATGTTCAAAAAGTGAATAACCCAGTATAAACATACTATATCCAAAACGCAAAATAATATTACATATACCACACAAAATAACAAATCTTCTTGTGTATAACAAATAAATGTTATATTTTGTTGCAGGAACACCAATAAGCTTAATATTTACATAATTAGCAGACATATGCATTTAATATTTTTCAGATGAACTAATTTTGTTTAAGATTTTAGGGTTCTTAAGCAGATATGAGTAAACGTTTTCGCAGCTTGTTTCTTTGAAGTTGTAAACTACTGTGGTGATGGATTTGACAGTTTCTGGTAGAAGTCGGTTTCTCTCCTTTGTCCACTGACTGCTTATCATGGAAAAAATTCTTCCAACCGACGCATTGTGTCCTGGTATAGAGAAAAAAAAAATTCACATATTTTTAAAAGTTCTGAGAATTGGTCTGAATTAGCGCATTCACTAAAAAAATGTTTTCCATATCACATCCAAACTCCCATCAAAGAAACTTTCATCTTGTTCCTTGTGGAATGCTGTCAAATGACAGTACTGATCAAAAAGTCTGACAAAATTGACAGCAATACCTTTGTTCTTCAAATATGTAATGCTTGGTAACAAATCGTCGAATTCAATATTTCGTCTCTATTTCAAGTACATCCACTTGAAACACAAATTCTTCTAAATTTGTTGTCCATTTCTCTAAATAGTTTATGCATGCTTCATACAGAATCTGACATTCACCTAAAAAATCAGAACAGTGTTCTTCCGTACACAATCCGGCTTGTTTGCTATTATTAATCAGTTCTCTCACTTTCAAAGGAACAATGGTGTGACGGTGCCTTTCTTTGAGGCAATGAAGTGTTGCCTCCAGATGATTCATAACTTCCAAAATACAATTCATTTCCTTTTCAATAGCCTGTATTTTTAAATCTAAAACAGACATAAGAGAGTGTAGAAACCACAAGTAAATTTCTGAAAATTCATCTTCAAAAAATTTCTTGATTATGTATGGTGGCTGTGGTTGACTAAGAAAGTAGGATTTCAAAGCTGTAAATAATTTAAGTATTCGCTCAATAGCTGGGAAAAGACTTAACCAACGAGTTTTACTGTTCGATAACAGTTGTTGATAATCTAGATCAACTGAGTCGCAGAATTACTTGAGAGATTCTGTGCGAACTGTATACACGGAAAAATAATTGAAATTTTCATGACTATTGATTCAATATCATATTTAAGCAAGTCAGTACCATGCTGCAACGTATTATGCAAAATATGTGCTGGGCAACCAACTCCTACGATGTCTCTACCGAGCCTGATTTTTAGAAATTAATACACATTTCGTCCCTCTTTTCTGTTCAGCCCACCAAAGTTAACGTTTGCATTGTTTCCAGAATACGCAACACATTTCGAGGCAAGGCCATATTTTTCTAAGGTCATCAAAATAAAATGTGTTATAGTATCTGACCTTTAGTTTTCTAGGGCTTGTATTTCAACTACCTTGGTTTTTGTCCCGCCTTCTTTTCAGTCAAAATATTGAATAAGAATGGGAAATATCTTCATTGATCCAGGGTTGCTGGCATCTGTAGCGACACCAAAACATGAAATACTTCCCAATGTCTCAACAACAATGTCGATTGCATGAGGAGCAATGACTTTTCGAATAATTGCTTCGGCTTTAGTTCTAGCACAATATATATTTTTTGCAGTTTTCGAGTCTCCAAAATTTTTTCTGTTCAGGCTAGACGTACAATCCATTGACTTAAAATAATGGTGGTGCTTAATGGTGTGAAACGCCAATACTCCTTCTGCGGCGCTTACATTACTGTTTACTTCATTTACAAAATAAGAACTTGCTGTTGTAGTTGATGAAGAGCTGCGAACAATTTTTCTGTGTTTCTCACTACTCACGTGGCGTTCCAAGTCTGTAGAACCTTTATTCGCTACCGAAACGTAACAGTCGCACAACACACACTTAGTTTCATGCTCACTTCTTCCACAAACAAAATTTGGGAATCTAGTTTTTAAAGTGTCACTAAATTTACACTTTCTTTTAGACATTGTATCACACTACTACAAGTTAGCGCCGCATTAATGCATAAACAATTAGAAAATGATGTGGCTTTTACAAACGCAGAAACGACTTGTGGACTTGTGGTTGTTACACCACAGAATTCATCGATTCAACACAAACTAAGCATGCGCTGTGTCCTGCGTGTACGCGTTGAGCTGGCCGTTCATAGTTCATCCTCCTGCCATCTATAATTATTTACAATAAACTTGCAACACACCACACGTGTTTCTGCATGTGCTGCTACCTGTCAAGCTGTCATAGAACTACTTACTAGTGGGGTGACTCTGCGGCAGCGCATTAGCGCGCACCGCGCATTTTACTCAGAGTGTAACTGCAGGAATTATCTCACTTTATAAAAAAGCCGGACATTTTGGAGCATTAAGGAAAATCCGGCCGGACACAAAAAAATACATAAAAAGGAGGACATGTCCTCCTTTTGCCGGACGTCTGGTAACCCTACCTGGGAGTGAAGTGTCTGTTTACTTCTCTACTGCTTGGTCCGGACGAGAAGAGGCTCTGGGCTGGCAGGGGTCGCGGACCAGCTGTGCGGTGACGTCACGGCGGGTGACAGTTGGCAACGCCGCCGCGCGCCTCGCTCCAGACGGCCCGCGGGCAGGCAGGTGCTGCCGTCGGCCCCAGACCTGCCCCTACCTTCCTCCGAGGCAGCTGGACCGGACCCCCTTCCCCTCTCTCACCCCCCCTCCCGCTGTGGCTCATCCGTCTCCTAATAACCCGCGCCGCTATCATTTTCGCACGCCCCGAGTCGAGGCTCGCCCGAATTTATTCCGGCCACGTCTTCGGACAGACGAGGAGCCGTTTTTCTGGGTGGAAGAGGGGGGGAGGGAGTTGCAACGATCGGCCCGCCCGCCATCTTATAAAAAAAAAACGATGAAGACGTAATAGCCGGGCTCCACCCTAATAAACGCAGTCTGCCGGCTCTGGCGTGGGACCGCGAGCGTGTTATTGCGGCCCGGGTGGACGCGTACGCGGCGGGTGCGAACGCGAACGCGCTAATTGCAGTCGCGTCGCGGCGCGTTCTGAACACCCGCGGGCGCGCGGTCGCAGCTTCCCCTCCTCCGGGGGAAACCCAGACGTCTGGACGCATTTCCTGTTCTGTCCCTGGCTTGCGACTCGCAAACGAGCTAACGATTGGAATTTGACAGCCGGTTGTTGTTTGTTGCTGTGGCCCAACACCGTATTCCAGGCATTCAAAATAAAACATTACACAGGCATGTCGGATATCGTTGTAAAGAGATTGTTATGGCTGTAAAAGTATTTAATCGTTATTATAAAGTATACATCACGGGATGTTTCGGATACATTTAATAGAGATTAAACAAACACACACTCGTGTGTGTATATATATATATATATATATATATATATATATATATATATATACACACACACACACACACACACACACGATCACAATTTCAACTGTGATTCTGAATATCTGTGATTTTTAGCTGTGATGTATCTGTTTGCTCTAATGGTGAAAGTAATAATTGAGTAAACGGCAAGTGCTAATGACGCAACTTTACAATTGCTAGTATTTTCAAAACATGCCCACATCAAGACACAATTTAATGAATTAATTCTAATTAATATTACTAATGTTTGCCACATAAAGATACTTTGTTACAAGAACAAAAATAAAACAAAAACGTTAAGTTAATATTGAAGTAATTATGATATATATGTTTTAGAAAACTACTATCGTATAATATGTGTAAACTAGTATTATTAAAATTAAAAATAAATTACAAAATGTGCCCATAAAAAACATTATTTTTACAAAACGTTAATAATAAAAGTTGTAAATATCATGTCCCCTGCATTTTCTTAGGCAACAGTTATTATAGCTAAGTCGTGCTAAAGAATCCTCCAGAAAATAATAGTACAATCGTGGATTACAAATAAAAATTCTTTCTCATTAGATACATAAAGTTTGTATTTGTTTCGGTGGGAACAGGAGCTGAGCTCTATCGGCCAGTCAATAACTATTGTAGTTTATTTATTTATTCTATAAGTGGTTCGATGTATTTACGAATAAAAAAAAATCTGCGGCCCAGACGGTAAAAAAAAAGTGTGCAGCTATTGGTTGTGTGGGAACAATCACAGTTTCAAGGGATCCAAAGCTACTTGCATTGCTATTGATTGTTTGAGCAGTCACAGTTTACTGGAAGCTGCTCTGCCATTGGTGGTATGGGACCAGTCGGAGTTTCCGAACTTCTGTATTTGCCACATCGGTTGGAAAGCTAGTCACGTCGCACACAAGATTGCGACCGATGATATTGCTGCTCTGATCACACATACTTCGTGCGATGAATCACAGATTGTGACTGCGATTTTTTTATGTATGTTGTACGACTCATCTGTAACATTTAATACATTCTTGCAACATTGCAATGTGAAAAATTGTTGCAATGTTTATAATTGTTATCACGCGCATGACTATTCACAATCATGGCAAATAACCATTGAATATACGTGTGACAGAACAACAAATGCAAATGTTTAATTGACAGAAATAGCCCTTAAGGGGCCCGCCTATTCTGGGTGTAGCTGTGTTAGTGAGGCGGGATGATAAGTGCGACGCTCGCTGGTGCTTCTAGCGCGGTGTCGCCACTAAGTGCGAGGCTCTGAACTTGGCGCGCAGTTTTATCTTTGTACGTAGGGCAACCATAACGTTATGTGGTGGAGAAATGAACATAAAGATGTACAGCAAGGTCCTTGAGTGCTTTCAGGAAACTTTACCGGGCGTTTCATGTCCAAAAACTATCTTAAAAACGCGCGATTTGGCAATTTTCATTCTCCAAAACAATACGGAAACAGAACTAAACGTACGCCTTCAGAGCATTCTTAAATACTTTTCGTGAACAGACCCACTGTGGTAGCGGAAGCAGTTTTCAAATGGCGTGTGTCCGTGCTGGCGGTAGAAACTGAGCTAACTTGCTCGGCGAGTGGTACGGAGCTGTGAAATAGTTATAAAGTTGAGTGCAGACTGTGAGGAGGAGCGACCCCGGCAGCGGCCGGCGATGTGTAATCACGCGACGAGCCGACAATCAGCTTGGTCGGCGGGGCGGAGGGAGCAGGAATGCAGGCCCCGGCACCACACCTCCCCCCGTCACCCCGTCCCCTCGTGCCAGCGAGGGGGAGGGTCGCGCCGTGACCCCTGGCGCTTCCTTCCATCGCCGGCCCTGCTGCACTGGCGTCCCTAGTGTTACTGAGAGGGGCGTTACCGGTCACGTGCAGGGGGTGGAGGAGGCCTGCCCCCTGGAATTAAGAAGCCCCGCTTGCGCTTGTGAAAGCGTGACTGTGACACGAGTTTTATGTCAAAACTATGTCTTACAGAAAACTTTCTACATATTTTAAGGTTTCCTTATTACATGCATATAGTCCCAGTATGGGCAGTACACAACATACAAGCTATCGAGAAATGACTGTGTCGGTTAAAACCCACTCACAATTTGTCCCCCCCTATGGGGAAATTTTCGCTAGGCCATCTTGTGAATCCTACAGATTTGCGCCCGTACCCCCACCCTCCTACAGTGATAAAGGAGGTGGGGGTTCGGGGACCATCCCTAGAAAAATTTTAAAAATCAGATATTAAAAAAAATATATTTTTTAGCTAACCTGAAACTTAAATTTCGACGATGATTATCCAATTTATTCTTATTAATTTTTGATGCCCGTTTCCTGGTAAATTACTCTTGGATTAATTTTATAAATTCTAACGATCAGATGCCTGTAAAATTACGTCATATAAGGGAATATAAATTTTGAAAGGTTTATTATTTTAAGTAGGCCCTATTGGCCAGCACTTTAAATTATTTGCTAATATAAATATAATTCTTCCTATTACCAATGATGTTCATATTTTTTACATAAAAAACATACAAAATAGAATCAGAACTGAAAAGGCGTCGCGGGGCCCCGGAGCCGCCCTGTCTACACGTCACCGCGGGAAGCCCCTTGTCCTGCTGTGCCGACACCCCACACACATACAGTGTGCAGAGCTTCAGAAGAAACCACGCCATTTGAAAACTGCTCCCGCTACCAGAGCGGGGTCTGTTTGCGAAAAATATTTAAGAATGCGCTGAAGGCGGACGGGTAGTTCTGTTTCTGTATTTGGTTGTAGAGTGAAAATGTTTCAAAAACGTATTTTCCAGGTAATTTTTAGACATGAAACGCCCGGTACAGATTCTTTGAAGCTCTCAAGCGACTTGGCATTACACCATTATCTTCATTTCTCCGCCATATAATGTTAATGGTCACCGCTCAAATATCATAGTTTTCTTTATACACGACGAAAAGACTGTTTGCCAGTCCATAGCCTTGCGCTTAGAGGCGATACAGCGCTAGAAGCACCAGCGGGTGTTCACACTTATCTTCCCACCTCACCAACACAAATACACCCATGACTAGGAGGATCCCTTAATGATTGTATTTTATGTCAGTGGTTTTTTTTTTTAACGACGGTTTTTCTAATTTATATTTGTTAACCATCACTAGGCGTGGTAAATCAACATTTCCGAAGATTTTTGTGTTTGGCAGTTTGACGATGGCGGGTTGTAAAGTGACAGCATGCCTTCTGGCAATAGTTAGTATTGGAATGTGAAAACAAAAATGTTGCAGTTAAAAATAACTAATACAGCTACCCGTGTTGGCTGTAGTAATCACAGTAGAGCTCTCTCGCGGGATTTTTTTTTCTCAACTTTTCAAGACTAATATACAAATTCTTACATCCGGTACAATCAAAATTCTAACGAAGGGATTATGCTTATGATTATGATTCTAATCTGGTTGGGGAGTCAGTATAAAAATCCCTGTCCATAGGCCTATTCTACAGTAATGCATTAGGGAACAGGTCACTCTACGTTCTTTTCTATTGAAATTTCAACGACCCGGCCCCGCGTGAGTGAAGCATGCGGTTGTTTTATTTTTGATCCGTGAATGAGGGGGGAAAAAGGGGGAAGGGGTGAGTGGCGTGCGAATCTAGATTACTGGCTTGCCCTTCCTGCTGCAGTTTTGCCTCGTGTTTTCCCTCCCCCGTGATAGCCGCGGAGGGTAATTAATTACAGCAGGCCCCGCCCACAGGCGACGCCAGCGCCGTCACGTCGCCTGGCGGCACGCTCTCCAAGCACGGGCCCCGCGTCCGGAGCGTGGCACGAGTCGTCTCGACCGCGAACAACGCTCGCGCGGTCACGCTTAGCTCGCAGTACTGCAACGTGCGCCAGACTGATACTGCCCGGCTTGCTGACATTAAACAATTATTATTTTGTATACCATCTTTAATGATAATAACTGTTAACTTTTTCCTCTAGGACTGTTAAATAGATTATTTTGGCAATATTATTTCAGTGTAGTCATTCTAAAAACAATTATTATTATTAAATGCTAAACACCAATTATTATTTCTTAGAAGAAACTATTTGTAGTAAAAGGTTTTATTGTTTTGTGATCAAAAGAGACAAAATGTTAAATTTTATATAATAGGTTGACAAAAACTTTTGACGCCAAGATGGCATTTTTCAGTTACGTCTCGTTGAAAGTAAAAATTTAATATTATCATATGTAATCTTCGTGAAATGCAACAAGAACATGTATTTCCAAAATTCTCATTCCAAATTTTCATGGCTTATAAGGTTGTATCTAAATTTTTGTGCTGTATGGCGAATATCTGGCAACAGAGTGCACCGAAACAAGGACCATGGGACAGAAACACTATTTTCCAAGGCTTGAGACATAGTTTCTTAAATATTTTTGGTCCCACCCGCTAGATAGTAGCTTTCATAATGTATTAGTAACATAGTTACATTGATTGTGAGAAATAATGCATCAGAATTATGATGCAAATAAACTAGCGGAAAAGCAAAGCAGAATCACGCGCATTCCAGTAAACACCAGTCGAAAATTCAAGGCCACAGCGAACATATGACGTCGACTTGAATACGTCATGTCGCATAATAACCTAATCTTGGACAAAGAATTTAGTCAACAGCTTCAGTCTGAAACAACAGCCCGAAGGTTTGCAACGCTCGTAAAAAAAAAATGTAACGTTTTTGACGCGTAATTCTCTGGTGTGACAGACATTCCCATTAGATGGATTTTATATTTCCACCACGTCGTGAGCGAGTATTTATTATTGCTATATTTGTAAAAGGGTTGTTTGCTAAAAATGTTTTGACGAAATATTTGAAATGTGTTCACGCCCAGTGATTTATTTCCCAATGAACGTTAAATTAGGATCCAAGATATTTCTATCAAAAATGACTATTAGACAATATGTGAGCGAGTCTTTCTGTACTCACCAGAAATGTGTAACATCTAACCTCGGTAACGAGCAAATTTGTGTGTTCTCATGTTGCATATACACTTATAATCCGATGCTCGGACACGAAATTCAACTTATAATTCTTTAGATTAATGCCGAGCGTAATAAATAAGTACGCAAATTGTGTTTTAAAATAAATTTCTTGACGCGAATTGCACTTAGTTTCCAAACCCGCCGCTTGAATTCGTTGCCGGAGCAGCTTCGTCGACTACTGAATCATTTGATTAGCAGACATAAATTTAAAACTAAATAATGAAACGACTCCGATAAAAGCGAAAAAGACTTGAAACAATATTAAACCCTTGCTCTGAACCTAAGAATTTTTTTTTTTAAAAAATACTGCCAATCTTGTTAAAATTCATCAAACATTTAAAACTATCAAGTTTCCCTTGGCTTTGTTAACTTTAGTTTGCACCATCCACCACAGATGGCAGCACCTTAGTTACACATTTCCATTCCATTCAAGAAATTACTCCAACCAAATGCCGTTAAAACATTGAACACCAAAAATTATGTAAATATGTAATGTCTGTCGCATGTATGTTGCTATTCAAATGACAGAAACATTTTAAGTGTGATCGTTTTGTTTTTTCGCTCGGGTGAAAACTGCGTGCTGTTCCCAGCATCACAGCGGGCGCGAGTGGGCAGGAGGTTAGCGAGGTGACTGCTCCCGCTTCTCGGAAGGGGTTTATGGCAGGAGGGCGAGGTGCGGTGAATGTTTGAGGAGCAGCGAGGGGATAAAGTAGGAGCACACGGTCGGTTCGGCCACAGGCCTGGGCCGCGTCGACTTGACTCGGGGCAGAGAGTGTGTTGTTTCCAGACCAAACACGCCTGCGCGCGCACCGGCCGCGGCCACTGACCCTCCAGGTGTCTGGGAGGGGGGTGGAGGGGGAGGCGAGTCTCTGGGAACCGCCCCCGGCGATTAACCAGCTCTTCATGCTCCCTCCCCGCGTCCTAGCCCAACGGCCTCTCAGTGGAGCCGGCGGTCGCCAGTCTGGGAGTTCCAGTTCACCAGCTGGCTCGGAACAACACTCGGAAACACTCTCTAAATTTGGACAGGCATGGACGTGGATCCCGGTGGGTGCCAGCCCCCCCCCCCCCAAACCGTGGAATTAAGAAGCCCCTAACTGAGTTTGCAGATTCGAGTCTGAAACGGGTTTGATAAACATAAACGTTAAAGCTATGTTTTATGGAAAACATTTCGGCATGTTTTAAATTTTTTTTCTGCATGTTGCATGCATATAGACCAGAATATGGGCAGTATACAAAATACAAGCACCCATCCAGCGATGAATCGTGCGGGTTAAAAAAAAAAACTAACGTGAAAAACTTTCGGGAAACATCCCCAGGCCTTTTTTTACAGAGTTGCGTCCCTTGGGGGCAGGCTTTTTCGCCTATTAGACTGAAACATCCATCCAAATCTGCCAACCAGGACGCTTTTTCTTCCGCGCTGAATGTTACTCTCAGCGTCTCTAAATCTTTAAGCGAATAATTCATGCCCCTTCTCATTTCGTAATGGCATTTTTAAACTATTCTTCCAAACAAACTTATAGCATTAGGCTTTATGCATTCACAGTTTGTGTAGCTAACAAAATGACTTCAACATTTTTATCACACTCCTAGTCAATACATAGACTAATTACTAGGGCCACGCATTTTTCCCGAAAAAATTTCCAGATCAGCTGTGTGTCTAAACTTTGTAGCATCGTCTGTGTTTCGTGGCTGGCTGGGTTTATTTCAGGTACATGTCTACTGTCAGCTCACCAATCATAAGTCATCCAGTGCGGAAGCAAACCAATCCTGAATGATCCGGTCAAATGGGGCAATGGCTTCTCCTGGAGACGGCCGCTAATATCAGTCTAATAAGCGAACAGATTTTCTTCGCGAAAAAAAAAGTGCCCCAATACAGAAACAGAATTCTTTTCTTTTACAAAAGATTCCTTTGAAAACTATTTGCCAAGAAATCGTTTGTTATAATACATGGAAAATATTTTAACTTTTTACAACACATGACTATGGTTTTGTTTTGCATATATTTTCGAGATAATACTCAGTATTCCTTTACGAAAATTGGGTTATAAAATTATATTTTAATTGATGTTTTATTGAAGCATAATGTTTTTAAACAACGGAAAAGATGATCGAATATTCAATAATGGACTTTAATTTGTTTTATTGTGCGTACTAATGTGCGCAGTTAATACTGGAAAGCTATTCAGGGAACGATTTACAAAAAATTTTCATAATTGGAGGGACTAGGATAACACAAAGCACAACTGCCCGGGTAAGAATACAAACCCAGCATTCCTGGAACATTGTTTTGTAGTGATACTTTTTTTTTCATTTAAATGTACAATTTTACAAATATTTGTTAAGTTTACATGGATATTTCTGTTCCATTTACGAAAGAAAAAAAACTACAGCGTACTACTTACCTCCATGGAACAGACACCCCCTCCATAGACTAAAACATCTATGGAGGTGCTGGCGCGCGGTTGTCTGCCTGTGCCGTCGCGCGATAAATCGAGAATGCTCAAGATGAATCGACGAGGCTCGCGATGGATCGACGCAGCTCGCGCCGCCGGTCGTCGGGAACCGGCGCGTCGGACGGCGAGACAGATCGCCCTGGCCCAGGAACGCGACGGGCAAACAGCCACTTTTTGCCTTTATTTGGCCTCCCCCTCCCCCATCCCCGTAGTGCAGCCATTCCCCCCTATCCATTGGTAGTCGGCGAGCGCGACGATAAAAACAAAACTGTTCCCGAGAGCTCTCGGCTGGTGCGATCCTCTTGTTTACGAGGTGGTGCAGTGAAGAATTCACCACGCCACATCTTTATTGCTCTTTTAACCCGGGTATGTAAACAGATTAGGAAATGTACGTTAACATTTTTAAAACGGTATTTTTATGTTCGCCTTTCGAAGTACCGTTTTGTAGGTTTTTTTAAATTCTTTTTCGATGTCACTTCCTCGTTTCTTTTTGTCTCCGACGAGGAACGAATTCAACACTGGAGAGAAAACGACTAGTTCGGCCAGCGCATGGATTACGAATGAACTAGTGCGAAACAAATTTAACTTAAACGTATTCTGGTCTAGACCTATTCCTACTGACAACATAATAAAACAAGTGAGAATCATCAGCTGAAATAAAACATCTGGCAAAAAAATTTTAAGTGTTCAGAAAAACTGTAAAACTCTATATGTCTGCTTTGGATGATTACAGCTGAAACTCGTGTTCAACATCAAGTTTTCAGCTATTGTAATTCATGTATGTAATCTTGAAAGCAGCTCAGGGACGTGTATCTTACCTTCATAGTTTTTGCTACGTCATAATAAATAGTCTGATGCTTCAAGGTGGATTAGGCCTCGCCATAATATTGCAATTTACAATATTTTGATACCGCTTGTATCCGTGCTAGATTTTTTGATTTGACATGGCATAGACTTAGCTTTGGCTTCTTGTGTAGGTAGAAACTTGTGAGCTAGTGTGATTATCATGATATATAGTTGTAGTCGCCCACGTGAAATAATAGGTTATTTCCTTGCGGCGCTTACAGACTAGAGCCTGTTAGTAATTATGTGGTTGCAACAAGGTATAGGCTGAGAGATGTTAGTTATGCCTTGACATGCCAAAAATTGGAATAAATAGTTCAAAATTATAATTATAGCAAATACATGGAAAAAGCCAAGATTACGGGGCATACCTCCCCTTAAAATTCCGAAGGTGTTCTTAGGGGCTAGTTTTAACTCGTTTCAGTATTTGTCCGACGCCTAGGCATATCTCTCCAGGACCTTTCTCAGGAAAGAAAATACCCAAGACTTACAGAGCTTACCCAAGGCTTAAACTAGACATTCGTTTTGAAATGAAAATTATTGTGAGGGGAATGTTCTTCGCGGTCTAAATGTCAGCTCATTCATACATCGTGCGCTCGCTTCTACAAAGAACTGACATGAGTTCATCGCTCTCTCTCTTTTTTAAGACCAGGTTCCCGGCCAGCTAACATTTGTTTTCGTCGTAAGTGTCGGTCATTAAGGGATACAGTTATAGCCTTCCCTTCGCCCTACAGGGTCCAAACTGCGGATGGGGAGAAAGAATCGTTTCATTTTGGAGGGAGGAGGTTGCCCTTTTCCCACAGGGATTTTTTCTCACATTTCTCTCTCCATCCTCTTAAGAGATAGGATAAAATAGGGGAAGGTGTATAGGAGCTCCAGCGAGGAATGCCTTTCTGTGACACATTCCAGAAGGGGAGGGGGCCTGGAGGAGTTAGGGGGAGAAGAGAGGTTCTTTTGATCGTCCAGGTACGAAAAAGTGGTTGACAGTTCGCCCCCGCTGATTAATCTGTTTGCTTCCCGCCGCCGCAGGCTGATAACAAGTTCCTAGAAGCCGCTTCACACACCCAACGGAGAACCAAGTGCCGCCAGGAATTCCACGTGGATTCCCACTGCGCGACCTCCCTTACTCGGATACGAACTTTCCTCTTGTCCTTTCAGGAGTTTTGTGTGGGACAGGTAGGCTAACAATCCTCGGCATCTGGCTTTCACAAAAATAAAAATAAAAAATAAAAAAAAAACTTTAAAGGGCTTCCATACACAGTCGGTTGTACTGTCAATTTTTCCATTGTGACGTCATGACTGAACGATTAACTACAGTAGCTGCGCAGTTCTATAAGGCCAAAACCTTCAGTATTTTTACAGAAAAAAAAAAGTTCAGTACTTTTACAAAATATTTCTTTAAACGCTAATTGCCAAGAAAGAGTTAGTAATTGTCATCAAGAAACATATTATAACTTTGACAATAATTAGATATGGTATTTTTTGCATATATGAAATACTTTTTTGAGATTATACTGTGTGCTTTTTGCGATAATTCGCGCATAAATTTATATTTTAAATTATGTTTCATTCAACCATACTTTTTAAACCATTGAAAAGATAATAGAATATTCAATAACTGGACTTTATTTTTTTTTATTATACTCTTGCCCACACAATTGATTATCCACCCGCCTCTATTCACATTAGTACAAAAGTACCATCAATATGGTATTATCGTGTATTTTTATATCTGTAATTACAGGGTATTATCGTGTATCATGATATATGTAATAACAGATCCATCCAGCTCGTTTTAATAACGACGTTAAAAATATTTTAAAGGGAAAATGAGACACGATGCTCATTACTGTCGAGTGGAAATTTTTTATGGCTATTATTTAATTATTAAATATTTATTTTTAGTGAATGAAACTAAAAATAACCATAAGTTTCATATACACCAGTAAATTTCTTTAGATCATGCCTTAGGCTATTAATGCCTTAACTCCAAAAGCAACATAAATGCCATAAATTGTGTTGAGTGCTCAGTGCGTGATTTTCAAGATGAAAAGCTTTCATTATTAGCTTATTTCCGCAGAAATATTGTTGTGTAATGTATAGTTTTCTTCTCGTGGTATAAAGGTAGTATCTAAATAACTGTGGACCGATCGCCAAAATAAATCGGCTCGTAAACTTGCTTTAATGCTTGGTCTCATAATCAATGTTGATAATTTCATTTTCTTGCCTTTAAAATTATTTATGGGGTTTCATTGTAGATTTACGTTAGCTCTCTTGCATTTCATGGTTCGTATCAAATTTTGCTAGATTTAAATAAATATTATCTGATCTCTGTAGAAAAAAATCACGTATGTTTTCGTAATTTAAATCACCTGCGTAACGTTTCACGCCACTGAAATAACGTTTATCATATATCTGGTGAGAAATGTTGTGACAGGGTGGTAAGTGCGATGCACGCTAGTGCTATCGCCTCTATAAGCGCAAGGCGCAGTCTTCTCGTCGTGCGTAGGGCGACTATGAGATTCGAGCGGTTACCGTGACATGTGGCGCAGAAATGAAGATAAAGATGTATATGAAGCCTTTTTGAGTGCTTACAGGAATCTTCCCGGAGGTTTTCACGACTGAAAATTATTCTGGAAACACGCGTTTTAGCCATTATCACTCTTTTAAGAAACGGAATACGAAAACAAAACTACTCAGCGTATTCTAATGTTTTTCGTGAACAGAAGCCCCTGTGGTATATGAAGTCGCGTGGTTTAGTCGTTGTGGTGGTGCACTCCTTGGTATGCTGCGCACTCCACGGAAAGTGAAACACTCGACGTGACGTGAGCGTGTGGGGGGTGGGGGGGATCCCCGCGAGCGAGATGGATGACGTCGGGGACAGAGGCAGCGTGTCCGGTGTCTGGGACCCGCGGCAGCCGGGCGACCTGGCCGGGGCCTCGCCGGGATGATGTATGTGCGCGCAGCCGGGGCGGAATGGAATATTCATGCGCGCCAGCCGACAGCCGACGGCTAGAAATGTTCCTTCCTGGAGTCGGAATTCGCGCGCACTTTCCAAAAAAAAATATCAATGTTGAGACCGTCACGGGATAAAGAACAGTGTCTTCAATCAATAATGAAAAATCAATAAATATGTTGAATGTGTATTCTAATTTAGTGTTATAATTATTCATTTAGTAATAATGAAATAATTATTTTGCAAATAAATTATACATACAGGAGCGTAACCTCACAAACATTCCCATGAAAACGGCCATGAGACTCCTAAACCTTCCGCACACACTCCCTGCCAGCGTCAGTGGAAGCTTACAGGCAAACTTACTACGTTCTACGTACATACGGGAACATAACCTAACTTATATAAATAAACTTTAAAAAATTTATAAACACAATTTATATGATTAATATTCACGATAAAAAAATTAGTTAATGATAGATAAGTACCAGTATTCAATATCGATCACTAAAGTACAAGATTTAAAAGCATATATATAATTGTTATTTGTATACAGCCTTTTTCCATGTCGTAAAAATTTCGTTGTATGGTGCGCGCTCATCGTAATAATTCACTCTCGTAAAGAAGTATGACTTCAAAAACCTTGAAAGTGAACGGCTGACAGCAGCCTGAGACGACTAATAGACGCGACTGCTGGGGCCCATGCGGGCGGTGCAGGTGTCGGCCTCGAGGTCATCTCCGGAGCCACGTGACGCTTGTTCCGGTAACTGCCCGCCACGTAAATATTGAGTACCCGCACGTAGCGCGCCTTAATGAACACCCGGCTGCCTCTCTGCGGGCCGCGGCTACGTGCCGACACGCTCGGCGCCGCCCTCCACTCCTCCTTCGACGAGGAAGACGTGTTTCCTCTTCCACGCTCCACGTCCAGGAGACGCGACGTACATACGCAGCTCAAAGGGTAAGAATTTACACAAGAATTGATGATGATAATATATGATAAAACACCCTGCCGCAAAAGGAATAATTTTTGAAGTGAAACTTTTTTGGGTGCGATGGGAGTTCTGATACGAAAGGGATGGAAAATATGTAGCGGACGGTGCAGAGAACTTGTCGGGCCCCGTTCCCTTGAGCGGGCTCCACGTGGTGGAGTGCGGCTCAGGTTGAACCCTGCCGTGCTGCAGGGATAGGCGGATCGCGGTGGTAGGAACCCGTCTGCGCCTGATGCCACATCGACTTTAGGGAGTATTTGGGCAGAGGGCAACATAACGGGGTTTTAGATTATTGCTGTGCACCGTGCGGCGGGCCATATTCGCAATAAAATATTGTTATTTCTAATTCGTAATATTTTAATTACTTGTGTGAATCAGTAGTGTTAAACCGTGTTACATATGTTGTTTTAGATGTGTAAAAAAATATTTTTGAAGTGAAACTTCTTTGGGCGCGATGAGAGTAAAATTTCGATTATAATTTCAAAGCCGAATTTTAATCCAACGTTTACGTAAAACCTTGTTTTGTAACGTTTCTGACACTAAATATATATAAAGAGAGCACTTACGAGTCAAGGTTTGAATTGCCAAAGAAGTTTCACTTCTATCACGTGTACTGAGTTATAAGCGTTTTTTTTTTCCTAACCTAACTATAATTAAGTGTATTTGTTTGGAAGGGTCTGGGTTAGAGAAGACTCTTAAGTGTGTATCAGGGCGAAGCCTGTACGCATAGTTCTGCTGGGTTTCAGCCATGGAGAATGAATGGGTAGCATGAATCATGAGCTTTGTTCGGGGATCGGATAGCCATGGCAAGCAACTGATGCCATTACTAACGCCTCTATCTTATATGGGGATTATAACTAGTTAAGTTAGCCCAGGTAAAACCTGCATGGACACAGGGAAAATCCTGTGGGGTTAAATTATTGCAAGAACCAAGCAGGCAGGTTCGGTACAGGACAAGAAGGATGGTCCGGAAGAAGGGGGGCCAAATCCAGAGACCTGGTTAGGAAACCTCACAAATAATGTTACATGCTGGGGTCGGGCGCTCGGGCTTGTGGTCCACACTGTTTGTTGTGCGCGTCTGGCTTGGAGCCAGTGGCGCTCCTGGCGGCGAGCGACTTCACTCGTCGCCCCACGACTGCCAGTCGGCAGAAGTGCGCAAGACACGGCCCTGGAGAGTTTCTCGGTGGTTCTTCCCTCACAGGTGTATCGAACCGTCAAAACATGACACACCTAGATAATCCTATACGATTACCTACACGAAATTGCGCCGAGCATATGCGAAGTATTAAATAAAATACAATTTAAAAAAAACAACCTTATAACGACTACTGCAATGGCCCCGGAAAAACGAAAATAATTTAGAGTAGCCAAAAATTTATTGTTGATGGATATGTAGTGACATAGATGAAATAATGGTGTTTAACCACATTTATTTCTTTCTGTTGTTGCAGTTGGAGGCGGCTCAGCGGGACTGGACCACGACCCTCAAGGCGCTGAAGAAGTCCAAGAGGTCGTTCAAGGTCAGTGGTTCCGCCTCTGTCCAGGATGTGGCTGCTGGTGGTTGGTCGCTTATAATTCTCGAAAGCAGTTATGAGTTCATATACTGTTAATAATCTATATCTGATCTTCTCTGACGTTTATTACTTCGCTGCGTGCTTTTGAAAGAATAGAGAAATCAAAATTTGAACGGTCAAAGGCGGTTAGGCAGTTAGTTCAAGAATTAGCAAACTGTTTTCCTTCTTTTCTTTGCTTTGTTGAAGACACCGGAATAGGATTTGTATTACCTTTAAAGTAACTAAACATATAATTTTAAAGACATTTACATTATTTAACTAGTGTTTGTTATTTCACCAAATGCTGTAAATCCTAGAAGGACCTATAAAAATTATTTCTGGTGTGCAAAATACGTATTTTACTTGTTTCGTGGATAAAAAGCCTTGCACAGTGTATTACATAAAAATTAATCTAAGTTGAGGAGTGATTCAAAAAATCCTGAGTTGAAAAGTATCAAGTGAAATGGCAAGTGAAGAGTTTTCAGAGTTTTGTTTCTCCAAAATTTTGTCTTGTTTTAACTGTGTTTTCATTAGAAGCACAGCCAAATATCTATATTTTTTCGGCTGTTGGCAGTTAATAATGTATTTTTATTCTTAATAAGTTGATCAAACAACCTACGCTAGATTTATTTCTTACGCTGCCAGTGTTGAATACTTAATAATAATAATATTGTGCAGGAAAGAATTTTATAGTCAATCATATATGTTATACATTTTGTTGAAATGTGTTTCTTTAATAATGTGTATATAAGCCAAACAAATAATTGTTCAGGTAATTTATAGTATTTTACTATTGTTTGTTATTTAACCAAATGCTATACAATCCTATCGGGATCTATAAATTCTATCATGCCATATACGTAGATCAGTGAGACAGCAAAAAACCTTGGGTGGGACAGGGAGAAGAGGAAGAACTCAGGAAATTAGCTGGAATAAACTCGTGGGAACCTTGTAGGATGATGAACGTAAAAGGCTTTCTGTATTTACCGTACTTTAGGAGTAGACCAACCATACATGTTTACGGACGGCGAAGACGGCTTGTTTATTTAGCTTTGAACCAAGTTCTTTATTTTTTTTAAGGTCACCGTCGTGTTTTTTAGTCTCTTTCGCTTTATTTCACGACAGGGAGTCTTTTCTGCTGATACTCGTCGCTTCACTTCTAAATCTAACGAACGGCCTCGTTAAAAAAAAATAACTGGTTGAAACTGTGACAACAATGCTATCCAAAAATTACCTACCAAATAAGCCCCTGGCTGTTTGTTCGTACGACCTGTAACGATTTCAATCCTCCTCCTTATCCGGCTTGGCAAAGAGCCCCGTATTTCTTGAATGGAATTTGAGTGAAGACAGACGGCGAAGAAACTCCAAGGAAACAGTTGGCACTGGCGGGATCCAGGCAGCTACAAAGGAAACAATTACACGTCTTGTAGGGCAACTAGCAGTTGCAGCTGGGAGTACTGTCGGTCTCCAGAGACCTGTCCGCGTATGGTAGCGAAAATCGCGCTTACACCGTACTTTTTCTTTTTTTTGCGTCAAAGAAAAATGTCTTCGCGTCGATGCAAAAAAATAAAAAAAACTTCTCAAGGCGGAAGAGGATTGTGGGGAGGAGCTGTAGGTAACAAGACTGCGAATATTGTAGCACGAAGACGCGATATGAATAATGAAAGTCGGCGATTCAGCAACTGTTTTTCATCACGTGGACGTGTGTAGGCGAGGCAGCGAGTTATTTGCCAGAAGTTCCGCGATTCAGGCATACGACTAGGAGTCATTCAACATAAGGGCCACTATCGCACTGAGCTGTTGAACCTGAACGGTTGCCATTTAATACCAGGAAATTTCTTCTAGATCAATTATGCACTGTAAGAAAAGCGGCTGAAAGAATATTCAGCCAAACAACGCCGCGGGAGTTTTAACTGCAGTGGCAGAACGTTATAGAGTGACACCGGCCTAAGACTACTTACTGCGATTTTGCTTAAGGACTTCCAAGTAATGACATAAAAGACTCAGATGTATGGAGTCAGTTACTGATTTAATACATTAAATAATAGCCACATAAAACTGACTGTACCAAGCCAAGCTAAAAAAATGATCTCGTTTGTTGAAGAAATATGTACGTATGATGTGGCCTTTAAACATAGCATTAGGTATAAATATTAAGTCTACTAGTTGAATGTCCTAATAGATTTAAGCTGGAGTCACGATGCCATAACGAAAACGACACGACAGGCCCGACACGCTCAGTAGCCAATATAATAAAAGGTCACAGTGACGTCAACGCGTCAAAATACGCGCCCCGACGGTCTGCAAGAAGTAGATTCTATTAATAATTTGTGGTGTCGTGCCGCACGATGGAAAGCAAATCGAAAACCTTATAGAACTAAACTTCAAAAATATCAACACAGTTGGTAAATCTTTATGCTGAAAAAAAAAGGACATTTAGCATTTAGTGTACATTATCACATTTGTAGTGTAACTTCAACTATTTATTAAATTTTTTAATTTTATTTTTGGCATAGCTAACAGCTGAATTATTTTCTGACCTTTATCAACATATCTATAGCTTGCTTAGTTGTATCCAAAATAAACTCGCTTTGTGTAATAGACGAAGCCTATATTTGGCTTAGAATGATATACCAAGAGCCATATTACAGTTGACCGTGTTAATGTTGTCATGGTATTGTGACACTACGCAATTAACTCTGTCGATCTGGAATGGTGTAAGACATATAATCGGATTTTCCGTGTTGTGTTGGTCGTGGCATTGTGACCACAGCTTAAGAAAGAATAAGCGTCGAACTAGCGTTCCTCGTTTATATGTTATGGACGAAATTCCTTCCTTGGGGTGAAACCTATGAAACCTTCCTCTATCTCCATGTACTACATTTTCTGGTAGCCATCTTTAACATCTCCATGGATCATTCCCCAGCCATTTTTTTTTTGCCGTTTTGTAACGTCCAATAACCGTATCTTCTCGGTTTATTTCCTCATTCCTTCTATCTGTGTTTATTTTCATTTCTTCCTATCGATATCTCTAAAGCTTCCAATTCCTTCTTTACCTATTTCGTTTGCAACGAAACAGTACTTTTACTCCAGTCGTATCGTTTGTCAAAATGGTTTTTCCTGCTTGCTTGTTAATCTAGTATCGTTTCTTTCGTTTAGCTTTACCGTATTTTTCCGAAGGAACGATTCTGGTACATAAATATACACCTACAAATATCGTGTCCGTAAAGTTGCAAATTTTAGAAATCACATTGATCTGCAGCACACTCTTAGATATTTCAGTATTACAAATGCTTTCTCACTAAATACAACATTGTTTTAATGACTACAAAACCACGAGACAGAGAACGAAGTTATGCAATTTCCTACATGAAATCGGGTTTCTTTAACTATTCGTTGTTATATCACAATCAGTTTTATTGAAAATCATGTGATGTTATGAACTGGCTAAGATGTACCTTACCACGGACGAATGCACACATGTTATCCGAAGTCGTAATAGTTAGCACAACTGACTGTAGATAGTTACCCTTTCTAATTTAAACATTTTGGAATCGTTTAGAATCGACATTGAACTGAATACATTTCAACTGAATCATTGTTTGTCATAATCGTTTTATTTTTTCAATTTATTTCGTCTATTATTGGGGCGAGGTTAAAGGAACCAGCCTTTTTCTTATACTTGAACTACGTGATATATAATAGTAATTTTGCAAAGTTAAAAATAAACTCCAACAAACCAAAATAAAACCACGGTAATTACTAACGACATATAATGACAAGTGATAGCTGTTTTGACGCCTTGCTTACTGACAGACACCCCTTGCTAGTTATTGTAGCCCCCCCCCCCCCCTTTTTTCCCCTTTTTCACTCTTTTTTCCATAACCCCAATAGCTATAAGAATACTCTGGAGTGATTAGCTTCTCCAGGCCGCACCTGACCTTGGAAGTCGCGGCAATTTATATTTCTTAATGTATTAATTTACATTTTTTTTAGTTCACAGAAAACGATCTTATGTACTTTTACAAAATATTCCTTTAGAAACCAGTTGCTAAGAAATAGTTTGTAATACTTCAAGAAAGATATTGATAATACTGAGTATTTCTTACGAAATTTGGCGCATAATTTTATATTTTGATTGATTTTCCATTCAAGCATAATTTTTTTTAAACCATGGATAAGATAACCGAATAATTAATTTTGGACATTATTTGTTTTACCGTGCTTATTAATATGCGCAGTTAATACTGAAAATCTATTGGTGGGGGGGGGGGGGGGGGGCGGTTTACAAAAACCTTTAACTACTGGAGGTACTGGCACAACATAAAGTATAATGCCCGGGCAAGAATCTGAACCCAGTATCACTGCGAATACTATTTAGTAGTGATACAGTTGTTTCATATCAATGTAAAAATTGACAAATATCTGTAATTTTTGCATGAATATTTCTGTTCTATTTATAAAAAAATACAGTGTGTTACTTATTAATTTAAATTATGTTGACGTGACACCTGGAATGCGTTAAATTGGTGTTTTACATGAATTTCCGACAGGAATACGAATTTCTTTAATCTCGGGTTGGGTGTCACTTCGGCTGAGGATTCGACACCGCTTAAATATCTTAATCTATGAAAGCTAGAGAGTTGAAGTAAATATACTTACATATAATTAGTAGAACAGACTTGGTTCGTGGTCGTTACGTATGATTTAACCCGGTTAACATTTGCAGTGATGACGTAATGAGCATTAATGGGCAGTGTCGAATTGCAGTCAGGGAGAGCTGTAACTCAGAAAGTAATAGACCGAATTGCTTGATTTAAACTTTAATTTGCTCGTGAGTGAGCACTGAATTGTGCCAGTTGAGAGAAAGAAAACAAGCCAAATCGCTTGATCAAAAGCAATTAAAAACGTAGAGAAGTGTCGTAGGTATCGAATGAGGCTAAAGGTAGCCCAGAGAATGAGCCAGTGGGGCAAAACGAGCCCTCGAAAGAGGCGCGAATTTTGCGCTGGAGCGAGCCTCAGCCGTCCACCTCGCGAGAAGCAGCGGAGAATGAGAACATTGTTTGGTAATCGACGTGGATATGCTCTCTCATTATTGTGATGTTGATTTGGAGTCAGTAGAGCCAGTTGTTGTGAACGACGGGCCGATTTTGTCGTGGTTTGGTGTTGTAATTTTTCTGGCGTGGCTGCCCGACTGTCAAGTAAAACGTCCATAGGATTCACGTCAAATAAATAATTTTGTTAAATCATTTTATTTATTTGATACACAACATTCCCGTCCAGCGCGATGGGAATTCACAAAACAAACCCCTGGTGGCTGACGCGCGCCTGACGCCGAGTGTTGGCCGCAGGATGCCGAGGGCGACCGCCAGGAGGAGCTGGACAACAGCATCGGCGCGCCCCAGCCCGAGGCGGACGGCCCGCGCTTCCGCCACCAGCGGCAGATGAAGAAGCAGCTGCAGGACGCCGAGATGGCGCTGCGCAAGCTGCAGCGGCAGGTGCGGCGGCTGTCCAAGCAGCAGCAGCAGGGGGGAGCAGCGGGAGGGGAGCTGGAGGCGCGGCTGGAGGCGGCAGAGGCCTCGGCGCGCCGGGCCGTCGCCACGGCCTTCAACGCCAGCCGCCAGCTGCCCGAGCTGGACCGCCTGCACCAGTCGCAGCTGCAGCTGCTGGAGTCGCTGGAGGGGCTGGAGAACAAGGTGGAGAGCAGCCTGCCCGTGCTGGAGCGCGAGATCTCCAAGCTGGAGTTCGGCCTGGCGCAGACCGAGTCGTCGCTGTCGCTCGTCAAGGAGGAGCAGGTAGGTGTAACTCACTATCAAGGGCCGCTTGCAAAGCAGCACACGATGCCTGCCTGCCTGCACTTGCAAAAGTGGGACTGTGAAACGGGTTTGATGTCAAAACTACACATGTCTTATGGAAAAGTTCTATTTATTTGAAAGTTTTCTGCTTAATTTATGCAAATAGCCAAAAAATACGGGCAGTATACAGCAAAGAAGTACCGTATCCAGAGATGACGTTTCGGTTAACCCCGCGTGCAAATCTCTCGGGTCGCGCGGGCCTCCACTGGAAATTTCCACGGTCCTCCCTCGCGAATCCTATAGATTTGCGCCCATTGGTACTTAACTACTTTTGAGAACTGTGCTAAGAGGAATTAGGCCGCCCCATCTTGTAATTTCAAGTATTTTGATACCGCTTTCAATAAAGCTTCAGTAGTAAATATTTTGGCTTGAGATGCGAACTGGTGTGATGTATTAAAAATTGAACGACTACAAATAAATCTATTTATTTACCATCCAAGTATATTTGTAATAGT
Organism: Bacillus rossius redtenbacheri; assembly: GCF_032445375.1. NCBI lineage: Eukaryota > Metazoa > Arthropoda > Insecta > Phasmatodea > Bacillidae > Bacillus > Bacillus rossius. Next base: position 96,247,507 of record NC_086330.1, read on the forward strand.
GGACTGAACACGGGGTGGCGGGTGTGAACTAGCTGACGCGGGAGGCGGCACGTGTTGGCAGGACAACCAGCGGGCGAGCGTGAAGGCGCTGGGCGGCGGGTTGTCGGCCCTGCAGGACAAGTGCGACAACTTCCACGGCGGCCTGGGCGCAGTGCGCGCGCAGTTGGCCAACCTGAGCGCCGCGCTGCCGGGCCTCGAGGAGCGCCAGGTGAGCCCGCCTCAGCCGGAACACACGCGAGGGGAGCTGTGGAGCGGACCGCGAGACACTTCCAGCTGTTTTCCTCTCCGCAGCCGCTATATGCCACTGCTGTAACTAGTCTCGCGCGCTTCAAACACGTAGGTACACTCCACACCGCACCGCCAGGTTCGCTAGCACTTGCCCGCGTTTCCCCTATAGTCCCTATTGCAAACTTGGCCCTGCCGCATTCGAGCAGTTGCGTCCGCCTGGTGTGTCAGATGCACATATGGCATTTGATGACGTCAGGTGCTCATGGTTAACGTTGCGTGGAGTGATATGTCTGACTGGATAGGCGAACTTGAAAATCCGAGATTAGATAGACACATCTATATTCATCTGACAATCATGAACAATAAGAAGCATGATGACACAGTCATACTGAAAATCACGCGAAAATAATTATTTCCAAACAAAATTTTTTTTAATTTTTCGTCATGTGCAGCATTTTCGGAAAACAAGCACCCAATAATGTAAAATTATAAACAAATGTAAGCTTGAAAATAACAGGTTTGACACAAATATACATAAAAAAATCTCGGTTAAATTAAAAAAATTAGATTCGAAATTCCATTAATAAACGTTCCCTTTTCTAAATTTTGTATAAAGTTCTCGAGTAAAGCCAAGGTAAATATCTATAGAAATTTACCGTGCTGCCCGCTATGTATTAGCATGTGAGCCAACTGCTTCAGACAAGCGAATGAACCAGCTGCTTCAGGCAGTGAATGTGGCGTGCTGCTGCAGAAAATGCATCAGACAGCATGTTCGGACAACACGGTCAGTCAGGTCGGACAGAAGCATAAATGTCCTGCTAGTATTACTGCGAACATTTATTTATGTAGTGATATAATTGTTTACATGAAAATGTACAAATTTACAAATATATGTAATTTTACATTATTTCTTCAGTTCCATGTATAAAAATGTTTACCGTGTAAGGAAGCCTTTTGCTGGTGCCACACAATGCGTTTCTGCAGCTGTGATTAAAACTTCCACAGCGGGGTTTTTTTTTTTTTGCTGAATATTCTTTCCAACATTTTTCTTTCAGCGCAAATGCAGGTCTGTGTATTATGCACTAAGTAAATAGATGAAACTCGAACTGATCTGGAAGATATCACCGAGTAGAAACTGGCAAACTCTTCAGTTTAATCGCATAGTGTGACACCGGCCTTGAGCGGAAACTTTGCAGGTTAATCAGATGGAAAATTGATTAATTTTGCCTCAAATCAAGCCACACTTCTCCTAACCCAATTAACTTAGTTTAAATTTGTTAGCAAGTAACTTGAGCGTGACCACACACGTCAGGGAGGAGAAGGGAAATTATTTTGACCACAGGCCATTTTTGATGTATAACATCTTAGCTTTCGATATATAGCATTCGGTAGGCATAATTTTGTGAATGTAAAGGAAGTTGCAAGGAACATAAATGTGACGGATGGCACAAACCAAAATTCACGAAGCCAAAGAGAAATTTTATAGTATTATCTGTTTAATTAGTTTTAACAAGATGAGCAGTATTTTAATAGACTACACTTCCTTGTAGACAATCAGGTCCAAAGCCGGGGTTTTTTTTTCTCACGTCTTTATCGCTTTTATCGAAGCCGTTTCATTATATAGTTTAACCTATAGCTCTGCAAAACGAATGATTCGATAGTCGACGTAGCTGCTCCGGCAGCATATTCTAGCGGTGGTTGCGGAAACTACGTGTGATTCGCGTTCAGATAAGTAGTTGGAAATACGATTTGCTTATATTTATTACTCTCAGCATTACTTTAAAGAATTCTACGTTAAATTTTGTGTCCGAGTTTCGTGATATAAGTATATTTGGAACATGAGACTACATGAATTTGTTCCTTGCCGAGGTTAGGTGCTGCACATCCCTGGCGAGTATTGTACGACTTGCTCACATGTTTTTATTCGAGTTAGTATGCCTTGTAATAGTGATCTTCGTGTCAAGATTATTCTCTATGTTCTGTGGCTCTTTCTTACCCTTTTTATATTAAACCATTCTAACATTTTTTTTTTTTACTCAACCATTGCTTAGCTAAACTGTGTTGTTCTTTTTTACTGGTAAAAGCAATTTGAAAAACATTCCAGTACTAATTACTGGTTAGAGTGGAGGTTATTTTCAAATTTATCATGTAAAAGAAAAAAAAGATCTTACATACTTACATTGCAAAACCGGCCTTATCAGCGGCGTTGTCTAGAAGCTGTCATAAATTGCAAGGTTCTGCTTTGAGACTACGCAAAAAAAAAAAAAAAACACTTCAGACCGACTGTTCCGAGATCTGGTCATTTTCTTCATTCCGCCTCAGCCCAATTTCGTGCGCGCGTAACAACCTCGGTTCTGTCTGGGGTTCGGGCATCCGGTCAATCTCTCACTCGCCTGTCCATTATTATTCTTTTCTTGCCGGCCTGTCCGCGACTATTACCGCAGGAGCGAGCCTGCGACCTTGAACTCGCCGGAGTCCGAGAGGGGTCGGCCCGACGGCCGGCGAAGATGACGTTCTAATGGGGCGTCCGGGCGCTGTCCAATTAGGCGGCGGCCCGGACTGCCCCCTTCCCCCTTCACTCCGTGGCAGAAACACCACCCGGATCGCCGGCCCGATCAGATTCGCGGTCTCTTTGGCACGCCCCGGGCGCCCCCCCCCCCCCCCCTTTACTGCTCCCTGGCCCTCCTGTTTCCACGGCAATTAAAGGAGGCCTTCGGAATTATTCCCCGACGAAAAGCGCGTGCTTGCCGAGGCGTATAAGATATTTCGCCAGTTATCAGATCCTTCCCCACCTACTTTTACTGCCCCAACTCTTCGCCTAACGTAATGGATGTAAGAAACGAGTTCCGCGAACTTTGATTGCGCGTGTTAAATTTCTCAAAGGCTGTTCCGCGAGGGGAGCCCATTTTCTGCGAGGGGATGTTCCGAAGATGGGCATGGCCCTGGAGGTTGGGGCGAACGTCCGGTGATGTGGTCAGCTGAGGAATGTACACGCGCGTGGGTGTCCACATTCTGGAAGGTCAGGGAATTTACTTTAAACCCTGGAAAAATCATGGAAATTTCCCAGTAAAGGGACAGTGCCGGTTTGACATCATCCAGAATGTAAAAGCATTTGTTTGTCCATAGTCAAAAAAAAAACAGAAAATGGCGTATGAATATATATATTTAAAAGGAAGTAAAGAAAGTGTAGGGAGAAGTATGCCAATTTATGAAGATGGTGGAAGCTGGCTTTTCTTTATTTGTGTCACCGTAGAGCGCGCGCGGCTGAGCGACGCAACGCGCGCGGTTCAAATGAGTGCGGCGGAACGCACTCCCTTGCAGGCGATGTGTTCGGACTTCTACTCAAAGGCTGGCAACCATCAAAATAACGCCCATCACCAGCTCCTTCATTTGTTCCATTTTGTCACGAAGAACCTTCTATACCTACATAATGTAGGGCTTATAATGCATTCCATATAATCTAAAAAAAAAATTGAATTGTTTTTTGACAGTCATTCCCACCAAAAAAACTGCAAATAATCTAGCTTTAACCTATTCCAAGTGTAAACGTGTTAGAAAAAGTAATTAGATATTGACTGAAAGAAAGGGTCCCCATTGACGTGGAAAATGCAATGAAATTAACACTATGTTAGGTGCGAAAAAGTGCCAGGAAATTTTCGTACAGTAGTACAGTATTTGAAAACCAGTATAAATTTTAATCATAAATTCTCGTGTCGCTGGTAGTCCTTGACAGGATTTTTACTTACATTATCTAGAATTAATAATTACAGACCATTTCGAGGTAAACAGAAGCATAGTTAGTTGTTATATGTCGATGGAAACAGGGTCGTCGAGTGGTTGAGGCGGGGGAAATCAAATTCCGAGGCCCGGGCACAGGAGTTGAGATTAAAGATTTTTTAATGCTAGGTTTTACCCTCAATAGGACAAAAATATAATTCACAGGATACGCAACAAGTAGTGTGATATGCGCAAGTCCCATTTACAATTATGTCCACGGTAATGTTTACAGTCTTTAGATTTATTTAGAGCGCAGGGTTCGAAAAAAGTTGTACATTAAATAACAAGAGGAGGGGGGGGGGGTGATGAAGTTATTCGCCCCTGGGCCAATGGTAACACGGCAAGCTATGTATTGTGAAAACATTTCATGAAAGTTATTTAAGTTTGTTGAAAAGTATCTATGGAATGGTGAGACAGGGTAAACTCGGGGATATCGACGGAGGGGGAACACATTCTGTATCTTAAAGCTTTGTGCTTTTTGCACGGATATAGGCCAAAGTATGGGCAGTGTACACGATACAAGCACCTTGTGTCAGTTGACCCTGCGTGCCGCGCCCTCCCCCCTCTCCACTGGAGGCGAGAGTGTGACCCAGCGGGCCGCTGGCTGTGACGGCGGTGGTCCCTCTTGCAGGAGGCGGGCGCGGCGGACAACTGCACGGACGACTCCATGACGGCGGTGGTGCAGCAGCTCACCAGGGTGCAGCACGAGTACCAGCAGATCGTGGAGCGACTGCCTCAAGGTGAGGCCCCTCTCATTCGAGCGCACAGCCTGACCAGCCACTGCCACTAGACTACACTACAGCCTTCAGGGGGATTTGAGGCCCCACCACCTTGGAGTTTTACATCTTTTTGATATAATTTCTAATCTTGAAATGTTTATTCCAAATTTTAGCATGTTAAGGCATAAATCATAATATGACTGGAGGTCTGGTCAGCTTTAGATGGATGCAGTGTTACCCATGTCCAGAAGGGGATGGATACAATCCTTATAAACCCAACCAGGAAAGCTGTTAGGGCTCCAGCTATGTCGAGACCCTGAGGCCACCCAGCCCAGCATCGACACCACCAGGGCAACCCCCCCCCCCCCCACCCACCGGCCTGCTCCCTCAGCTGACCAGACAGTTGACTGATGGGGCCTTGAACCCTTAGACCCAGTACTGCTGGCGCCTACCCCGATTCACCACTTCTATCTGGGGCTCCTCAATCCCCCGGTGGAGGGCTATGCCAGCTAGTGGCGGTGTGTGACGAGGCGTGTGTCCGCAGACTGCGCGGACGCGCCGGCCCGAGGACTGGCGCTGATCGCCCCGGGCCCCGGCGGGCCGCTGGTGGCGGCGTGCGACCCCCAGGGCTGGACCGTGGTGCAGCGCCGCGTCGACGGCTCGCAGGAGTTCAACCGCAACTGGGCCGACTACGCCGCGGGATTCGGCTCGCCCGCCGGTGAGCGCGCCAAGCCTCCCCTCCCCCCACACTCAGCTGCAGCCAATCACATTGCCCCTTGAAGTTCCATCCGCCCGTCCGTCAAAACCATACCAAGCTTCAACTTTCGACGGACGGAAGGATGAAATAAACTCCAAAATGTTAACAAGAAACCTATTGCCAGTTACCCCTACTGTCTTAAAGGTTTTCTGAATATATGTATTTGTTTAGCTGCTTCCATTAAATGTTATTAATTTACATTTAAACATATTTTTTAACATCTGAAAACATTTTAATAAATATCAGAGCAAAAAAATTGAGTTGAATGGTTAATTAAGTGCTTAACTTCCATGATCATCAATCCAATATACCTATAAAACTTAATTTTTCACAATTATTGACAGCATTTAAATTAAAATACGCTTGACGGACGTGCGTATCATTGAGTCCATCTTTAGTTCCGTCAAAAACTGGGTCTTGAGTTGCCACGTTTATGTCATTGAGTAACAAAGAGGACTTATGGCACATACACGTTCACTTCACATTGATGATTCGACAACACTTGCTATTGGCGCGTGCCAGTTATGAACAAGGAGAAGTGGTTACCCAATCACCAGGGCCATGTACTTTTCACTGAAAGATTTCCGGACCAGCTGTGTGTTAAAACTCTGTGTGGGTTTTGTGGTTGGCTGGGTGTCTTTCAGGTACACTTCTTCTCTCAGCACACCAATCACGGCTATCCAGTGAGGAAGCAAACGCGTACTGAATGGCCCGGCCAAATAAGGAATACCTTGATTAAATGCAGTTTTTTCACTGTTTGTCATGGAAAAATTCCGAAAAAAAAATTAAGATTAAAAATTTACAGATAACAATACTGAATCAGCTGATGTCGTACAAACGGAACCAACGATGAAACTAAACAAGCACTATGGACAACACAACGACGATAGCGCAGACAAAAAATGTTTAACATATAAATATCAAACAGCACAATAGTTCTGTTCAATCAGCTGATTCACTCTCCTATCTGTGAATTTGTTATCTTATTATTTTTTTTAATTTTAGGAATTTTTCCATGACAAACAGTGCAAAACTGCAATGGCGTATGTCCAAAAACTGCATTAAATCAAAATTCCCTAATGTATGAAACATTTAAAGAACGTAGGGCATACCTTATTGCAGTCTATTGAACAATCAGATTATTTCGCGAAAAAAAATTGTATGCCCCTACCAATCACGTGTAACACGCCTAAAAAATGTAACTTTTTTATCGGCCAATCAGCATACAAAATATACCTGATTATATATAGGCAAGTTGAATTCAGCCTGGAGTGAAATGAATTCGTGAGATGATCGTGGCTAGTCATTTGTAGGGACTGGAAAAATACACGCGTTCAGTAACCTCCAGGGTAGACTGCAAGGATTATTGTCACATTTTAATTTCCTTCTAATGAAAATGACTGGGCTCGATTGCTATGGATTCGCGCTCCTAATTTCACCGGCGGTTTCACATTCCTTTTTTGGATAAGTCAAGAGGCCAGTCCCAAAAGCAGCCCAAAAGTAAAGTTATTAGCCTGCTGCGAATTGGATCCACGAATTTTTCTCGTCTCTAGTCATTAGCGCCAGTAACACATCTCAGAAACATCGGCGATCGATTCGGTCATGGCTAGAAACTCTTACCATTTCACTGTTTTTTTTGTACATCCAGGCTACCTTTCAAAAACTGTGCATTTTTTTCTTCTCGGATGACTGGTCCAAAACAGACAGTTTTACGCAGCCTGGAAGACCTGGAGCCAGCGGTAAACAAATAGTTCTTGGGTGATTGCATTCCGTATAGCTCAAGCCAATGAACAAGATGGCGTCTAACACCAGCAGGGGCGAACGCAGGGGAGAGAAGGGAGATGAGGGATATAACCCCTTTCCTGAAATTCTAAAAAATCTATCATTTTCACAAACAAAATTAAATTCTGCGTACGCTCTTGAACACAAACGACAGCTACTGTAAATATAACCATTCCTGGGGTATTTATTGGATTCTGGAGCCCAGTCTGGTTTTCGGATATGCAGGGAAATGGTAAGAGGGTCTCCAGCCACGACCAATCATCTCAGAATTTGCGTGGAGTGATTAGAGAAACCATTGAAAACAAAAAAAGTTTGGCCAGAACTCAGTATAGTGCCACTCCTTTAACAATTAGTTACATATTAATACAATCCCGAGTTACTGTTAAAAAAATATTGACTGTACATAAAGTAATTTTTATCAACACTAAAATATAGTATGTAATGACGAAGAAAAGGCATACATATTTTTTAAAGCTAAAATAAACATCAGGTGTTACCAAATTACAGCAGAACAAGTGTGCCAGCTGTTCAGAGCTGGTATCTCTTAGTAGGTTCGAATGTATGTATATGTTAGGTGCTACAATCGTTAGATGTTTTCGAGCAAAGCATTTGCCCGATTGTGGTTCATTTGGGAGAAGCTATATACCTATATAAGTGGGTGGCACATGGTGTAATCATGGTCACTAGTAACTTACCAAAAAATAAATGCCAAGTATTGTTGCTAGGTTTAACTTTATTTTGCTCAGAATAACCTTGTTTAAAATACGTTACAGTTGTTGTCTTTATTTCCCTATATTCGTAACAGTTCTGTCCGCGGGTCTAGATTGGTCACGCAGTGGTTATCTTCGAAGCAATTACTCTACTTTTCGAGCCATGGAGTAACGGTGTTTTGTGTGTGCTTGGAAGTCAATTTTCTTAGAAAATTATACACTGTTGAAAAAAAACAGGTAAACAAAAATAATAATTACTCCTCGCAGGCTGTTGGTTTAAACGTATAAACTATGAAGGTGTCACGCACATGGAAGGTTTTTCTTCCTGCTGTTCGGGCAAAGGCATGGTTTTACACATCACGGTCATGCACACGTAGGTAGCTTTAAGTGACGCTAACGCCAGAATTGTTGTGCGTGGACTCGACGCTCAGGCATACATTACGACTTGGAGCAGGAAAACCTCATGGGTTGAGTGACCTACAGGATGGACTTCCTAATTTTTTATATACCAAGACTAATTAAGCATTTGTCGAGAAAGCTGTGTTCAGCGAAATCATTTCGTGCCAAGATACTGTTTCTAGAGTAACGTGGATTTGGTACGTTCATTAATTAAAATTGTAGACATTTTAAGCAGTTGCGGACGCAGGGAGTAGGGGGGGGGGGGGGTTGCAGTGAATTGGGAGATGTATTCCCCCCTCCCCACGAAGTTATGAAAAGATTTTCGACATATCAGTGAAGATGGTATTTACTGTATGAGAAGCCAAGTCGCCTAAGGATACTACTGTAGACATATATGTCAGTGTGTTAAGGTCAATAGTAATTTAATTATTTTTAAATGTGTTCGAGTTTAAACATTTTTTTCTATTTTTTTTCCTCAAACCCTCCTCTACCGCTTTGAAAAATATTCCTGTATCCGACACCGATTTCAAACACTTATAAAGTATGGCATATTTAAATGTTTCGATAACAGTTAATTTGTTTGCCTGTTATGGACGAAGCTAGGCCAATAACGAACAGAAGGAACAAATGCAGAATGTTTGAGTACGAGTGTCCAGCACGGGCTGGTCGGCGCCAGGCCTCGGCGGGAAGGTGGCTGCCCTGTCGCTCGAGAGTCGCCGGGGTCAACGGCTGCTCGCACAGCGGAGTGCCGGAGTGTGTGCCGTCACAGTCGCGCGTCGACTGTCGCCCTCGCGGGCCCGTGATTCCTCCACGCACGGCTCGCCTCTCGTTCCACGCGGCAGTCGGGTTGTCCTTTCGGTCCAACTGCCTCGTGTGAATAACTACGGGACTACGAGACTGATAATTCGTCAGCGATGGTTCAGCCCACAACGGATAGATACGGGCATGCATGTTTCGCGAAAATATATTCCGAGACTAGTTGAAAGAAAAAAAAACTGTAGCGTCGTCTGTGTTTCATGATTGGGTGAGATTATTTCAGGTACATGTCGATTGTTAACAACACCAATCACAGAAGTAGGGAAGTAGTTAAGTGCGGAAGCAAACGCGTCCTGGGTGGCCCGGTCAAACAAAGCAACGACTTCTTACGCAGACGGCCGCCAATCACAAGGGAAAAAAAAAACCGCGGGTGCGGATATACCTTGTTGCAGTCTAATAGGCGTTCAGAAATTTTTTTTTCCGCGTAAAATGTTTGACCTTACGGATAGGTCTGTACGTGATTATCGCTCAATATTGGTTTTTCCTGTGACGTCATCGTACCAGTGTACGTGCATGCGCGATGCCCGTGACGATTCCTGCCCCTACAACATGCCTTTCACTAGACACTGGAATTCGATGGAGGGTGAGGTGTACGTGTGTTCTGTCCATCAGAAGTGCCGGATTATCTTTTAAACAAAATTTAACTATAACTAACACTAGGTAATTTTAATTATCTAGAAATATTACGTAAACACTGATTGCGTAAACAAAAGAACTACGAACACAAAAAGTCTCTTGATTATATATAGTTGGGGCTACACACACCTAGTTGATTATTTTTTCCTTGATTTCTCGTCATTATTATTAGTCAATGTCTGTGTAAATTTAACACAAAAACTCTCTTGATTTGTTGTTCCGTTACAAATATTTTCAACAAGTATTTACTAAGTGCTATATAATGGGTGTAAAACGTCACGCAAGTGATAATTTCAGACACTGCTTTTCGTTTAACACCCATTATATAACCCTTATTAAATATATGTTGGAAATATTTGCAACAGAACAATAAATTTAAGACAGGTAAAGCGTTAAATTAATATAAATAGCCCTGAACTAACAGTAATGACGAGAAAAAGAAAAACATTGACATTGGTCGGCCGGCGAGCCGCGGGCGCCGCCAGGCGATAAGCCCCTCCCACCCCCTCGCCCTCATAATTAACCGCTTTACTTCACCTCTTCCAACCCCCTCCCCCCTAGCCTAACGCTAACATATTATAAGTGTTGCGATTGTCAGCAACGGCAAGTGAAACTAGTAATATAGCAACTGCCAGAGATTTGACTATTCGTGTTGTGTGTTAGGGAATTGTGTGTATATATTTTATAACACAAGAAATAATTTCACCGCAATTTCTCATTCACAGTATACCTAAGATAACGTGTCTAATTTATTTTGGTGCAAATTCCTGTGAGCGTAATTAACTGCTTAGCATTTCTGACACTTAATGACAATCTCGATATTATTTAGTACACAAACACATACCATTAAAAAAAGGTGTCGTACGTAACGAAACATTTAGCATTTTTTTCTTTTCAAATGAATGAATTGGTGTGAAATTCTACAACGGACGTTTTGGTGATTTTTTCCCCCCTGTAATGGACCGCTATAAAAACGTGCCAACGCACAATGAACAGTGAATGGCGGAATTGAGTACGTAGAGACCAGCGGAAACTTATCGAGCGAGATGTTTCTTCCCTCCCGTAGGCAGGCGACAGAGTTACTGCTCGCCATGTCCCGAGGCTGAGCAGTTGGCAGCCTTGCCGGCGAGGGAGCCTCTTCGTCTTCCGCCGCGACGTCTCGAGGCTGGAGCCAATGGGCGCGTCTGTCTTTCCGCCGAGCGGCGGCGAGGTGCGAATAGAATCGCGGACAATGGCGGTCGTTAGCTAGGGAGCGCCTCTGAGGGAGGCGATTTGTCCGCGACTGGGGCGTAACTCGCTCAGCAAGGAGCCCTGGCACCCGCGCAGGAAAAATTGCTTCCCGCCAAGGCGTGCGACCGTGGAAAAGGAATGGCTGGTGGAAGTGAAGGGTGTGCGGGGGGATGGAAGAGAAGGGATGCAGTGGAAATCGCTGTACTGATAAAACGGTCGCGATTGGAAAACTCAAGGGAGGGGGAATCCAAGGGTAACTTTCTCGACTATTCAGTCTGTGAATAATGTTGACTTGTCGTATTTCCCACGAGGATTTGAAAGGGGGGGGGGGGGGGGAGAGAGATGTTGGAGCCTTGCAAATGCATTATACATCATCTATACAAACAGCAAATTCCGTAAATTTGTTTCTTAGATTTGTTTTTCGTAGTTTACAAATGCGAATTAATAAATTATGAATACACCGTTGCACTAAAGGTGCTCAATTACGTTAGTGCGTGAAAATCTGTCAGTCAAGACGACGGTTTTTCATTGTACCGTCTATTATTTTATGGATATATCAACTAGAAAGCGAATGAGAATTTTTTTACTACCACGAAAAAGTTCGCGTAGCTCGTCCATGAAACTACAAGAAATACGAAAAATGCATGTACTGTTTTTTAATGTGTGTACATCTTAGCTCTCTGATAACGAAATTTTGTAGGAGTAATTTCGTGATTGCGACAGAAGTCAAGGGTTGGAAATGTGTAGTCAAGATGCTGCCATCGGTCGTAGATGGCGTAAACCGAAGTTCACAAAGCCAAAGAAAAATGTTATAGTATTAACATTTATTTAAATCCTTGTTGAAAATCAGGTCCAAAGCAGGGGTTTAGTAGTTTTTAAAAGCCTTTTTTCGCTTTTATCGGACCGTTTCATTATATAGTTTAAAATTTCGGTTTGCTAATCAAATGATTCGATAGTCGACGTAGCTTATCCAGCAGCGAATTCTAGCGGCGGGTGCGGAAACTACGTGTGATTCGCGTCAAAACATTTAGATGAAAACTCATTTTGCGTTTATTTATCATTCCAGTATTATTTTAAAGAATTCTATGTTAAATTTCCTGCCCGAATTTCATAATAAGTATTCATAAGTGTGCTTGCAACATGAAAACATGAATTTGCTCTATGTTGCATATCTCTGGCGAGTACTGAAAGACCGCTCACTTTTTCTCTCTCTCCTCCGGGATTTTTTGTAAGTCTCCGTCAAACTTTCCTCGAATCATCTGGCGCCAAGTAACATCAGCAAGTCTCGGTTCGCCGGAGGACATCGCTCTGTGCTCCGTCTTTCAATGGTAGATATGGTTTCTCCGCAGAGTTTCTTCGACCGGAAAAAAAACCCTCACTCAAACAGCCACTAATTAGAGTTGTAATTAATTAATGTTTATTCGCTGACGGGCGATGATGCGTGTGCCCTCGGAAGAGCGGCGCCCTTCTTCCCGCACGTCACGTGACAGAGAGCGGCAGATTTTGGGGAAAGGGTGGTTGCACAAGGGGCGAGCGGGGGTGCCGACACAAGGAATGGCCGCGTGGTCCCCTGTCATCAAAGTACTATTCCGCTCTGCAGAGTGGAACTGTGACGACAATTTAATTAGCAGACGACCACCTCTCTTCCTCCCCTCCCCTTTTAATTCATCCACATCCTTTTCTTTTTTATAACGGCGATGTTGCCAGATCAACAGTTGCTGCGACCTTGCAGAGGTGGAGATGTCTGTAAAAATGGGGAATTGTTTTTTTTTTTTTTTTCCACTGAATGATTTGGGGGGGGGGGGGGGTTAAATTTTATGTGTCTGATGGTTTTACACGAAGGGGTAAAGAATAAAATCTATTTCTGGATAGGGTGCTCTATGTTGTATGATTTTCCCTTATTTTAAAAAATAACTAAATGACTACGCGTTATTGTTTACAGAGGTTAGAAATGTACGTTTTTTAGCATTAATATTTCCTCAAAAATTAATAACAGATATTCACTTTGTGTAATATCCTAGTTGTAAAAAGGCGCGCAAATCTTCGTAATTATCATCACTTTCGCGCCCTTTTAGCATACATGATAACACCCCCAGTGAATACTTGTTGGTAATATTTGTCAGGACGCAAGGGAAGTAATGAGTTAAAAATTGTAGAAGCAGCCCTTCAATATAAGTAATGTCGAAAAAAAAACCTTGAAGTCAACGTAGAGTGTGAGCCCGAGCCGTAATGTACGGTCCAACTGCTCAATTACGTGTCAAAAATGTTCTACATCTCTCTTAGTGGTGTTGTTCCGCCAGCAGGACTCGGTCTCTCTGGTCGCCCGCCGCGCCGCGCCGTGTCGGGAGTTGGAACCAAGCGCGGCTCTCAGCGGGGCGTGCGCGTGAATGCCCTCGGAGTCCATTAGTCACCCGGCCACGTCTCACTCCTCGAGGAGGAAATGACATCGTTCACGGCGCATCTCCCCAACCTTTATCCCCGCCTTCATTGCTGTGTTCTGTCCCGGGCAGAGCCGTGCGTGCTGGTCGCCCGAGACGTCTCGGCAGCCGGGGGTTGAGCTGAGTGCGCAGTTAGAGTTCAAACTTCATCACAGAGGCTTGGGACATTTCTAGGACACCTACTCTATTGTTTGAAACACGCGCGATCATGCGTTGTGAAAAAGGTTCTTTAGTAATTCAGTGAAATATAAGAATTAATTAATGGGTTTATGATAGTAAAAACATGACACATGACTATATTGCAATTGTCCGTACAAATTGTCACAATTCTAATGCTAACACCTGAGTTTAGAGTAGCAAATTAAGAGTTGCGAAAGTGCAAAATTGTGATAATGTACGTAAACGTTTACAAAAGTTTTGGAAAGTATACCAAATCTTGCGCTGCTGTGGCTGCCGTCTGTAGCCTGCTGTAATTGTGTTCAAAATCAAAATTTTCTCTTGTTTGTGTAACAGATTAGCTCTTGGTATGCGGCATTTGGTGGGAGTAATTTAGTGAATCGAACGGAAGTCGCATGGAACGGAAATGTGTAACCACGGTTCTGCCATCTGGGGCGGATGCGAAGAACCAAGCTCACAAAGCCAAAGGGAAAAAATGTTTTGTTATTTTTAACAAGATGGGCAGTATTTTAATAAAATTCACCGTTGAAAATCAGGTCCAAAGCCAGGGTTTAGTATTTTATCAAGTCTTTTTCGCTTTTATCGGAGCCGTTTCATAAATAGTTTAAAATTTCGGTTTGGTAATGAAATGATTCGATCGTCAACGTAGCAGCTCCGTTAAAGTTTTTTTAGCGGCGGGTGCAAAAACTACTTGTTGTTATGTCGAGTTCTCTCCAAATGAAAGTCTTATTACCTTCTTCCTTAAATGGGGTTTGAAGGGAATAAGGGGACATAAAATAAGGTCCCGACATTAACTTCAGTTACACTTCGATTTACTAGGTACTAACCATTACAGTTGTAAACGCCGTCACCCGTTGAGTTAGATCTATAAAATATATTTAAGTTAATCTACGTGGCTCGCTATCACACCTGTGAGTCTCTTACCTGCGCTCTCTTGTCTCGCGCTCGCGGCAGACCTCTCGGCGAGGCGGGAAGCGGCGGCGCGCACCGGGCTCCGTCTCGGCACGGCCACCCCACCGGGCGTGGCTGCCGTGTTTGAGACCTCGACAGTCCTCGTGCCTACCCCCTCTCGACCCGGGGGCCAGCCTCGCTCCGCAGCGCTGTCCCAGTATGTGCGCTGACGTCGCTGCAGGTGTGTCGTAACAATGTGATTTGCGTCAGGAAGTGTAGTTGAAAACACAAGTTGCGTATGTATTTATCACGCTGGGCATTATTTTAGGAATTCTACGTTAAATTTCATGTCCGAGTTTCGTATTATGAGTGTATTTGCTTCATTAGAACACTACCTCGTTACCGGTGTTCAGTGTTAAAAATCACTAGCAAGTACTGAGACTCGCTCACATTTTTTTAAATATATATTGAAACAAGAATTGGCCTGCCCGAATATAACTTTATTTGTTTTCCTTGCAACTATTTCTTATTACATTTCTGATTGAGATATGCATTTGTAATTTTATAAACATATTTGGCGGAAAAATAATGAAAAGAATATGTTTAGCAGAGCTGCAAAAAAATGTTTATAAAAAAGTGAACAAACTTTATCTATTTCGCTGGCATTGTGAACCACAGGATTGCGACAGCCGTAGTTCTCAGGATGCACATTAGACCACATTGTTAGTTCCGTTAAGTATCATTTTGTTGAAGGTCAGCCACACAATAATTTTACAACTTTAACGATGTTAAACGAAAAACGTGTTAAACGAAAAAATAAAATAATGACCTGGAATTGGACACACACCCTTAAGTGAACGCCACAGCGCGCCCATGCGATAAACCTACTGCCGTACGGTCAGCGTGTGTGCGTTTAGCTCAACAACGGATCTGAAACCCAGCGTCTATTAAAAGTCATGTAGGCACCTGAACAGCATGTCGCTGATCCCAGTACGTGTTTTCTCCTCTGCGCAGACACGGCTTTGTTGCCCGCTCACATGCGAGTGCGTCGTTACGTGGATAATACACGTACGATGCACGTGGAAATTATTGAACGGACGGCAACAAAAGAGAAACGAGACAATAGCAGACTCATTTAATGACTCTTGTTATTCCATCCCGCGTATTGAGCTAGCGAGATGAACTCGCAACCTCTGGCTTAATAACAGGGGTGTGTAACCCATGGCTCGTGGAGTTGTTCGATGCCCCAGGGACATTGAAAAGAATAACGTTAACAAGGTCCAGTGCAATCGTCTGTAACCTGCTCGGCTCTTACTGCTTGCTTATTTCTTAGCTATGCTTGCTTACATCTTAGCTATCGGTATACCCGGTAAGAATGGAACAGAAATGTGTAACCACGGTGCTGCCACGTGTAGCGAATGACGCGAAACAAAGTTCTCAAAGCCAAGGGGAAACTTCAACTGTTTAATGAATATTTACAGGACGGACAAAATTGAAAATTTTCTTGTCGAAAATCAGGTCCGTACCTGAGGTTTAGAATTTTTTTTTTTTCAAGTTTTTTCCCCGCATATTATAGAGCCGTTTCATATCTAGTTTAAATTTTCAGTCTGCTAATAAAATTATTCTATAGTCAACGAAGCTATTCCGTTAACGTCTTCTAGCGGCAGGTGCGGAAACTACGTGTGATTCGCGTTCATCGATCACGAAATATTTAAAGAAATCTACGTTAAATTTCGTGACTGAGGTCCCAGTTTATTTCGTATTATAAGTGTATTTGCAACACGAGAACACGTGGATTACCTCGTTACCGTGGTTAGATGTTACACATTCTGGTGAGTACTGAAAGACTCGCTCACATATTTTTTCACATGGCTTTTTTTTCTCGTAAAACTTGTGTCGTCATTATAACACAATCAGTAATTATATAATATTAAAAAAAAAATTTGATCTTAAATCAGTTGGATTACAACACAATTTCAACTAATGGGTCGGCTCTAAAATTATCGGAAGAAGAAAAAATACCCACCGGGAACGCGCTTCCCCTCCTTCCACGCAGGGTTTGTGGTGTCATGTGATACACCGCTGCAGGGAAGGAAAATTAATTACTGTGCCCTTGGGACGTTAAAAAATTAATTTGGCGTAAAATAAAATGATAGTGTGCGTGGGTTCGTTTGCTCTGTGTTTAGAATGGCTAGCCAGGGGCAGTTTATGGAAGCAGTGATCTCGTCCGGAAAAATATCGCTCCCCTGTCAGATGGATTTTCAGGGACTGTTTTGCTTATTGGAGATTAACTGTGGGACTCCGGGCTGCACACGGTGACGTCACAATGTATTCTTTTTAACACGCTTTTATTAGCCTCACTTGTAACTAACTATATAAACAAACCTTGGTAGTCATTTTAACTTACATCTAATTGTCGTATCGACTTGAAACTTTGCAAGTGCTTGTATGTATATGTAATCCGGATGTCAGTACAATAATTTGGTACCATCGAACTGATCTGATGCTGGAGCCAGGAAGTGGATAGTGTAACTTTTCAACTTCAGCGTGTAACTGATAAATGTGTGTTTTTTTATGTTATACTTCTTTAGGTACGTTTTGAAAAAATTACGAGAGTGAATTTTTACGATGCGCGCGCACCATGAAACGAAATTTTCAGAAGATGGATAATGCTACATATGTATAAATAAAAATTATATATATATGTTCTTTTAAATCTTTTACTTTAATGACTGATATTGAATTCTGGTCCATATTATTAAAACCATTTATTTATTGTGAATATTAGTGATAGACATTGTTTTTATAAAATTTTTCAAGTGAATTTCTATAAGTGAGGTCATTTTACCTATATATCATTTACTGGCATAGTAAATTATTACATTATTATTGATAAATAATTAGAATAATAAACTAGAACAAACATTCAGCATATTTCTTAATTTTTTATTTATTATAATTTATCTCAATTATTTTATACTTAATTAAATAATTGATTTTGTACACGTTTATAAATTAATATTGAATACGTAGTATTTTTTAATTTTTCAAATTTATTGACTTTATAATTTACCAACCGTATGTCTACTATCACTCCAGTCCTTCTATTATTTTAATTCTAATAATTATTGGCATGCAAACCAAGGTTAGTTAACTTCTAACTCGCTACATAAGTACACGCACCCACCTTTATATATTTTTTAAAACTAAAATATTTTTTCATCAGGTTATTCGTAAAAGAATGGAATTTATGTTGATTTTCTGCAGGGAATAAAATGTAAAACTTTGCAGTTTAAGTTTCTCGTTGTTCCGCTGTTAAATTGAGGTTAATGAAACTCCTGATTAATTTCTTATTTCAGAAAACTTCGAACTTTCCGCCACGGAGCAAAATTAATTGTGAGAAATGTTATAATAAACCAACTGAAAACCATAAATTAACGTATTTAACTTCTAATAAGACTGTTTCGTCTGAAGGGGGAAAAAAAATTCTTTATTTTCTTACGTTTAGACGCCCGTTTTACCTTTTCCTCCCAGTCTATTACAGTCTTTTACTGTGGCACCGACGAATACGGAAAGGAGTCTTTCTTTTTGATGTGTAACATCTTAGCTCTCTGCGTGCGGCATTTGTAGGAGTAATATCGTGAATGGGACGGAAGTCGCATGGAACGGAAATTTGTACCCACGGTGCTGACATCTGTGGTGGATGGCGCAAATCAAAGTTCACGAAGCCTAAAGGAAACTTTATAGTACTAACTGCTTAGTTAATTTTAACAAGATGGACAGTGTCCAAAAAAATTACTTGTCGAAAATCAGGTCTAAAGCCGGGGTTTCGTTTTTTTTTTTTTTTCAAATCTTTTTCGCTTTCATCGGAGCCGTTTTATTATATAGGCCTAGTTTAAAGTTTTTCTCTGCAAATCAAATGATTCGATATTCGACGTAGCTTCTCTGGCAGCGAATTCTAATGGCGAGCGCAGAAATTACGTGTGATTCGCGTCAAGAATTCTAGTTGAAAACTCAATTTTAGTATATTTATAACGCTTGGTGTTACTTTGAAGAATTCTACTTTAGATTTCGTATCCGAGTTCCGTTTTATAAGTTTATTTGCAACACGAGAACACATTACCGAGGTTAGATGTTACACATCTCTGGCAAGTGCTGAAAAACTCGCTCACATTTTTGATTACTCACAGGGCCAGCAACCTTGCTCCAGTTCAATTTTAAGTTCACAGAAATTTAGAGGGATCCGTATTCTGTGAACTAAACTTGTATCTGCCAGAGCGAAGGAAAATAATGCTCCGTTGTTATTCAGTGTTTGCTTGTAACACGCACACTGTAAGAAACTTTTGATAACGTTCCTAAACATGTAATGGAAGTTATTTAAAAATATAATGCAATAGTACTGTGTACTGCACCATTTGTAATTTTACAAAGATCTGCCTTGCAGTTTTACAAGTATTAACGTTGGCAAATGAGTTTCCAAGGATTTCCCTTGTAAATTACAGAAAAATATTTACCGTTTATGGGAAATGTACCTATGAATTTGGTTCATTTCCTATATAAATGTATGAGAGATACATCTGCATGTTAAATTTTCCATACAGTCGTACAGGTAAATAACTTCCATTGCATGTTTCAAATCTTTACCAAAACGTGAAAGGTTTTGTCCCAACATTCTGTGGTTTTGGAAAAATCTGTATTCCGGCACAAATCGAGCCGTTCACGATCAGAATTTTTCCTAATGCACTTTTAAAAACTTTTACCTTCAATTTTACGAAGAATGCAAGGTTACAAATTATCCAGGGATCTCCGTAAATTTACTGCTGTCATCTTCGTAAATTTATGGACACTCAGTTCAGTTACTTTGAACATGAATCCAAAAGAATCTATATATATGAACACACGTTTCAAAAATATTTTTAAAACGCTCTTCCTTTGTCCAAGTGTTAGTTTATCTTTGTTTGGAACGAGACATTCAACTCGGAAAATCGAAATACGACGTAGTTTCTACGAAGATTCAGTTATTTGAAATTACGAAGAACGCTTCGTTTATTTGAGTTAAATATTACATTAAAAATTCCATAAATTTATTGTAATTTCTAACAGTGTGGAATACTGCTGTTTAGCCTGGCCGCAAGGTCTTAGCACTGCGCACTCGGTGTTTATAGTTTGCTCATAGTTAATCATTACTGTTGGTGTTCACATTAGTACTGTTTTTCCTACTGCTTTATTTGAAAATGGGGTAGATATGAATCACGGACCCAACGTGTTGTATCTGACTTTCTTTAAGCACGTCTGAATTTGTATTTCTATAGAGCAGTTTACTGCAACTTGTTTGAATACCATTCTACTGTAAAGTTGCGGTCGTAAGGGTGGAGGGGGGATAGAGGCAATATATCTCCCTTTCGGAAGTTGGGAACGAATTTTAAAAATATAATGAAGGCTGTATATTGTGGTGAGTTTTTACAACACCTGCAATGCCAACTGCCACGAGAAACCGCGTGTATATTACTGAAGACCTATTTGTCAGTGTGTTAGAGATAATGGTAGTTTTTTAATAAACGTATTGAAATTTAAATATTCAATTTTTATCATATTTTCCCGATTAAAAAAATATCCTGAATCCGCCGCTGGCATTTTATATTAATTTTTCTTTGGTTTCCTATTTAAAAACTATTTTGAGGTTCGATAATCCGTCAAAATCGCCAATCCAGCAACCGAACATGCCGGACTGAAGACTTGTTCGCGGTACTAGCCGTCTGGAGGCGGGACTGTGCCTGGCACTGGCGTGTTCTCTCGCTGGCCGCACAAAGGCGTCAGCTGTCCGCCAGACCGCAGAAAGGCCAGTTGTGCCCTCCCCCCTCTCCGGGACCCTTTATCCTCGACAGTACCACGCCTCATGGCGACTCTCCGTGTGTTCCGCATCAAAGGTTCCGGGCACATTACGATGTTCATTTGTTACAGGCTGACAACACGAATAAAAAAAATATATCCTCTTGGAGTAGCCTGGACTGGACATGGAAGTATATTGCGGACGGAGCTGCGCAGTAGTGGATAGTGGATCGTTGCGGCCAACGTCTGCCGTGGAAACTAACATCGGACGCCAAACGTACTTTAATTTTTCATGTTTAATAACCATCGCAACGAAACTAAACTTTTAAATTAAAACTTTTTTCTTTCAATTTATATTGGCATCTCATCATCATAAAATATATCTTCAAACATCCAACATAAATAATACTCCTGGGAAAAACCTTAACTTATTTATTTGAGCACGGAATTAAAATCTTTAATATATTATATATTAAGGAAAAAAATTGAGTGGGTCTTTCAGTGCTCGCCAGTGATGTGTAAACATCTGACCTCGGCAACGAGCAAACTCATGTGTTCTCAAAAATTTATAATATGAGTCAATTGCGTTATAGCGTTTCTTGCGTAGTTCATAAACCCAGCTTCAAAAAAACCACATGGCAATCCGTCGTGTTGTTCAGTGCCGAACGTGATAAACATTCGTGTTCCAAGTGCGTACATTCTAGACCAACTGCTGCCGGAGCAGCTACGTCGACTATCGAATATTTAGATTTGAAGGGCAAAATGTTAAACTATATAATGAAACAGCTCCGATAGCAGTAAAAATATTTTTTTTTAAATACACTAAACTCCCACTTTGGCCCTAATTTTCGTCAAGGAATTTTATTAAAATGCTGCCAATCTTGTTAAAATATATTAAAAGTTAATACTATAAAGTTTCTGAACACGTTAGATGACTATAAATTATAATAAAATATGAAATTAATGTTGTACTATTATAGTATTTTTTTAATACATTTCCAAATTAATTTACATTCATTTCTTAGTAAATGTAATTTATTTTATTTTAAGTAAAAATAAAGGAGTTAGGCCAACCTTGTATGAAATAATCAATTGAGTAGACGGAGCCATGTATTTAATAATGATATAGCAATAAGATAAACAAATAAAATCATTAATGTATATATTAGCTTAAAGCACAATTTGTAAATCCAATCATCTGTAATTTAAAAACAAAAAAAAATTCCAGTCACAATGTTTGAGCCGCGTTAAAAATTTACCCCCTGGGTTTTACAACCGCGCTTTCTACCACTGCACTATCGAGCAAGTTTGTAATTTGGAAGGAGAATAAAGAGTATAATATTTGTAATGGAATTTTTTTAGGTATTTTACAACTTGGGATTACTTTTTACTATGACTATTTTAGTTTACCAAATATATTACAAGGTAGTTACACTATAATAAAGTTTCATTTGGCCCAGAAATACGTTTGGTTTGTCCCCTAATATTTACAAAAGTGACTATATACAGATTTATGTTGTTACACGTGGGTCTGCCATCTTTGTATCACATTTCTGTTCATCGACTCCCATTCCGTTTTCACGGAATTACTCCTACCATATGCCGTATGTTTACACATTAAAACGTTCTGCCTATACAGTGACAGTGCGCAGTAGCATGTATTCACTGTATGAGTGTAACCATAAGCTGTTTCTTTATTACGGTAATCAATCTTTCCTACAACGACGAGCATTACAGTTGAAGACTGACAATCACTTCTCAATACATATGACTAGAGACCTGTAAAATTCGCGATTTCAAATCCCTAAAGGATAGACTCCATGATCCTCTACGCACTCGTACAAATTACATCTGCTGATTGTTTACCGACTCGTAACACCTGTTGACTGGAATGATCGTGATTCGCTAATTCTTCTGTTAAATATTTTTCATTGGCCCAGATTCCTTCAGATAAACTGTGGCCCAATCACTGAAGCAAAATAATGTCAAAAGTATTTGGACTCTATCCTATCGCGAAATGAATACGCGAATTTTACAGGTCTCTACATATGACTCAGCATCGACAACTCAGCGACCACCAACGCCAGGAAGTACGTAGCGTGACGAGCCGTGGTCAAGGCTGGCAGGCAATGCGTGATCGCTAACAAGCCATGCCCTCGTGGGGAACACTGGGGTTTCAATTTGAAGCTTCGATCGTTCACATTCAAGAGCACCCGAGTCGGTAGCCACATTGTTCGGAGCCCACTAAAATCTAGGTGGCACGTGAATAACTGTGCCTTGGAATATTCTGTAAGACTGTACTTTATAAACTAACAGACATTTAATGAGCCCGTATAGCCAGGGGTGCATTGGTGTTAGTGAGGCGGGATGATAAGTGCGACGCTCGCTGGTGCTTCCAGCGCGGTGTCACCTCTAAGCGCATGGCTTTGAACTGTCGCGCAGTCTTCTCGTCATCCATAGAGCGACTATGAGATTTTAAGTAGTAATCATGATATTATATGGCGGATAAATGAAGATAAAGGTGTAATGGAATATCATTGAGTGCTTTCAAAAATATTTACCCGGTGTTTCATGCCTAAATATATTTATCTGAAAACCCGCCCTTTAGCCATTATCACTCTTCTAAAAATACAGTTTAGAAAAGAACGAAATATGAAACGGAACTACTCATGCACACTCAGCGTATTCTCAAATACTTCTCGTAAAGAGACCCCAGTCTGGTAGCGGCAGCAGTTTATCAAATGGCGTGGTTTCTTCTGAAGCTCTGCGCACCGTGTGTGTGCCCGGGTAGGCGGGGGCCTTAAATATTTAGAATTTACTTAAGAATGGGCCAACCAAATCCTCCAGTTCTCAAATCTTCAAATAACATCATATCCTGAATGTTCGTAGATTCGATATTCAAGAAAAAAATTAGCGAACTAGAGTAAATTAAAAAAAAATTATAACACTATTAACCTCTGAAGTTTACATTTTTTGTTCATACATATCCTGTTACTATTCTCCAAGATATTGTACATTTAACATGTAATTATACAAATAAAATTACAATATCTATTATTTTCTGAGTGTTTTAAACAACAATTTAAAGGTTGTTTTAACATCATAGAATAAATTTTAATTTACTAGACATTATTTTATTTTTGACCCTTGAAACCGAGATACGGATTAGGGGTATGTTCAAGTTATTCTTTGGGATTCGAATTTGAGATTCGGATTCGAGCAAATTGGGATTTGACACATCACAAATGTCAACAGTTTGTTATTCGGCCTAGTGGTCAGGACTCTCGGTAGGCGAGTCTGAGGTCGCGGGTTCGGTTCCCAGCCGGGTTTGCCTTCCCTAGTTCAGGGTGTTGTCAGCGTCCCTCCGTGCTGCGGAAAAAAATGGCGCCCTGCCGCGATAACTTCAAGTGCGTCGCGGCTTCCACCACCGCGGAGTTATCTAGGGTCGCTACGCTCAGTGAGGGGGCTGAACCCAAGGACTAACTTATATACACTGAAACTTGTCATCTGAGCGAGAGGCGTGCGATTTGCCAACACAACTGTCAAAATAAAATGTAAATTATGACACGGATGTTTGTCTACTATAAAACTTTCGTGTTAATATTTGAAATCAGACCAGGAAATGTTTTTGAATTAACTATTAATGAACTATCAAACACTAACTGCTACAAACAAAGCGTATAGTACCAACTGTATCCGCCATTACACGCGATATTGACAGTTCTGTATTGGCAAATAACCAAGTTAATGATTGATTTATTTAGGGATTTTATAATATGTTTTTAATATCCTATAAGCTACGTGAAATCACTTT
Organism: Bacillus rossius redtenbacheri; assembly: GCF_032445375.1. Taxonomy (NCBI): domain Eukaryota; kingdom Metazoa; phylum Arthropoda; class Insecta; order Phasmatodea; family Bacillidae; genus Bacillus; species Bacillus rossius. Next base: position 96,271,710 of record NC_086330.1, read on the forward strand.
TAGTATCTTGTATGTTTTAATTTCTACTAGGTTTTATGCTTTGCTGGTTTTTGGTTTATTAAGCCTGTATTGTGTTTGTAAGTTTGTTTTTATTTTCTTGGTTATTGTTTTTATTAAGGTTGACTTAGTTATATAAGCAAGGTTTTATTAACTATTTACATTTACTTATTAAAAATTAACGTGATTAAGTGTAAATTAATATTAATAAAGCTAAAAAAAAGTGTGCTAGTCTTTAGTACTTGCGAGTAGAATGTGTGACATGTAACCTCGGTAAAGTGCAAAATCATGTGGTCTCATTTTGCAAAATACCTACACTTATAATCCGAAACTCGGACACGAAATTTAACTTAGAATTCCTTAAAATATTGCCCTCCGTGACAGAAGCACGCAAATTGTGTTTTCAGCTACATTTCTGGACGTGAATCATACGTGGTTTCCGCAACCGCAGCTATAATTCTCTGCCGGAAGAAGCTACGTCGACTGTTGAATCATTGCATTAACATACCGACATTTTAAACTACGTAATGAAACTGCGCCGATAAAAGTGAAACATACTTGCCATCTTGTTGAAACTGATGAAACAGTTACTACTATAAAGCTCGCCACGGAGTGGCTGACGGCGGGGCCGTGTGTTCGCAGGCGAGTTCTGGCTCGGCAACGAGGCGCTGCACCGGCTCACGGCCGACAACTGCTCCTCGCTGCGCGTCGAGCTGAAGGACATCTACGGCAAGGCGTGGCTGGCCGAGTACTCCGAGTTCGGCGTGGCGGCGCGCGCCGACGGCTACCGCCTGCACGTGGCCGGCTACCGCGGCAACGCCAGCGACGCGCTCGACTACCAGAACCGCATGCAGTTCAGCGCCATCGACTCGGACCGCGACATCAGCAACACGCACTGCGCCGCCAACTACGAGGGCGGCTGGTGGTTCTCGCACTGCCAGCACGCCAACCTCAACGGCCGCTACAACCTCGGCCTCACGTGGTTCGACGCCGCCAAGAACGAGTGGATCGCCGTGGCGTGGTCCGAGATGAAGGTTCGGCGGCGGGCCGCGTGCGGCGCCACCGGCGGCGCGTGAAGCGGCGTGCGCGTGGCATCTTGTTCCACTGGGACATTTCACTCAAATGTAACGAATTGCTACCAATATAATTGAATTTCACGTTTTCAAAAAAAAAAATTAATTAAAAAAAAAAGTTAGTCTTTGAGAAATCGCCAGAGATGTGTAACATCTAACCTCGGGAAAGAGCAAATTCATGTGTTCTCATGTTGCAAATACACTTACAATACGAAAATTTGGACACGAAATGTAACGTAGAATTCATTAAAACAATGCCGAGAGAGATGAATAAACGCAAATTGTGTTTTCAGCTAAATCTCTTGACGCGAGTCACGGTTAGTGTCCACAGCCGCCGCTGCAATTCACTGCCGGAGCAGCCAAGTCGGCTATCTAATTATTTGATTAGCACACCGAAATTTTAAACTACATTATAAAAAGTCTCCGATAAAAGCGGAAAAATAAACTTTAAAAATACTAAACCCCGGCTTTGGGCCTGATTTTTTTACAAGGAATTTTCATTAAAATACTGGCCATATATTTTTTTAATTCATTAAAAAGTTAATACTAAAATGTTTCCCTTTCCTTTTGTGAACTTTGGTTCGCGCCATTCATCACAGATGGCAGCACCGTGGTTAATAATTTCCGTTCCATGCGACTTCCACCGCATTCACAAAATTACTCCTACCAAATGCTGTATACCTAGAACTAAGATTTTACACATCAAAAATGATCTCCGAGAACTTAACACGATTAGGATTTACATATTTAATTAAAATAAACTACAAAGTAATGATTATAACACCTGGTATGCTGATACTTGGAACAAGTTTTAACGCATATCAAATGTAAATAAACATGAATACCATTTCAGCTAAATACTCGGGTTTCTATCGGTCGTACAGAATAACTTAAACGGAAGAGCTCAGCATTGCTGAGCTAATCCGTACGGGTTGTGCCAACGGACCCAACCCGATGCCCGACCCTCCTTGACCGATGTCACTCGGCCGTGGTGTGTGTTTGTGTGTGAACACCAACTACTATCCGTCAAGTGCGCGGGAGTAGGGTAAACCTGTCGCAAGTGTAGTTAGTTGTGTTTCGGAAACTCGACTATCAGGTATGAAATGCAACATTTATTTTCCAGTACCAACATTCTGTTCGCCTTTGCCTGGCCATAATAAAAATATTATGGTAATTATAAAAAATAGTGTGTACTTCACTATTGTCCTCCAGTGTTCCAGAATAGTTGAAGTAATACAACTTTTCACCACTTAGTCTTAGTGTGTAAGAATGTTATTAGGCGAAAACAAAGTAGACTGCTTAGTGCTGACTGAATTTGTTTGAGCACATTTTAAGGGTGTTTATTGATTAGTTGTTTTAATTTCTTTTTTGCTAGTCACTAATTTTAATGCACTGTGCTTACTATGTATTATTTTATTATATTTATACAGACCTCATAGGTATTGATGAAGTGTTCCATTTCTTTTAATTATATGTTTTGTTTTCATTTACAGCCATGTAACTAAATCATAAGCAAATTAAATGTTTTAACTCTTTCGTGTAGTTCAAGTTAAACTGTAAGTTATTTAGTGTTTTCATGTGTGAACTAATTCCACTGTTTTAGTCAGTGCCAAAACACATATTTTGTAATGATGTTAAAAATTTAGTTGACGCTACACCCAAAGTAATGTTAATTGCCCCAAAATAATTGTTAAAAAAATTAAGTGTCCCATGTTGTAGCTTACTGTGGTTTATAAATACCATTGTATCACAATATGTATATTTTCTGCACTTTGTTCGGTTTTTAACAGGGTTAAACACAGACTTTAAATGTTTGCTGAATGATAATAATATTAATAAATATTGTCCAAAAAATAAACTAATTTAATAATAGTAGAACTTTAAAGTGTTAAAGCTGCATTGTCTTGCCTTTATAGGTTAAGCCTATATTATTTGTAATGACGTCATAGTATTTATGCTGTACTGTATTAAGTCCTTCCAAGGCTGTGAATTTAGTTGTAGGGTTACTTAGCTCTTATGGTTTAAATATTTGAAGGAAATGTGGCTTGGAAATTAGCTAAGTAAGGACATTTGATATCTTGCCATATGAGTGTTCTGTAGTCATTTGTGTAGTTGAGTGGAGAGTGTACTTCAAATTCAATACTCTTTCGTAATGCGTAATGACTTGTTAAGTATACAAACAAAAAAGACTTAAAATGAAACTGGCATTTTTTGTTTTAAATGTCATTGAGTGTTTGTTAACTCTGCAAGTATTTAATGGATTTTTCTTATTTCCCTTTTTTCAACAGACAAAAATATTTTATCTACATTTCTGTACACAGAATAATATTTGGTTGATAAAATATCTGATCATGTAAATCTAATTAATACTATGATATACAGAATGAGTCTGAATTGCATCGATAAACTTCGCCTGCATGTTTATTACAATAAAATAACTTTTTTTAATGTCAACCATAGAAAATTAATTTAAGATAGAACACTGAGCGTCTGGATTATGTTTAACTAAACGAAGTTCAACCACCACAGCAAATTTTGGCACTGTAGCAAAATAATTTCATGGAAATAATTGGGGATAACACCTTTATTTGATACATATTTTGTGGGTTGTTACATTTTGTTGTGATGAACTTGCAGTCAAAGTTTGTCGGTAGAATTATGTCACCTGTATAATAAATTGTTTGATAGTTGAAAGTATTAAAAAAAATATTCATAATACAGCAAAAAGAAATTTTGTACTATTTCAAAAAAAAGTTGAGCATACTTCTTTTGCCATAACGTCGTGGCTAGACCAAAGTTGTAGCTTATAAGAGTATTTTTTTTGTTTAGATGTAGGTTTAAGTTAAATAATATTTAGCCCATCAGGGTAAAAACTGCATTTACTTAGTCCTTGTATTTATGAGTGTGTACATAAGCATGGTTTAGCGAACACCTGTTGGATTTTGTTAAAATGATTTTGTGAATCACTTTGCGTATGTGGTGCGTTTTTGTATATATTGTAAATGTACCTTTAGTCATGATCGTTGATAAATTTGTATATTGGCAAAATGTAAGTCAAAAGTATTTTAAGTTGATGTATTACAAAATCAATAAAATATCTACTTAAAAATGTCAGCCAAAGTACTTTACTGGATTACTCCCTTGATTTCAGATAAATGTAATATTCAAACATTAATTTGCATGTGGACATGCAGAGAAAAGTTGACAACTACCTAAATCTGCCATGTCAGTCAATTTCAAATTAATGTAAAAGAGTTAAATGCATTCTGAGCAATTTTTTAATTCACTTCAATTTAACAAAAAAACTTATCTCAAGTCTATGGTTAAGAAACCACCACTCTATAGCAGTCCTTTTTAAATTTTGTACCCAGAGACACGCCTTATAATACAATAATATTGTCTCGCTCCTCCTCCCTCCCCCTCCAAACACTCCTATCTCATGAGTGAGGACAAAGAATATACGGTGAATTGTGATAACAGCGACAAGCATGTCAATATACCTCTTAACACCAAAATGCCAGTTAATACACCATAATGGCACCGAGAGCAAGTTATATCATTGAATTAAGCAGCATTTAACCAAACCTAATTTAAATCACAAAAAAAGGGGATTCTTTTATTTTTTTAAATTATATGAATGAAATTATTTCTGGATGAAAACTGTACCAAACTGAATAAAAAAGAAAAATTAATTTAATTTGTTTTATTGTACATATTAAATTGAATGACTTTTAAACCACAAATGCTCACCAATTTACTTTTATTATTCTGAATTTATCTGTTTTAGACAAATTTATTACAAATTATTTTATCGTAAAAATGCAGCTTACAAATACAAGTATTACAAAACAGTATTTATAAAAATAGAAATGACACCGAAATCTTCTATTTATAAAAAGAAATTGTACTAAAAATAAGACCACCTAATCTTGTCTCTACTCATGAGTCTGTGCGATAAATGACACGCAGCCTTTTTTCTATTAGAAGAGCATATGAGCAAAGAAGAAACAAGTTTTTAGTGACACATTACTTTTACACCTATGTCGTATTACATCAGGCAACATTCAGGGATGTGTCTCGCAGATTCCAAGGAAGTTCTCTTAATAGGGATGGATGGGAACCAAAACACGCAAAAAATTTTTGTAACCGTTTTTATGCCATGACATTTATTGTAATATCTTAGAATGAAGATAAATTATAAATATGTTAACACGAAACGTCAATACTCCACCACACAGAAATTTAAGACAAAAGGCTTAGTGCAGAGAAATTCACTTGAACTACCTAATTCTGTCAAATAAAAGTTAAATTACAGTCAATTATTCTTTATTTAAGAAAAATATTAATCATTCAGAGTATACTGGAAGAGTAAAAATATTAAAAATGTTTTAGATGAATATATTTAACTAGCATAAAATGTGTTACATATCGCAATTTTAATAAATTTTATACATTTATGCACAAAACTGGTGACATGTACTACATCCATAAAAATAAAAATGGTAAGGGTGAAATCTTTAGTTTCCAACAACAAAGTTGGTCAAAATATAAAACAATAACATTCTGACTATAAATCGGTCATGAGGTGGTTTTGGGAAAAGCCATTAAAACTGAAATGATTTAAAAACTGTTTTTGAACAACCCCATTGCTGGCTACACTGTACTAATAAGAGTACCTGGTGTTCCACGGGCTTTTAGCAGGGTGAGGGGGATTTTTTGATGTATAAACATCTTAGCTCTTGGTATAAGGCATTTGATAGAAGTTATTTCGTGAATGGAATGGAAATGTGTAACCACAGTGCTGCCATCTGTGGCGGATGGCACAAACCAAAGTTCACAGACACAAAGAGAATCTTTATAGTATGAATAGTTTAGCGAATTTTAACAAGATAAGAAGTATTTTGGTACTATTCCTTGTTGAAATTTAAATCCAAAGTAGGAGTTTAATAGTTTTTCAAGTCATTTTACTTCTATCGGAGCCGTTTCATTTTATAGTTAAAACATTAAGCTCTGCAAATTGAATGATTATATAGTTGACGTAGCTGCTTTGGCAGCGAATTCTTGTGGCGGGTGCGGAAAATATGTGTGATTCTCCTCAAGAAATGTAGATAAAAACTTATTTTGCGTTTATTTATCACCCTTGGCATAATTTTTTTTTAACAGAAGTCAAAGGTTATATTTCGTGTCCGAGTTTCGTATTTTAAGTGTATTTGCAACATGAGAACATGTTACAGCTCGTTATCGAGGTTTAATGTTACACATCTCTGGCGAATGAAAGACTCGGTCACATGTTTTTTTTGTAAACATTAGTTTCTCTTATTCTAAACGTCAAGTGTGTAATATTACATCAGGTAGTGCGATCATTATAAATAAAGGATGGGTAGTTTGTTTCCTAATCGGATGCAGACAGAAAAAGTACACGATTTATTCACTTTTTTCTCTCGAAATTATAAGTATGTAGTTACAAACAAACTGCACAGTGTAGTCCACACACACAAAGCTGCGAACAGGACGTTAGAATTTAATAAAGAACTTATTCGTACACCTTATTTGCGGTTCTATTATATGGTGATGAATCCATCAGGCTGCTGTCGCAGCTCACTCTAGTACAGGCCACATGGTACCTACTGCCATCTTCTCTTAGATCGGTGCCTGCCACCGTTAACGACTGATCTTAAACCTATTAGTTTTATTATACTTTAAATCAAATAAAGTACTTTATGAATGCTTAAACCTAACAAAATAATAAATAGCGCCAAGAAAAATAGAAAATTAGGCAATACATTAACCTAAACAATGTAACCCTTCTTCCTCCTTAATTGGAAGAGGGGTTGCGTCCCCGACTCACTCTGGGCGCGAAGGGAAAAAATAAATATTAAAACCAGGCATAAAAAGCTAAACAAAATAAATTCCCCACACCACTGCCCAGGGGTCAGGCCAAAAACTTCAAAGGATATAATAGCAGAGTAACCATTAAACAAACAAGAGGCAAGACTTTGGACGTATGTTATTAAAAAATAGAAATTTGCAAAAATAGTATTTACTATACATAACCATACAAGCTTAGTTACAAAAGATGACGTTAATAATGGCAGCATCTTATCCCCATTTGCGATACTAACAATAACCTTTAAAAAATCGTAAAAATATAAATACTGATAACAACAAGTATAAAAAAAATATATATATAAAATATTAACAACGCCTTTAATAAGTAATCAACTATTATCACCAAAAGGGCGTGAGGCGTGGCCACTATAAAATACCAAATTTAACTGACTGCCCTAATACCAAAAATCAAACAAGACAATCAATACAAATATATAAAAAATTCTACAATAATAATACTGAAGTACAAAAAATTTATTTAAATAAAGTTCTTAAACTCTCAATCAACGGTTTAGTCTTTCTTCAGATGTTCGTTGCTAAAGACTTGCCAAAAAACAAAGTTAATATCCTAGGCGTGCGCTGGCTTCCTGACCTTCCTCACCAACTCCAGAGTCTAATGCCACGCCGGGCCATAGGTACGAATTCACAAAGGCGTGAACGATGATCAAAAAAAAATTATCTTATTTTTAAGGGAAATGTAGCAAAAACTCTTCACGTAACATAACTATGTTACCACAGAAGTATTTATCATCTACTTCAAACAAAGTCTTACTTCTTTATTAACTTGCCAATGATTTCATAAAAACGTAGAATGGCCGCACCAACCAACATCAGGCTGCGCATGTAGTCCAATACCGATCGCATACTTTTAATAATACTGCATAAGCTGATTATATTAGCTAAAGCCAACTTTAAGTATGCAAATTCCGAAGACAAAGTCTCAAAAACAAATTGCAAAATGTTCGTTTCTTCCAAACTTATACTTTTATTACAACTACAGGCAAACGGGCGACCTTTTTAAAAAATCCCACACTGGAACAACGTGTGAAACGAATGGGCCTCTTCACCAAACAGGCTAATAAAAGTTCCGTCCAAATAAAATTTAGTATGGGAAAATACACAGTTCACTAGGTTTGCCAAAAACCAGTGCAGCACCACGAGGGTAAAAATCAAAATTGCGGCCTCTCTTTACCTTGATAAGTTCAGTATCACAGGGCAAACCATTGCCCTGTCACCCAGCGTGGAGCCTCCACCCCCATACTCTTCGTCGCCCGTTGCCGTACGGCACACCAGTCCGCGCCGTCACATGGCTCTGTCCTCGACGGTCGCTCGCCACACACCCCACGCGGCCCCAGCTGATTTTCACTCCCGGCAAGCCGAATGTCTGACGTCATCAGCCAACCGCCGGGCGCTCGCCAAGTGGTATTTACGTGAAACACAATCGATGTTCTTAAACTCATAATCGATAGCTACCAAACGGCGTATAACTAATTAACAGAAACAAATATAATTAAAAAAATTTACAGATAAATTAACATTAATTAAAAAAGGCGTATAAATACGTGAAATAAAAAACCATGTAAAACTAGAGACCAGCAACAAAAATAAATTACAAGTAAAAATGTGGCCCTGCCGGCCACAACAATTTTTTTTATTACTACAACCTGAAGTATTATAACTTTTCATGAAACTTCTTTATTACATAGATCTAATATTGTGTAATAACATGAACCAACCAGAATACCTTTTTCCGAAGCCGCAAAATATGAATTATTAAACATTTAATCTATTAAATAATAAATCATCATGCATAGATGGCGCTACTCTGAATGAGACGTCTGAATATTCTGAATGTAGCCTACTAAGCTGCTACAATATGCAACGACGGTGAGGCGAGCCCTCACGTGTGTGCTCCTTTGGGTAGTCAACCTGGCGATCTTCGTGAAGATTCGTAAACTCTTTTCCACTCTGTTCAACTCTTCATCCACGCCATCCTCAGTATCATGTATACTGCTACGCAATTAATACATGCCCTTGCATCCCGTATATCTGTGCCCAGGGTTTTCCCTGTGTCTGTGCAGGTTTTACCTGGGCACAACTTAGCATAGTTTTAATCTAGCTCTAAGAAAGGGGAAATAGTCATGGCGCCAATCACTGCCATCGCTGGCTAATCCCCGAACAAAGCACACGATGATTACGAACCTTTCCTGCATATTTAATCCCAGCACGACTAGGCGTATAGGCTTCGGCCTGAGAGGCACCTTGATCCCACCCTAACATGTACCCCTCCTGCAAATGCACTTAGTTTTAAGTTAGGTTAGGAAAAATTATTACCATTGACATAAAAAGAAAGAAATAATTCTCTTTCCCCCTTAATCATTGAATTTCCAAAAGAAAAAAATAATTGTGCTTAGAAGCAGTTATGCAACATTTGAAGTATTTCTGACACAATTTTATTTTTTTTAATTTTCCCTACAAACTTTAACAAACATTGTTTTTAGGGTTCAATATAAATATTCTAAAAAAAAATTTTCAAATGTATTGGAGAAAATCATTTAATTTCCAGTAAATATTTCCAAAGGTTTTTTTAAATATATATTTCCATACAAACTTTGTCACCCCTTTCCTCCCCTTAGGTCTTTAATTTCGAGAAAAGATAAAAATTCTTTCTTTACTTATGTCAAAAAGCACGAATACCAAATTTCAAGCCAATCCGACCAGATTTTTATTTATTTTTTTCATATAATTTTCCATACAAACAGTTAATCTGGACAACACAACACAAAGACGCACATGCGTTCCCAGAGATTTGACTAAACAGATATTTTGGACACCACAACGATACATCACAGACGAACACAGTAAGCGCCCAAATACCAACTGTTTGGTCTTAGGAAGTCTTTTTTGTTCGTCTGTGCTATCGTCTTTGTGTGTCAAGATATCTGTTTGGACACATTGCAAATTATCTGCTGCGTTCATCTTTTTGTCGCTATGTTGGTCGGTTTTTGTATTTATTAACTGTTCTTATTGCAACTGTCTCGTCGTTTTAATACAATTTTTTGGACATACGCTATTTCAGTTTTGCACTTTTTGTCATGGAAAAAAATTCAAGAGAGCAAAATAAGAAATAAAAATGAAAACATAAACACACAGAGAAAAAACCTAAATCAGCTGATATCGAGCAGATGGACCCAACGATGAAATTAAAAAGGTATTATGGACAACACAATGACGACAGCACAGACGAACACATTCAAACTTTAAATATCAGACAGCATAACAATTCCGTGGAAGGAATTTTGTAATGAAAAATAAACAGCGTGGATTAACACAGTGGGCTAACAACAACGAGTAAGTTACAACAAAATACGTAGGCTTTTCAACATAATAATAATAGGCCTACGTGTTTAGTTTTATCGTTGGACCCATCTGAAAACAGCAGGTGATTAAGGCTTGTTCTCTGTGGGTTTATTTTTTCATTTTTAATTCTAACTTTGCATTCTTGAATAATTTCTTTGAGAAACAGTGCATAATAGTAATGGCGTATATCCAAAAAAAATTGTATTAAATCAAAATACACATATTGCATGATTAATTTAAACAATGTCTTGTTTTCAACCCACTGTGTTTATCTGTGGTGTAATCTTTCTAGGGAATTGTCTGGGCAGTTTATGAATTTTATCCTTCGACATCGGTTGATTATGGCTTGTTTTGTGTGTGTTAGCGTTATCCGTTCTTGAGGTTTCTCTATGACATACAGTAGGTACGTCCTAACAAAAAAATATCTTCCACTTTGCAAGAATCATTGAAAGATCGGACCGACCTGAACTCTCCGGACAGACACACTGACCATGGTGACAATGCTGAACACTGGTTAGTGAGGAGAGGCCACTATACTCCACCCCCTTTTTTCCCCATTCTTTGAAGCGGTTCGCTCCATCTACTTTGACGACAGATGGCGTCCACCGAGTATCAGGTGATGTATCGATTATTTCACTGCGCTTAGAATTTCTCTCCCCCTCCGTCCAAGGAGCGTGCTCTAAGGCTTCGGAGTACGTCAGCCGGTCTCTGGAGGCTATGACTCACAGCACCGCTGATGAGCAGAGTCCAGGGTCGAACACCAACCACCAGATTATTCCATGCTTGAGGATGGGTTGAAAAGATAACAATAATGTTTAGCTTCAAAAATATTTATTTGAATTCAAGCTTTCGTCGTGTCACCGGCAAGTTCATTGGAGATCGGTACACACAATAGAAGGAAGAGGGATTATCCCCAGAAATCCTGTTTTTTTTCCTTATATTTTTTTGCTATTATTCTAATTTTAAACTATTCGTACCAATTTTTTAATATGCCAAGTCATGGGCGTAGATAAGGGGGGAGGTTCCCCCCCCCCTCCCCGCGGGGAATTAACAAGCCCCTGACTGAGGAGGCCAACTTGCGCTTGCAAAATCGTGTAAGTGAAACGGGGTTGATAAACGTAAACGTCAAAACAATGTTTTACGGAAAACTTTCTGTATATTATAACGTTTTCTGCTGTTTTAATTTCTCCCCTCCTTCCCGAAAAAAAAATTCCTGTATCCGTTACTGCAGAAGTTGCCTGGAACTTGAATAACTATTGCCGGAGAGGAATCAACAGCCTTGAGAACTCTGGATACGAGACCTCTTTGTACCATTGCCCCAAATAAAATGAAATATAATTTTACCCCAGGACTCAAACAACAGTCCACGATTCGAGTGAAAAGTTCTGTTACAATCTAAAAAAAAAAAAAATGGTAAACAACTAATCCTGCAACAGCGCTGATGCGCGTTAAAATTTTTCTAAGCACAAATACAGTTGATGTTTAGTTACTGGCCAAGTATCAGACAAGGGATGGAAACCTGAATGTAAGATATAGAGGGAGATTGAGTCATCAGGCACAATTTAAAAGTTTATTTCTTACGAACATTTTTTTTAAAATTTGGTTTGTGTCTTGTCGACAGAGTTCGTAAATACACACAACATTTGAAGTGCAGGGAAATTTTGGAAGAAAGGTGGCTAATTGGCTGATCGAAAGGATCTGTCCCGGCACTTACTTGAAGTAATATTGGGAAAAAATGAATGTCAGATACATATGAAGTGTGATGTATAGGATTTTAGTGCAGTGATGATTGGAAGGTCTAGTTCGAGGAATGTGTGGGAGCACCTCGGGTCTAGACCACATGACTGAACACGTGGCTTTCCAACCACGCAGACAGGCCAACCAGACTAACATATCGGACCATCCGTTTGCGAGGAAAATGTTCACATTTGGAATGCTGCTGTTCCAGGACCTTTGTTACACTTCTAAACTATATCTTTATACATATACATATATATAATCTGGATCCTATTCTTCCCAGTATAGCATTTCTAAGTTTGATTTTCTTTCAAAGAAGAAAATCTGGCTAAAAGCAAAAAAAAAAAAAAAACTATCAGATGTAGTCTACTGTTGCCAGAGAATTTTTTCATCTATATTGTTTTCGAAACAAGGGATGAATATTTTACTTCTCAGTAATAATTGTTATGCAGGCCATACCACACTAATATTTATTTTCCTCGCAAAGTATAAACATTATAGCATGTAAATTAAATGTGCTCCCCTTATATACTATGCTATGGTTATGAAGCAGTACACACAGCAGTCAATAATAAAAAAATATAATTTTGAACGATTTGTGAAGTGAACCTTCTTCGCTGAGGGGGCAACAATTTTCGAGCACTACGAAAATTCCTATCGCATGAAGGGAGATATCTATGTATGTGGAGGGGGAACCGGTAGAGGAGACAGCAGGGAAAGGTATAAATTACACAGCATACTTGCATACTTGCACACTTGCACCCTTGCACGCTTGCACGCTTGCACGATTGCACATTTGCTCTTGCTACTTTGCTATCTTGCGCACTTTCTTAGTCGCGCACTCGCGCACTTACACATGCGTGTTTGTTTATTGGAGGTGGACGTCACGCTATCCCCACTCCGGGGCCGTTGGTGCGGGCGGTGATCGCTGGAGCAGCCTGGAGCGGGCTCCACGTGGCGGCGTGCGGCTCAGGTTGAACCCTGTCGTGCTGCAGGGACAGGCGGGTCACCACAGTAGGGACCCGCCTGCGCCTGACGTCACCCCGACTTTAGGGAGTATTTGGGCAGAGGGCAGCACAACGGGGTTTGAGCTTATTGTTGTGCACCGCGCCACGGGCTATATTCGCAAGAAAATATTGTTATTACATGTAAGTATTATTAATTTAATTACTTGAGTAAATCAGTATGGTTGAATAGTGTTATGCGAGTATTGTTTTAGCTGTGTAACTAAATATTTTTGCTGGTATAAAGCTTTTTAAACTTTAGTTAGATATGGGTAATTATTTGTCACGAATTATTTGATTAACTAAATTTCACGCCGTATTATAGTTACGAGCCCACGAGCGTGTAGATATGTTAAGTTCATCTAAGAGGCGTGAATATTTCTCGATCGGAGTGTAGCTGTGGGTGACTGTGGCTCTATAAATTAGCAGTGAGCTAGGTCCTATTCGTATGCCATGTTGTCACTTTCACATGCCGTCCATTTTGATGATTAGTTATGCTGCATAAACTACCTAATTATCGGCAAGTTTCAAGTTGAAGAATTATTTAAAATCAGATTTAACTGTGCTTCGCGCAAGTATGTTTTTTAAAGGTACGAGAAAAAGTATTTAATACATTTGTTATAAGAACCTATAATTTATTTATTTGTGTGGAAAAAAGTAATTTCATTGTGATCATACCCGCATCCTTAGATATTTTCAATTATCATCTCTGGTTCCATAAAAAAATTATAATAATTTATATTTGTCTATACCTAATAAGCAAGAAGATTCACTTTTGTAGCGCGTGGACTCTACGCACATTTTTTTTCTACTGGGTGATAATACATGATATACTCTAGTTGAAATTTCACCTCGTTCTTCAGAGTTCTTTGCAGAGGTTAATTGACTCGGGACATCTCAGTAAAATTATTCTGGTTTGCTCTTAGCTGCTTATTACACTTAAGCAAAGCTGGACTCACAATTATCCGTTTCATGCGTCTGTACGCTCAACTCATGACATGCGTTCAGTCAGCTGGTCCCGTGAATTCCATCCCGCCCGTCCGTCAAAACCTTGCCAAGCTCTAACTTTCGACGGATAGACGGATCAATAAAATTTTAACCTCAGAAATGTCTGAAAGTCATTGCCTTTTTTTTTTAAGTTTTTAGTTGGTTTATTTGTTTAGATGATTCCGTATTGCGTTTTTAACTTTCCTATGAACAGGTTTAAGTTTGATATTTGAAACAAAAATTGTCTGAGACACAAAAGTAATTAATTATGCACGGTAACTCAAAAATACATTGAAATAAGTATTGTATAGTTTGTAAAATCATCTGAAAGCATCCGAGTCATACTGGAGTGTAAATACAATACACTTTTGAGCCTAGTAAATGTTTCTGAATGGTTTAATGTGCTTTCTTTTTGCGAATCCTAGGTCACGTTTATTATTTTGCTCTGCTAGAATTTTTGCTCAGGTTATTTTACTGGCGACTACTTGCTTTGGTCTAGGGTTAGGATAGACGCACACGCCGTAACTTACCGTCGTACATTGGGCAAATGTGAGATCTGAGCGGTGACCGTAAGGTTAGAACGCGGGGAAATGAAGATAATAGGTGAAATGCAAGTCCTTTGAGTGCTGCTTTCAAGAATCTGTACGGTGTTTTTCCTGCATAAAACACGCGTTTTAGCCATTTTTACTCTTCTGAAAACAGAGATTTAATATTAAATAAGGAAATGCAACAATCCGCCCGCAGCGCATTCTTAAACGGATAGATTGAGAATTTTTTTCAAATGACGTGGTCTTACCGAAGCTCTAACACAGTATGGTTGCCTGGGTAGTCGTGCAAGCACATGGGCAGAGTGCCTGCGAAGGGACCCGCTTGCCCGCGAGTCCACTCGTCACTCTCCAGTATGCGGTACTGTACAGTCACCCGCTTACCCGCGAGTCCACTCGTCACTCTCCAGTATGCGGTACTGTACAGTCACCCGCTTACCCGCGAGTACACTCGTCACTCTCCAGTATGCGGTACTGTACAGTCACCCGCTTACCCGCGAGTCCACTCGTCACTCTCCAGTATGCGGTACTGTACAGTCACCCGCTTACCCGCGAGTCCACTCGTCACTCTCCAGTATGCGGTACTGTACAGTCACCCGCTTGCCCGCGAGTCCACTCGTCGCTCTCCAGTCTGCGGTACTGTACAGTCACCCGCTTGCCCGCGAGTCCACTCGTCGCTCTCCAGCCTGCGGTACTGTACAGTCACCCGCTTACCCGCGAGTCCACTCGTCGCTCTCCAGCCTGCGGTACTGTACAGTCACCCGCTTGCCCGCGAGTCAACTCGTCGCTCTCCAGTCTGCGGTACTGTACAGTCACCCGCTTACCCGCGAGTCCACTCGTCACTCTCCAGTATGCGGTACTGTACAGTCACCCGCTTGCCCGCGAGTCCACTCGTCACTCTCCAGTATGCGGTACTGTACAGTCACCCGCTTGGCCGCGAGTCCACTCGTCGCTCTCCAGCCTGCGGTACTGTACAGTCACCCGCTTACCCGCGAGTCCACTCGTCACTCTCCAGTATGCGGTACTGTACAGTCACCCGCTTGCCCGCGAGTCCACTCGTCGCTCTCCAGTCTGCGGTACTGTACAGTCACCCGCTTGCCCGCGAGTCCACTCGTCACTCTCCAGTATGCGGTACTGTACAGTCACCCGCTTGCCCGCGAGTCCACTCGTCGCTCTCCAGCCTGCGGTACTGTACAGTCACCCGCTTACCCGCGAGTCCACTCGTCACTCTCCAGTATGCGGTACTGTACAGTCACCCGCTTGCCCGCGAGTCCACTCGTCGCTCTCCAGCCTGCGGTACTGTACAGTCACCCGCTTACCCGCGAGTCCACTCGTCGCTCTCCAGCCTGCGGTACTGTACAGTCACCCGCTTGCCCGCGAGTCCACTCGTCACTCTCCAGTATGCGGTACTGTACAGTCACCCGCTTGCCCGCGAGTCCACTCGTCGCTCTCCAGTATGCGGTACTGTACAGTCACCCGCTTACCCGCGAGTCCACTCGTCACTCTCCAGTATGCGGTACTGTACAGTCACCCGCTTGCCCGCGAGTCCACTCGTCGCTCTCCAGCCTGCGGTACTGTACAGTCACCTGCTTACCCGCGAGTCCACTCGTCGCTCTCCAGCCTGCGGTACTGTACAGTCACCCGCTTGCCCGCGAGTCCACTCGTCGCTCTCCAGTCTGCGGTACTGTACAGTCACCCGCTTACCCGCGAGTCCACTCGTCGCTCTCCAGCCTGCGGTACTGTACAGTCACCCTCTTGCCCGCGAGTCCACTCGTCACTCTCCAGTATGCGGTACTGTACAGTCACCCGCTTGCCCGCGAGTCCACTCGTCGCTCTCCAGTATGCGGTACTGTACAGTCACCCGCTTACCCGCGAGTCCACTCGTCACTCTCCAGTATGCGGTACTGTACAGTCACCCGCTTACCCGCGAGTCCACTCGTCGCTCTCCAGCCTGCGGTACTGTACAGTCACCCGCTTGCCCGCGAGTCCACTCGTCGCTCTCCAGTCTGCGGTACTGTACAGTCACCCGCTTACCCGCGAGTCCACTCGTCGCTCTCTAGCCTGCACCAGGCCCAAGGCCGTCATCGAGCAAGGACGGTGGAATAATCAGTTGGAACTGATGGACTGGCGAACTGATGGCTTCACATCAAATCTGATTGGAGCCCGAGAGCACTCAGTCCGAACTGCCAAGTGTGTGAAAAGCGTCTCGCCAGTCCAAACTGTCATTCCAAACAATCAGTCCATTAGCTAAGTGTCGTGGTATACATAATTGTTTATACTCTTAGGTTACTTAGCAATTTTTTTTCTTTTTCCTAACTTAAAAGTGCAACTGCAACTGCAACTGCAATATCCAAAGTTTATTCTAAGTTCTACAATGAAATGATACATCCAACACAATCACAAGACTATTCGTGTGTGGAGAGGACCACAATTCAGTCCAAACTGCGAGCTGGACTGATCGTGTGTGGGGGCCTTTAGGGATGGGACAATCAAATCCTAAAACGTCATCAAATCTTTAGTTTTCGAAGGATTCAATATTCGAGGATAATGTTTCCAAAAAATATTATAGGAAATAAGGTGAACTAAAAAATTAGGTAGCGTGTTCTTATGTACGAGCGCTAGAAGTTATACTGCTTGGCGTAATGAAAAACTATCTTTCATTTTGCATACAAATAATTAAGATAAATAAAATAATAAAAGGGTTGGAGTGATATTAATTAGTTAGGTAAATCATTAATTAAATCAAATTAATACATTAAAATATATACTCAGATTTCAATGTTAATATAAAAACATTTATAAAATTATTTTTTGATTTGGTAAAGTAATCGAGATAAAATAAAATAAATAATGGAAATCAATAAATATACTGAATTTGTTTCCTGATTTATTAATTGGTATTATTCATTAATAATGCAATGATTCATTATGAAAATAAATTATACATAAGGGAACAGGTTTTTACTTGTATAAATACACTGAAAATAAATTTCATAAAGTTTATAAACATAATATCTATCACTAATAATCAAAATAAATAAATGTTTTTTAATGATAGTAACCAGTATACAACATCAATCACTATAATATTTAAAAGCACATATATAGATGTTATTTGTAAGAATATTTTTTTGGATGTAGCTTTTTTTTTATCCTGTGAATACAAGGTCAATTTTTTTCTTTATATTTATCCTGTTACCATTCCTCAAGATGTTGTTCTTTTACAATATTTAGTGATTCTGGAATCTTAATTTGTGAACACAACATTTAAAGAGTTGAATTATTCAACACCATAGTTAATATTTTTAAATTAAGTGTAGGCCTATATTTTATTTTATTTTTGATCCTTGAGAACCAGATTACGATTTGACGGGTATATTATGCAATCTTTGAGATTCGAATTCAAGATTTGGTTTCGAGAAAATTGAGATTTTAACCCATCACTAAATTATATTATCTAAAATGTTTCTGGACATTACATGTGCACCACAAGCAGGAGCGTACACAGAATTTCATCTACGGGGGGGAGGGGAGGGATAACTACACATCCCACACATACAGCAGCCATCAATGATAACAAGTTTATTTTTAGTCGATATATTCGACAGAAACATGTTTCAATTAAGTTCAGCGTTCATTCTAGAAAAAAATAACACTGCGTGAACACATTTAAAAGTTTCACAGGTAAATTTTGTAAACAAAACATTAAAAAAAAAACAATATTTCCAATGTACCAGTTTAGCCACCATTCGAAAACCAAATTCTGACCAACATTTCACTAACGTCGCGGCCGGACGCGATATAAGTAGAAAATCTCTCTAATCGGATAAGTGTGTGTCGAACGTGTTCAGCTAGGAAGTTATATTATTAGTGTTGCGTCAGTCTCATCTGCGACGTTCCACTGTTGTGATTCCAGCATAAACATTTTGGTGTCACGTCACTTGACTAAATCGTTTTGCGCAGTTTGACCCGGATAATTTAAACTTGAAGTCCAAAAATTATCTTAAAATATTTATATGTAAAATTATCTAGTTGTTCCGCTTAATGTCACCTGATATAATTTCGAATTATGCAATGGGGAGGGTAGCCACTCGCACTAGCGGTGCTCTCAAATTACGCAACAGGCAAGAGTTATAAAAGTTATAAAAATAGTGTCCTCCACGTGCGTTAGAAGTGAACATCACAAATAGAAAGACTGGACATTTGAAAGGTACACCTATATTTAAACGTGATGAAGTGTGCAAATATACAACTATCATCTAATTATTTTTTCTGATCCCCTGATAAATTTTGTCTAATCCCCTAATTACCGTGGTCAGTTTACGTCTCGTCTGCGAATATTTTACGCGCTGACGCCACAGATGTGTCGAACATGATTCTTTATTCAATTTTTTATTCGCGTCGCGCGCATCGCGTCGTGATGTGATTCCAGCCTCACTAGCAGACAGGATTCAAGCGAGGAGGGGAGGATAACTACGTAGGCCTACATCTCACCAGGACAAAGACTGGGGAAATGTATAACGCGTGTTGTTGGAATTTTAAAAAATAATTGGCCCTACTTAAAAATATGGTTTGTGTAGCACCCAACAGACAGTAAGAAAATCTTTTACAGAGATTAATTTTGAAATCTTCAAATTTCTCCATAACACAAATATATCTTAAAATTGCTAGGAATAGGATTCATTGTCATAAACCCTACCTACCTCTCTTTTCGCTGAACAAATAAATAGCTCTTGATAAGTGCTTGCTCATAAATAGACAAAAATAGTTTTTTTTTGTGCATACAACAGACAGGTAGCTAACTTGATGCTCTTCGCGTAACAAAAAAAATTGTCACAGAGGAGATATCATTTTCTGCCGGTCCTTCCTGGTCTAAGACTGGAGAAGACAGGAGGAACACAGAAGAAAAATTATTTACTTTTACAAAAGATTCCTTAGGAAACCAGGTGTCAAGAAGTAGTTTGTAATACTACAAGAAATATATTGTAACTTTGTACAACACATGGCTGTGGTTATTCTCGCATATATGAAATACGTTTTTCGAGATAATACAATTTCTTACGAAAATTGGCGCATAATTAGATATTTGAATTGTTTTTTTCACTCAAGCATATATATTTTTTAAACTATGGAAAAGATAATTGAATGTTAAATAATTTGAATTTTTTAATTGTGATTATTAATGTGCGCAGTTAATACTGGAACGATAAACAGGGAACGGTTTTAATAACTTTAATTATTGGAGGTATCGGGAGAACAAAAAGTATAAATATCCGGGTAAAATTACTGTTACAATTTATTAATGTGGGCAGAACTGGGTTCGTAATGGATTTATTGATTACTAATATTTACACTAAACACAAATCGCTAACACTTAAAAATGTTTATCAAGTCACTCAATATTTGCAAGTTCGCAGTTCAAACTCCTCACGACACTCACCGTCGTGGGACTCTTCACGTCACTCACGCGGCGCCTGTCGCTGAACTCCGTCGCCAAACTCTGTCGCTGAACTCCGTCACCAAACTCTGTCGCCGAACTCCGTCACCCAGTCAAACTCCGCGTCGCGCCGCTCTCAGGGGGGTCTCTCACCCTCTTCGCCGCTGTCGCACTTCCCTTCGCTCGGAATCCGCTCGGAACTGCCGCCGCACCCGCAGCACTTTCGCCACTCTCTGTCGCGGTACCCACGCCGCCCCAAGAACTCATGTGCCCAAATACCCGTCGCGGAGGCCGGCGTCCCAGTTTAAGTACATATGTGCGTCCTTCTCGAAGGGACGAGAGGGGCTGATGATGAGCCGCGTCATCCCGGGCCGACCCGACACCCGAACAGTCGAGAAGGGCGTCGTGCGCTCACGAGACAGCCCGCGGAATTCCCAAGGCCACTCAGCGATAGCTAACGGCGCCGGGGCATGACGATGCGCGGTAAGTGGAGGGGGAAGGGGTTAGCAACGACCCTTGTAATCCGGCCAGGCACGCGTGGCATGTCTGACGTCAATGGATGGCACGTGACGTCAGTGGCCGTGTGGGGCCGCCAGCCAGCTCCGAACCTGGCATCGCGGTCTGGTCTCTTGTGTTCGTAATAATACGAACCCAGTATTACTGCGAACCCTATTTTGTAGTGACATAGTTTTTTTTTCCGTGTAAATGTACAAATTTACAAATATCTGTAAGTTTACACGAATAGTTCTGTCAGAAACGCACGCACACACGCACACACACCGTGCAGCCCACACTAAAGGTGGGGAGCGTTAGTAGAATAATGAGCTGTGCAAGTGCCAGTCCCACGGCTGCCTGAGCGGGGAGGAAACAGGAGGCGGGTGGTAGCACTGTCACCTGATAGCTACACGGCGGGGAGGCCAGAGCTACCTTGGCTGTCTACGAGGGCTCGTGTGGACGACCCCTGGCGGCGACGTGTTCCCGAGACGAGCGCGCAGCTCCGCTCCCACGCCGTCAGGCAATCCTACTATTCACTTTGCTCTAGTCACATCACCGAATAATACGTGTTTGTGCAGCTTCGGGTTCATTTTTGGCGTGTAAACATCTTAGGTCTCCATCTGCGGCATTTGGTAGGAGTAATTACGTGAAAATGAACTAAATGTGACACAAAGATGGCGGACCCACGTAAAGTGACACGAAACCGTATACAGTAACTTACGTAATAATTAGGGGACATACGAAACGTATTGGTGTGCCAAAATAAACTTAATGATAGTGAAACTATCCTGGAATATATTTGGTAAAATAAAATAGTCATAGTAAAAGGTAATTACAAGTTTAAAAATACCTAACAAAGATCGTATTACATTGATTATACCTAATACATATTCTCCTTCTAGAATTCTAGAATGCTGTATAGCCCGCTTTTAGTAATCTCAAGGGGCGTGTTTCGAATTTAATCTCTGGAGATCATTTTTTACTATTTTAATAACATTATATTGTATAACAAAAATGTTTTAATCAGCTCAATAAGGTTAAAGTTTGTTTGTAGCAAGCATTTACAGGAGGATTACAACAGTCGTTTAAGAAAAAAACAAATAAACAAACATACAGGTCCACTTATGTTTCAGGTTCACATTTTAGTAATGCCATAGAATATAACTTTTAACGTGTGCGGAAACTTTATAGTATTAAATGTTTAGTGAATTTTACAAGAAGGGCAGTATTTTAATAATAGACTGCAGCGTATACACATCAAACTTAAGCGGAATATGAGCTAAATTATATTAAATGTGTTATTTATTCAATCAGTTGAAATTTATTTGTAATTAAGTAAATAAATATGGTGCTCGGATCAAATTGTATATAATTACGTCTTCAACCACGACCAAATATCGTTTTCTTTTGAATATGTAATGATTTTTTTGGCGCACTTAGCAATTGGGATAGATAATACCGGAAACAGACATTCATGCCCAATAACTAATAAAGTAAACGATCTAAATAACCAGTTATTCAATCGGAACCATAACTGCCATAACTGTTATTGGAAAATTACGGCTTCGCTCATCTCTAGCTGCTATCTGCGGGTATGGTGGCAAGCAATGTTTACGATTCAGGCAGTGAATTCTAGCGGCGAGCGCAGAACATATGTGTGAGTGTGTGATTCGCATCCATAAATTTTGGTATTTGAAAAGCGAGTATTTTATTTAACAGTTTATTTATCACGCTTGGCATTATTTTAAAGAATTCTACATTAAATTTCGTGTCAAAGTTTGGTTTTATATATTTACTAGCTGTTCTCGCGACTTCGTCCGCGTGGAATAGTATCTATGGGTAGCATTTTTTATTATTTAGGCTAATTATTTTACAAAAAGGACACATACGTATAAATACTTTAATGAGCTATTTGCAGTGTTTCACTGCAAAGAGCTTATTAAATTATTGAAGTATATAAGTACATAACGTTTAAAGTATTAATATGAGTTTATTTAAGTAGCTAATATCCAAATGTACAACAAATAATAATGACGTAATAACATTTAACTAAATTCGAAAGTAATCTACCTTTGACGAATGAAATAAACAAAAAAATGACTCAACTAAAGAAAAAAAAATTAATAACCTAATCCAAAAACTTAAAGTTATTTGTATTTCACGAGGAACATTAATTAAATAAACAAAAAATCGTGTGAGCAAATCGAATTGTAATCAATTTGCAGTGAATAATAATTAATTTGCAGCGGAAAAAATCAGTGTTCGCATGCGTGTGACACAGTCGTCTGCCCTCACGTGTCAGTTCGTTCGGGTAAGCACACTTAGGCATATTTCCCCACCTACACCGCGCCGTACCTAACACGCTGCGCTCCGCCCCCCTTCCTTGGCAAGTTTCTAAAAATTTTTAATGACTCCGTAAATGTTACATCAGAATAGCTCTTTTATTTTGTCTCTTGTCGCAAACTTATAAAACATTCACTTAAAACTTACATATTTCCATACAAACTTTCATACACTATTCCCTATTGTTATTTTACACCCTTGAGGGTAAAACTTTTACAAACTTTGAATGTCATATTTATTTATATCGAATCAACAGCCTAACCCGGACCCCTCCAAAATACACTTAGTTTTAGTTAGGTTAGAAAAAAAATCGGCAGTGCTCTACAGTACTTGACAGTGCTCGACAGTGCTCGGCAATGCTTGGCAGTACTCGGCAGGGCTCGGCGTGTGTGCGCCGGGCCCGATTTGGGGATGCTGACTGGCGGCGAAGTGAGTGGTCAGTGCAACCACTCACCACCAGGGGCGCTTGCGTCCCTGGTCACTAAATCCAGTACTGGACAATTAGAAAAGCGGACCACGAGTCCAAGTACCCAACCCCCGCATGGTAGACTCTTTTCTACTCTGTCCAACACTTCATCCAGACCATCCTCTGTCTCCTGTAAATTCCTACACGTAATGCATGCCAATTTGCATCCCGCATGAATGTGCCCAGGGTTTTCCCTGTGTCTATGCAGGTTTTACCTGGGCCCAACCTATCTCTAGTTATAGTCTAGATTTAAGAGTGAGGGGAGTTAGTCATGGCGCCAATCGCTGTCATGGCTGGCCAATCCCCTCCTAGCACATGATGCATGCGACCCTCTCCCTGCATGACTAATCCCAGCATGACTAGACGTATAGGCTTCGGACTGAGAAGCACCTAGGTCCCTCCCTAACCCGGGCCCCTCCAAAAACACTTAGTTTTAGTTAGGTTAGGAAAAAAAATCGATTTGGGGAGGATAATCTGACCAACTCTTCATCCATATCATCCGCTGTATCCCGTATACTGCTATGCAATTAATGCATGCCCTTGCGTCCCGCATGTCTGTGCCCAGGGTTTTTCTTTTGTCTATGCAGGTTTTACCTTGGTCCAACTTATCGCAGTTTTCAGATAGGGGAGTTGGTCATGTCACCAATCGCTGCCATGGCTGGCCAGTCCCCGAACAAAGCATGCGATACTTACGCATGGCTAATCCCAGCATGACTAGACATATAGGCTTCGGCCTCCCTCCCTAACCCGGATCCCTGCCTACAAATGCACCAGTTTAAAGTTAGGTTGGAAGGAGTGAGAGGGGGGAGGAAGCGCGGCCGGAAGTGACGCCAGCGCCGCGGCCACGAGCCGCGACAGCCGGGAGAACAGCGCGCGTCGTGATCGCTATCTGCGCCTGCGCACTGCTGCTCCTGCGCGCAGCACAGCCGGGCCCAGGCGGGTCATGGCCACTCAGAAGTACCAACATCACAAAATAAGTTTTAAATATAAAGTAAACATAGAGTTTTTAGTAAACAAAATAAATAAAAAATGTAATATCACAAACATATCTAGTTCAGAATTTATGGAATGCTGTATTAACGAAGTGGCGTTTTGCGTATATGTGCAAAATATTATACTTTGGAAGAACTTTTGACAATGTTGAATTATCTTGGTAGCAATGAAATAAACATGAATGCCATGTGTACACGTACATGCATGTGCTCGTTTTTTTTTTTTTCAATTGAAACTGTAGTTATGATTTTTAACACTCATACATTTTCGGCAATACAGTTTTTATATATTTTTTTCAACAAACGATAAAACATTTTAACATAGTGTTTTGGTTTTCCGTATTGCAAAAAAATAATCCTAAATTTATATGGTGAATCTTTCCAGCAAAAAAGACCCAAAATAAGTTGCCAACATTTACTTTCGCAAATTTAACGACTTTTAGGTTATTAGGTTGCTTATAAATATCGCATAGTTCGCTGATTTCCAAATAAAATAAGAGCGTTATTTATAGCACTGAGTTGCGACTCTTTTATCTTCCTGGCTCTGTGGTCGGGTCTAGAGTTAACACATGCCTGGCACATATAGCAACCGAAACATGCCACATTGCTTACAGAGAGTTTTCAATTCCATAACAATTTTTATGTGTAACATCTTATCTATCAGTATATTGAATTTAATAGGAGTACCTAATGGAACGGAAGTCGCATGGAACGGAAATGTGTAGCCACGTGCTGACATCTGTGGCGGATGGGGCGAAACAAAGTTCACAAAGCTAAACTAAAACTATATAGTATTAACTGTTTAATGAATTTTAATAAGATGAGCAGTACTTTAATTAAAATTCCTTGTCAAAAATCAGATCAAAAGCCGGGTTTTAGTTAGTTTTTTTTTTCCAAATATTTTTAGCTTTTATCGGAGCCATTTCATTAAATAGTTTAAAATATCGCTCTGCTAATCGAACGATTCGTAAGTCTACGTAGCTACTCCGGCAGTGAATTCTAGCGGCGGATGCGGAAGCTACGTGTGATTCGGGTCCAAATATTTATTTGACAACACAATTTGCGTACATATTTATCACGCTATGCATTATTTAAAAGAATTCTAAGTTAAATATCGTGTCTGAGTTTCGTATTATAAGTGTACTAGCTGCCCGACCCGGCTTCGCACGGCTATACTAATGGGAAAAAAATAAGCCACATCTCCCATTTACAGTAATGGGAAATAAAATAATTCAGTGAAAATTTATTACTATGCTGTATAATGTACCGGAGAGAAAATGAATAGCACCGATGGTTTCCCGACTCGTGCACGCAACGTACAACTGATGTACCCGTACTTCGCTACGGCAGTCTACAGGCAGATCACTCTTGCGCCGCTCATTATACATGCCCCTCCTTGTGGGTACGCCACTGCCGCGCGATGCCCGTTGCCATGGAGACGCAGAAGGCATGAACAATGCAAAATCCTGTTCTCATGCAGACAAAGTACCCACTGTTGCCTGGTTTTAACCACCCATGGGATCTAATTTTCAGAAAATGTCATCCTGCGTAACATAAGGAACATTACTGTGAAGTATCGAGTCTGTAAATATATATACTTTAAAATATATATACTTGAAGAAAAACAAATTAAACACAGAGAGGAAAAAAACAATAGTTTACGTTTGCGATTTAAAGTGATAAACAGTATTTAAATACTAATTGAACTCTTATGAGGGTACTGATTGCTTCGTTGTTAATATCACACGGGTGTTTTTTACTTTTATGGGAAAATTAAGAATGATAAGGCATCTAGTGCGTGGCAACAATGTTAATAGGCAATAGAAAATATACTTCTATGCCCCTGCGGCATTGTCAACACACACTTCGTACGTGTACTGCATGTTGTATCTAACCCCCTCCAACGCATTTGATTCTAAATTACACTTTTAGTAAGGATCCCTAATGTTATTGATAATATAATATAGCCTATAGCCTTCCTCGATAAATGACTATCCAACACTGAAAGAATTTTTCAAATCAGACCAGTGGTTCCTGAGATTAGCGCGTTCAAACAAACAAACAAGCAAACAAACTCTTCAGCTTTATAATATTAGTATAGATTTGGAATATGAAAACACGTGATTTTGCTCGTGTTTGCAGTTTAATGTTACACATTGCAGGCGAGTACTAAAAGTCTCGCTCACATTTTTTAATCGTTTAATATAAATGAAAAAATTGATCTATTAATTTCGAAAATTTGACTTCATTAAAGTGTAAATGTCATGTCAAAGTAGTCGTCATCTATACTAATATTATAAAGCTGAAGAGTTTGTTTGTTTGTTTGTTTGAACGTGCTAATCTCAGGAACCACTGGTCCGATTTGAAAAATTCTTTCCGTGTTGGATAGTACATTTATCGAGGAAGGCTATAGGCTATATTATATTATCAATAACATTAGGGATCCTTACTAAAAGTGTAATTTAGAATCAAATGCGTTGGAGGGGGTTAGATACAACATGCAGTACACGTACGAAGTGTGTGTTGACAATGCCGCTGGCGCTAGACGTTTATTTCCTATTGCCTATTAACATTGTTCCCACGCACTATATGCCTTATCATTCTTAATTTTCCCATACAAGTAAAAAAACACCCGTGTGATTTTAAAAACGAAGCAATCAGTACCCTCATAAGAGTTCAATTAGTATTTAAATACTTTTTATCACTTTAAATCGCAAACGTAAACTATTGTTTTTTTTCCTCTCTCTGTGTTTAATTTGTTTTTACTGCCCTTTTTTTCAAGTGTATATATATTACAGACTTGTAACTTCACAGTAATGTTCCTTATGTTACGCAGGATGACATTTTCCGAAAATTATATCCAATGGGTGGTTAAAACCAGGCAACCGTGGGTACTTTGTCTGCATGAGAACAGGATTTTGCATTGTTCATGCCTTCTGCGTCTCCATGGCAACGGGCATCGCATGGCAGTGGCGTACCCACAAGGAGGGGCATGTATAATGAGCGGCGCAAGAGTGATCTGCCTGTAGACTGCCGTAGCGAAGTACGGGTACATCAGTTGTACGTTGCGAGCACGAGTCGGGAAACCATCGGTGCTATTCATTTTCTCTCCGGTACATTATACAGCATTGTAATAAAATTTCACTGAATTTTTTTAATTTCCCATTACTGTAAATGGGAGATGTGGCTTAATTTTTTTACATTAGTATAGCCGTGCGAAGCCGGGTCGGGCAGCTAGTTCCAAAATAAAATTACAGACGCCAATGACTTCACAGAGTACATTTTTAGAAACCAGTAATAACTTTAAGGTATTTCACTAAATTACGGGGTGTCCCATAACTCAACATCAAGTCTAGAATTTTTGATAGACCAGTAAATTACAGTTTAAAATCAAAAAGCTAAAATTTTAAATGTGTTGTAGTTTTCGAGTTATAGACATTTTCTTCAAAAGTGTTTTAATTCCTATCCTGTATGAAATTATTAGATAGTGTGACTAAAAATTTTTTTACGCAAATATAAATAACTGTAGGTACTATTGATAACAATTAAAAATGAAACAAGAGATTGGGGAAAAAAAATTTGTATGACTTAAGCGACAACCATTTTTAATCAGGTGACTTGGACTATTCTCATTGTAAAAATAAGCAGGTAAAAGCAAGTTATTTGCTTTAATTAGCGAAATTTTAGTCTCAGTATCTTATGATTTTGATGCAGTTCTTATGATTTTGATGCAGGAGTGAGATTTAAAAACTTTTGAAAATAGTCCTATAACTCAACAACTACGAAATAATTTGAATTTTGGTTTTTGGTTTCAAAGCCGTAATTTAGTGTCCTATCAGCTGTTCTCGGCTTGACGTTGAGTTATGGTATAATCTGTATAGGTACACTATATTCTCCCGGACAATGTTTGAAAAGAAGTTAGCGTCTTTCATTTCCTATCTCTCCTTCACACATAATACTGTGGGGAGGCTTGGTGGAGGTGCTCTATATTAAAACCATCCTTTTACTAAGAAAGCAAAATAATTTTATTCTAAGTTTCAAAACACTAAAGTCACAAATGGAATTCCACTACATATAGGTTGTGTAACACCCCACTGCGAGAGCCTGGCCACAGATGCAGTCATGTGGGTTCACTGACGCCTCTGCTAGCTCGGCACGCGGCTGCACGCGACGAGGCGATGGCACGCGCATGCGCACACACTCGCAGGTCGCCCGCCGCGACGAAGCGGAGGAATGCGTAATGCGTCCACGCGCGCCCAGGCATGCTGGGTATTCGGCAGCTGTGATTCCTTCCCGTCATAACTACGGGGCGCGGGAGCGCGACAACTCGTTCAGCGGGAGCGCGAAAAAATTTAAAAAAAAAAAAAAAGAACTCAGTAAACTGCTTTAAATATCGAATCGTTATTTTCCATTTCTAAGGAGTGGGTGTTGGTTCTGACGTTGAAGTCACAATGGTTAGCGATTGGATAGCAAATAAAACCGTGACTTCGTATCAGGAAATCTGTTATCAAAAATTTCAGAAAACAATACAATTTAGCAAAGTGGAGTAAGTAGTGTTTGTGATACTTATTTTTTGAGCTTTGTGCAAGTGTGTGTGCGGGCACGCTTATTTGAATTGTTTGATATGGGTTAAAAATTCTGATCTTGAGATTAATGGTAAATAGTTTCTAGTTTCTAATGTATTTGGCACGGAATTTATATTCAATTTTGACGTGAATACGTCTTTAAAATTGTTTCCATATTGGGAGGCAATTCCAAAAACGAATGATAACAAAATCGGGGTATAGAGTTTGGTGTTGCAGCTACATATCTATCATCTCCATCCAAAATTTAATTACTCCACTGGATAGCTAAAGGATCAAAGAATTCGTTACGTTAAGTGAGGACTGTGACGCATCGCGCGCGGTGGAGGGGGAAGCGCCTCCATTTGGAGGTCATATTGCTGCGTTTCGAGGTTTCCATTTAGTAGGCCTATAACTTTTGACTCGGAGAAGCTACGATGTTCGATTGGGTATCAATCGTCAGCTATCGTCAAAATATATCGATTGCATACATAAAACATCAGTGTAAAATAGTTACAGTGAATATATATAGTGTTAAAAAAAGATTCTAACATATATAAAATAGTGTATTTTATATTTTGTATAGAAAATATTACCTGTTACGTACACTTATTCACGTACAACACACGGCCGTGTCCACGACACAGCAACACCCCAATTTTTTTGTTAAATATATTAGTGTCCTGTGTTAACTATAAAAAAGTATCAGTTGTGATATCAGTAACATGTATTTTAATATGAGAGATCATGCTCCTTTACTTGCTAGTAATTGGTTCGTTTATTTAGTTTTTATTGTATTTTGTTAATTATTTATCACGTTTCTGTTTATTTTCTGTTATTTATATTAGCTTAGTTTTGTATGTTTGTTTTGTTATAACTTTACGTTTAATTGAATAACATGTCTGTGGTTAAGTGGCAGACAAGGCGGCACACTCAGAACTTCGCCACGTAAAAGAAGTCGATAATATACTAGAAGTTTGTTTGATAGATTGGAAGGAACTCGCTGGGAAGAATCTTAAAACTTCCACCGTGTAGTCAGAGAAAAGCACACCTGCAAGGAAAAACATTAAAACTTCATTAGAACCAAAAATTGATTTTACTTCAAGTATTAACATGTTAAAGATTGCGAACACCAACTTCCTTACTTCTTCCTTCGTGTTAGTTTCATGTAATGCATGCTTTGAAA
The DNA here is from genome assembly GCF_032445375.1 of Bacillus rossius redtenbacheri. Classification (NCBI taxonomy): domain Eukaryota; kingdom Metazoa; phylum Arthropoda; class Insecta; order Phasmatodea; family Bacillidae; genus Bacillus; species Bacillus rossius. Next base: position 96,301,783 of record NC_086330.1, read on the forward strand.
CAAACAGCAAATGATGTGTATTGTATTTGAAAGTCAGGCATGAAACGTTATAGAGTTTACATTAATTTATATTGCCCAGTTGTCTTGCAAGCATATGTACGATTATCAGATTTCAGGCTTTGTTTTTGGTTAGGTTTGTACAGTAAAGTTTGAGTGTCGGTGTCTTACAATGTACATGTTCATTCACTGTTCGAAATAAAATGTTGAATACTTACTTATACAGTAATCCAGGCGGTGCAAAACATTTTTGAGTGGTGAAAATAGTCCACTTTCACATCAATACACTGAACATGTCGAAATACAGTCAACATATATAACATATATAATTGTTACCAGTATTTTTACACCATTTTGTAAAAAGTATCATATCAAGAACTTATTTCGTTGGCCTCTGGGTTAGAAATTGTAGTATTATGAAACAGAATAAAAGGGATGGTTCGGCAAGATTTTTATAAGATTACATTCTAGGAAAAAATTATTGACTACAAATAACTGTTTTATACATATATGGGAAATATGGTAATATATACAAACTGCTGAGGTTAGGTCGTCTTCTGAAAAATATCCAAGATTGCCGTCACTACCAAACTAAAAAATAAATTGAAACCAAACACATATTTTGCATTATTTCGATAGGTGAATTTAATTTAAATTATTGTTGAAGTAGACACAATTTCCATGATACAATGTGCATTTGCTGGTTATTTTGTTCTATCATAAACTTAAAATGGTATAAAAAGAAGGGGAAAGTGATAAATTATGTTGTTTTTTAATATTAAATATGGTACTCCATGAAAGATAATAAATGGGCCCTCACTATTTAAATGTGTACCAATGCTTCCTGCGATGCGAATGTTTCACACATCCTTTAATGCAATTCGTCGGTACCAGATTCACTCGGCAGAGGCTTACGCAAAATGAGGGGGCTGATGGGGAATATAACCCCCTTCCCCGGATTTCCTAAAAACAAGTATATCATTCCCACCAACAAATGGAAAGACTTTGACAGAAAACAGCAGGAGAAGTGGTTCTATCCCCCGAAATGGAATTCGGCGTACGCTCCTACCAAAGGCTTAAGATGTCAGAACGGCTGGTGACAGATAAAATTATTCTTGAACAAGCACAACACATACCAGTCCTGGTTAGTATTTTCTGCATAACATCTATGAGACTTCAAGCATTATAAAATAAACAGGCCTACTTTAAAATTACAATGTAACTCCTTGCCCTTATTCGAGAGTGAATTCATAGTTCTCCAAATTTCACTGTAAGTCTCTGGGAATGACGTGGTTGGGGGAGGTGTGGGATAGGCGGAGAGGTATTGGTTGAGAGGGGAGGATGTGTGGGAGAGAAGTAGAGGAGGTGTTGGGAAGAGATGGGTGGATGTGTGGGAGCAAAGTGGAGGAGGTGTGAGATGAGAGATGTGGATGTGGGATTGGTTGGAGTGATGGAAAGTGTTGTGAGAGGTGTTGGTGGAGAGCATATGGTGGGTGACTGGTGAAGGGAGAAGGTGCGGGAAGTGGGAGAGGTGCTGATGTAGGAGGGAGGAGGTTTGGGAGGAGAGTGTGGACGTAATGGGGGGAGAGGGAAAGGGGTAATCTCTCGGAAGCCCGGGAAGATTACGCGCAGGCTGCGGGGCGCACGCGGGTACCGCGGTAACAAATGAAGGTCGCGATAGCGGGGCTGGGGAGGGGGTAGGCAGGATACAGCCCTTCAGCCGCACTGCCGCAGTGTCTTGCCCACGCTACGCCCCTAAGCACGTAGGGAATGGCGCTTCCAACATGTTATTCAAGTGGATCATCCTACTCACCCACAACTCACATTTTTAAAAGCTTGTTTCATAATGCAGCGACGCGAGATAGTGAATTAAATCCATCATTTGATGAAACAGTGACGTACCATTATTAGAGACCGGAAAATGTCACATTCCGCGATAGGGTGCAAACAATTTTATCTCTGAATAGCTTCTACGACTGCACGCGGTTTATGTGGAGAGAGTAGCTGTAGGGTTTTGGTTGCTATGGATTACCTTCAAGTTTAATTTAAACGAGAAAATTTAAATTTATGGGGGGGGGGGATAAGCATCTTAAAGGGCTACGGTAACTTCTGACGTTTTGAGAAACACTCGACCTATGGTATGGAACCACGGTAAAATCAGTTAAGATGTTTTTTAAACGATTAGCCAATAAGCAGGTGACATTTGCCCGAGTTTATATAGTACTTTTTAAGTCCACCTTTTTAGAGGACATAAAATAATATTATTTTTTCAGTCCCATACTATATACCCTGTGCTGTTTTCCATTATTTCACGGAAAATGTTGCTTCATCGGCCAGAAACTTAACAGTAGACAAGCGGTAAAATATACTAATGGGACAACGACGAATTAACTTTAGTTAATGACGATATGGGCTGATTTTTATCTTCTGCACATGTGAAAATAAAACTTTCAGAATCAGCTAGAGTTAATCATTACGCATGGCATTGGTGTTTCAAACAGAAGCCTTTTAATTTGACGCCGTGATATTTTTAATTGGGCCCATTAAGTCACGAATCATCCAATTTTTGCCCTTGGAGTGATAATTTTGAAAAGTTTTATTTGTACATAGAAAATGGACATTTATTATTTTTGTAATAAATTATAATACATATTGTCATAAAATAAATAGTAGTTCTTACTTTTGACCTAAAACGTTTGATTGTAATAAATGTAGTTTTCGTTTTGGAAGATAATAATTGTATTTGTGCAGACTATATTCAAACGGATATATGTAAAGATTAGTTTAATTTAATGAAACTATTATCATTAAAATACTACACTAAAGAAATTTATCACGTCAATTATAAATAGTGTGTATATACGTGCATAATTCGCGTTATATTCTGGTAGAGATGTTAATCCTCCTGAAATTTATTTTCTGCAAAACTGTAAAATCTTCAAAGTTATATTTCCCACATAAACATATAAAAAACTTTATCAACATTTTTAAACAAACATAATCAAAAAACATGCATTTTTTTCTTTAACACTTAATGGCTCAATTAAAATTTGAGAGATGGGTAGGAAAATGCTAACTAATAACAAAAATATTACGCTATCTATGTTGGTTTTTGAAAAAAAAAAAAAAAAAGGAACGTATTACGGACAAAAATATGTGGTTACATATTGCCAGAAAATTTTCCGAATGCATATATTTCCCACTCACGTTTCTATTTTCTGGTACCGTTCTAGACTCTACAAGTTTGCAGACAAACAAGTCGATTTATTGAAGTTATACTTCTTTAAGCGCGTTGTGGAAACATGACGAGAGTGCATTTTTACGATGCGCACGCACCATGCAAATAAATTTTCACATGAAGATGGGCGGACCCACGTGTATGATCATAAACAAATAAATAGTGACGTTAATAAAAAATATGGGACATACCAAACGTATTGGTGTGCCAAATTAAACTGTATTATAGAGAAACTACTCTAGATTATAATTGGTAAACTAAAATCTTCATAGAAAAGTGTAATTTCAAGTTTTAAAAAACTTACGGATACAGGTATTACAACCGGTATAATACATATTCTACTTGTAATATACCGTCAGACTTCGTAGCGCACTGGTTCTATAGTACATGGTTAGTAATGTTAATGAACGTGGTTCAAAACTAGACACAATAAAGTACTTTTTTTCTAATTACAGGTTTCTGGATTATACAAATTGTGCTTTAAACAAATAAAAGATTACTTTTTATTTGTTTATCATATTGCTATAATATTTTTTAATACATAGCTTAGTCCACTGGATTGATTGTTAATTACGTTTGTTAAGAAATAAATTTCTACTAATTCACATAGGTAATATGTAGGTATTAATAATACAACTATTCGAGGCAAAAAGTCTGTACATTGGGTGAAATGATGAAAACATTATTGCAAACGGCTATTTGCATTACTGAGAACTCAAAAATATAGTTTTTAAAATTTTTGTCTGTTTGTGTGTTTATCTTTGTTCGAGCATTAATAGAAAACTACTATACGTATTTTAATAAAGTTTTTTTAATGAAAAATTCTTTGGCTAACTTAAAAACGAGGCTATGACAAAAAACAGAATTCCACCTCTATGGGGGTGAAAAGGGGGTAAATATGGTTTTGCGATGGTTAATTTTATCTCTGAAACTAATCAATCTTAAGAAAGGTTAATGGGTACCAATAATTAACATTCGAAAACTACCCATGAAAATTTTTATATTTTACGAATTTCAAATCCTTAGGAGTGAAAAGGGGTAAGTATGTTTTAAAAGTTTATACTTATATCTCCAAATTCAATTTAGCATAAGGGATGATTTTGGGTACCAATAATGAACATACGAAAACTTACAAGCACAATTTTTAACTTTGCGAAATTCAACCCCTAATGGGTAAAAAGGGTTAGTATGTCTTAAAGATTGATAACTATAACCCCGTTTTTAATTAAGCGTAATGAATGAATATAACTACCAATAATAAACAAATGAAAACTTAATTTAAAGCAGCTTTTTGGACATACGCCATTGCAGTTTTGCATTGTTTGTTATGGAAAAATTACGAATATATATAAAGATAAAAATTCGCATAAAACAAGACTGAATCAGCTGATGACGGACAGATGGAACCATCGTAGAAACTAAACAAGTGTTATGGACAACACAACGACGACAGCACGGACAAAAAATGTTCAACCTCTAAATATCAGACACCACAAGAATTCTGTTCAGAGAACTTAGTCATGAAAAATAATATAACAACACAGACGAACACAGTGGCCTAACAACTACGAGACAGATTAAATGCAGGCAAACAACAAATATGGCCAACACAGCAAACATATTGTTACGACCTATTATGAAGGGACAACTGGATTCGTAAGGGATAGCCCAATTAAGTTTTATTATTACAGTTTTATTATTTACTGGTGTTTATATTAATAATAAATAAATATACTTAAAAAATTCCGATCACAAGTCACTAGCACTTAAAACTGTTTATTCTCAAGTCACTCAAAGTCTGTCAAGTTCCGCAGTTCGCACTCCTCACTGGAGCTAGCCTCAACAGTGGTTCGCCCCTTACCTCGCGCCTGTCCACACACACAGTCTCTCGCCACTCAGTTGCCGCACTCTCACGATCCAGTAGAACTCCGCGTCGCTCCACTCTCAAGTGTGTCTCTCACCCTCTTCGCCGATGTCGCACTTCCCTTCACTCGCGGAACTCTCCTAACTCTCGGAACTCCCGCGGAGGCCGGCGTCGCTGCTTAAGTACTAGTGGGTCGTCTTTTTAGAACCGATGAGAACGGCGGTGGAGAGTCGCGTCATGCTGGGCCGACCTGACCCCCGAACAGTCCAGAAAGGCGGCGTACATTCTCACTACTCCGCGCGGCGGCCCGCGTAATTCCTAAGGTCGCTCAGCGATAGATAACAGCGCCGTGGCAGTACGACGCGCGGGTGCTTGGAGGGAGGAGGGTGGTAGCGACGACCCTTGTAATCCGGCCAGGCACGCGTGGCATGCATTACGTCAATGGAGGGCACGTGACACGGTTTATGACGTCAGTGGCCTGGCAGGGCCGCCAGCCAGCTCCAAACCTGGCGCTTGTCGCGGTCCTGTTTGCGTACGTAACAATATAAACACAACGTTGAAGATAAACAAGTATTATGGACAACACATTGAGGCAATTAAACTAATGACAGGTATCAAATGTATCTCCTAATTTAATTTAATGGAAATCAAGATGCCAGAACCTTAAAAATTTGTTGATAATCATTGTTTCAACAACTTGTTTACACAGTTTAACGTATATTTTCCTATACTAACTAAACAAAGTCTCTCCAGAGTGACGTCACAAATTTTTAGACAGAGACAGAAATAGATGTGGAAAAACACACCGTTATAGTTTCACGATAGTATTGATGAGCACGTTATTACGTGCTGACAACAAATAAAGACTTACTTTATCCATTAATGCCTCTCTCTCTCTCTCTCTCTCTCTCTCTCTCTCTATATATATATATATATATATATATATATATATATAATAAAACTGGCAAACATAGAAAATGAACATGCAAATAGCCGTGGGAGGCGCACTGAGGCGTCGCAGGGTCGCCGGGCGTCTGGACGGCGCGGATCATGGTATTAGGAAGAAAGGGCGCGGATAACTGCCCCGCGCGTTCGCCCCTTCCCCCTGCTTCAATTCCGCTTCGCAGGAAGGCAGGGAGCCGTGAGCCGCACACGTCGTTTCGAAAATATTCACAAAAATCTACTTCATTCAGGAGATACACACATGCCGAGGCTGCAACAAATCCGATTGCACCGTACGACAGAGCGTTACGTTTCCTGTTCAACAACCTTTTATAAATCTTCAGAGTTATTTTGTAAAATTAACCATGTTATTGGAACATTTACAATTTTAGAAATGATAAATTATTGATTTTATATTTACTAAATTTTAAATAAAAATAACTAGTACCACTATTAAAATTTCACTGAAAATCCCTTTCCACTCTAAAAAAAAGTTTCACTTTAGCCATATTTTAAAACATAAAATTGCTAATTACTAAACCTACTTAAACTTATAGCAATGTAAAGTCTATTGGATGAAGAAGTTACTGTGCAATTTTACGAATTATAGGTTTTTTTTTATATTTTTAAATGTTTGAACTGATATTGAGCAATTTTTTTTTCAGCAGACTGAAAATTTGAAAAATATATTGTGTTACTGGAAATTTAACGCTCTTTCAAATGGTTCTAACGAATTTGTTATGTAGACTCTGCATATATGTAATAATTAGCGTTTTTATACGGTAAGGAAGTGAAAACCTGGAAAGCTGGAAAAACATTAAATTTGTGTAAAAATATATATAGATGTATAGATCTATGTAAAAAAATATATATACTACAGTGCATGTTTGAATGTTGCTTTTGAACTGTAGGCTATAGCTGACTCTCAGAGTTAGGCTATTAATAATAGATACAATACAGACCTATTCATAAATGTAGGTACTCACAGTATGTAAATGGCCTACGTTATAAACTGTCCGACCATTTGCCCAAGAAGTCGGAATTCCCGGGCTCTGGACTGAGGTATAGTGCGAACTCTTCCCATCCACGCTTCGAAAGGCGACAGTAAGCCATTGCAGAATCACCCTGGCGTGAGAAAATGACGACAGCTGGTCATACACCTCCACGCCGTAGAATTGGAGCAACATGTATACTACAGTGCACTCTAACTATTGTTAACATTTTCAGTTTATTTTATTTGTTTTGGTTTTATGCCATCCGACAGCTGAAGGCCATTAACAGAATGAGACAATAATCAAACATATTATAAATCACACAATAACACACAAAACACATAATTACATAAAAAAAACACTGTTAAAGCAAACATGCAATTGATAATATACATACAGGGACAATGCACATAGCAACACAACACACGGACAAAGACATAAATGTGGAAAATTTCTAAACAAAATTCATGACAAGAATACAAACATATTTTTAATATTTACGACAAAATGAAACTAAAATTATTATTTTAATTATTTTTAAAACACCCTCAATGTTTAAATATTTACAGCTCTCCCAAAATTAGGACAAGAATACTAATAATTTTTAATTTTAATGAAATACTAGTTAAAATTAAATATTATAATAAATTTAAAATACCGTTTTATTTAATTTTCATTTCAGTGAAAGGCTGCAGTTTGTGAGAGTATTATAATTTTTAAAACACCAATTTATTAAGCTGTTCTCTCTACTCATATTGAAAGTTTCATTTATTTCTTGTATTATTATTATTATATGGAATTATTAAGCCAATCTGAGATAGTATAACTGAGCAGTCAAATATGATTAAAATAATAATGAGAATTGGTGCATCATTGCTTAATGAATAGAGAAAATATTTAGAATTAAATAAAAAGGGATGTTTTAAAACCATCTACTGACAGTTCTGCTTGACGACAACTGCACAGAATTAGACTTATTTTCACATAATGTCTTACAGGGGCTCAAATTGTCAACATATGTCAAGTATATTCTATTGAGTGTCTAAGTTAGGGTTCCTGGATGCCTGGAATATCAGCAATGCCATAGTCGTTTGAATTAACTATACGTGTATTTTTTTCCAATATTTTGATTTTTATTCACTAAAAATACTATTATCTTAGGAGCGTGAATAGCTATATTTAATATAGATTAATTGAATCAGTAAGAAAATGGCTGTAGTATTTATTTAAGTTTTAGTGTCTCACTTAAATTTTATGATTTATTTGTTTGTACTTTATCTGCGAAACATTAACTTTCGTTAACAATTTGTTTGTTTTTTTGTTTTTTTAAATCTCGTAGAACATAAATGTTTACTTATGTTTACTTATACTTGTACCATTTAATATAAATAATACTTACTATACTTAAGGCGCTTGAAAGCTGGTAGAGAAAAATCAGCAGAATATGTTAATAAGATGACAAGAGTTTGAAGAATAGAAAAACCGCTGAACATTTGAAATCCCAAACTAACGTGACCGTAATCCTGAATAAATTAGTATACACTATTCAAATGTGCATCACCTTTGCTGTCGGTTTCCGACTTTTCCGTTGGGTGAGAGTAAAACTATAGGTATATATTCGAGTTCTACTTCTTTACTTCGCTTGTTTAGTTAGGTTTTTCTTTTTTCTTTCCGTGTCCTTGCCTCACTAGTCCCTGCGCCTAACCACCTCGTTCTTGGTCATTACTTTCTCCTCAAGTAATTTCCTCGGAGTGCTGCTTAATCCTCCGTGTTCCCACGCTCCGACCGCTCTATCAGGCGCCTCCTAATTACGCTCAGCACACGAAGTTTGGAATCCAGGCAGGGGCTAGCGGGTGCCTTTAACTAGTAGTGAAACATGAGAAAGTACGTATAAATTTAGCGCTTTACTTTTCCTGTAAAATGCTCAGTGACTACGCAGTAAACACAACGAAATCAAAAATAAAACTGAAGATAAGCCCACTTCACCGAAATTCTAGAAAAAAGTAATTTAAGGATAACTAAAACTTTAAGTTCATTCCCGCCATGGAGGTATTAGTCAATGGAGTACGTGTCTGTTCTGAATTTAAAGTCAACTGGCAAGCAACTGAATAGCAAACCAAATCTTAGCTTACACTGTTAAAAATTTTCACCTTCTTTTTACGAAGAACACTGGCTACTAATTATTCCGAGATCTTCGTAAATTTACGGACACTGATATGACTTTTTTTGAACATGAATCCAAACAAATTCTTGGTATATTATCATACCTTCTTCTTTTGTCCAAGTGTTAATTAATCTTATTTTGGACCGATACATACAACTCAGACATCCAAATACGGTGTAGTTTCTAAGAAGATTTAGTTATTTAAAATTACGAAGAACTCTTCGTTTATTTGAGATTAATTATTCGTTGAAAATTCCGTAAATTTACTGTAATTTCTTACAGTGTATAAGGGCTTATATGCTATAATTTGTTTAATAACCTGAAAATAACTCGCTAGGAAGAATCGTAAAGATTCCATAATGTAGTAAATATTGCTAAACAGACCCAATACCAACACATATGCAATAAGTTAGCATAAACTTTGTTATAATCAAAAATTGTTATGCCATACAGATAGGAAAGAGGGAAGAGGGGTCGTTCCCATTTTGACTTCAAGTGCTAACATGGCAAAGATTGTACACACCAACTTCCATACTTCTTATATCCATGAATACCGCATTGAATGTGGTGGACGAAAATACCATATCTGCTACGAAATAAATTTTTTTGAAGAATTTTTTTGAGAAGTGTCAATTGAAAATAATCATCTGCTACCTTGACTCATGGAGGGGTTGAAAAGATAGGAAAATGTCCCATACTTAAAAAAAAAAAAAAAAGAGAACATTAGATCCTTATTTTATAACTACGTTTCTGTGAATTAACCGAATATTTTTTGTCCTATAAAAACATTTTGTTAATTACAGATACTTTGAACGTTAAAACACTTCTTCCACGCTGCTGTTGTTCTCGTGGAATACTTGACTTCAAATGCACGGTGAACACGGCCACACTCGCAGAGTGAACAAAGGAACAGCGTTGCTAATTGACCGCTGTATCGTGAAGAATCAGTTGGCACTTTGGTTAGGCTATGAAACGGTTTAGTACACGGTCAATCCACGTTCTCATGAAAAATGTTAGTTGGTTAGCATTAAGTTATTAACTGTCAGGAGATGGCATGCTGTGACGTAGTTGACGCAAATATCGCCTCTATTACAATATTTGGTTGAAATAACTTTCTGCCTCACTACCGCTTTATTGTCACTTCCAAAACATTGTGGAAATGGTGCTTGACCACACGTGATCATGGTTATTATGTGTGACTTTGAACTCCCGTCGTTTAAAAAAAAAAATGTGAGCGAGTATTTCAGTACATGCCAGAGATGTGTAACATCTAACCTCGGTTCTCACGTTTCAAATACACTTATTAAACGAAATTCTAGCATGGAATTTAACGTAGAATTCTTTAAAATAACGCTGAGCATGACAAATATATACGCAAATACATTTATTGTCGCGAATAACATGGTTTCTGCAACTGCCGCTAGAACTAAATGACGGAACAGCTACATTACTATAGAAAAGTTAGTTTTCCAGAGCGAAATTTGAACTATATAATGAAACGGCTACGATAAATGTGAAAAGACTTGGAAAAAAAAAACTAAACCCCGGCTTTAAAAACTGATTTTCGACAAAGAATTTTAATAAAATACTGCCTGTCTTGTTAAAATTCAAAAACTATTTCCCATTGCCCAACACTCACAGATGGCAGCACTGCGGTTGTTATACTTGACTTCCGTCGCATTCACGATATTACTCCCACCACTTACTGTATACTGAGATCTAAGATGTTACTCATCAACAACCGTTTCCATAAAATACAGTTACATATTTAAAAAAATTTCTAAAAGGCAAACACTGCACTTCACCCAAGGTTTTGGATATCTCGCAAACATAGCATATGGACAAAACGTGGCTTCACGCGGTGTCCATGCAGTAATGCATGCATGACCACCCGCTGCTTGTTGGTGTCTCATATTCTTACATGCATGACAAACCGCAGTTTATTGGTGTCCGCTTTATTTAAATGCATGGATTTAGCGGTTGGCAAACGACTGCATGCTGTGATGTAGTTGGTTTCTTTTTTAACTTTCCAGCGCCATATTCTCTTGCCCAAAACATTGCGGAAATTGTGCTTGATCACGTCTGATGTTGGTTAGAATCTCAGTCGGTAAACACAGTCACTTTCACTATTAAAAAAAAAAATTAAAACAGTTTTCTCAAAGCAACGGTTTTCTCAGTCCACTTCAACCAAAGTTTTGAGCGTCTAACTAACATGGTGCAGACTATTATCTTGAAGAAAACGGCTTCCTCTTGTTTCAATGTAATCATGCAGACGTGGCTACCACCTGCTGAAAAGTGCACTACGCCAAAAACAAATTTTTTTTTGAATTTTTTTTTAACAAAAGCACATCACATTTAAATTCTTTATTTAAATAATTAAATGTTTAATTGATTATCACTCATGATTATGAAATTAGTCTGTTAGCATAAACGTAAACTGGTGACGGGCACATACACATGTTCAGTGCGTGTAATGATTAAATAACAAGATGAGTTTAGCAAACTGACTAAACTCGTTCAGCGATTCACAAAAATAAGATATAAGATATGAAATAAGTTCAGAGTGTTAGTTTTTCTTACAAATGTTCAATATGTGCAATTTTATTTTACGGCACACATCCAACCTAAAGTTTAATTCTTCCCACACTTTGGTTAACAAGTCCAGAGTAATGGAAGCAATAGCCTCTTCATTTATGTGTCTAAACTCTGGCAAATCGTTAGGTAACGGCGGAATGTAGACACGATCTTTCATACAGTTCTGAAGGAAAAAAAATCACTTGTCTGTATGTCAGGTGAACGCGGAGGCTAGCGAAAAAGAGCTCTGTCATCCCGACCATCGGCGGATGCTTTTGCCGCATGGGAGATAACAATTAAATATTAAACGAAACGCACGTTGAAATGTAATTACAGATTCACTCTTAGCAAATTGCAGAATACTAAACACTTTACGCTCAGGAGTCGCCATTTTGCGAAGGTGGCGCAGCAAGCGCATGCGCTTATCTAAAACGTTCTTATTTAAAATGGCGTGGGTATGGAACAGAATAAGCATGGACTAGTATAACTCATGACTCTCCAGACTAATACAAATCCTTAACCAACCGATAACTGCGAAGGTACAAACTTCCTAATCGATATAATCTTTAATTGTACCTTGAACCAAAATATCTACAACGCTTGCAGGTGATACTATGAAAATTTATAACTGGGACATTCTTTTATGGACATACTATATAATACAAAATTAAAGGTAGCATGTCGTTAGTAACTCAATGATACAATGTTTTGAACCTAAGAACAGTTTGTTTTTCTAGGTGTCATACGTGGGCACGTCTTGTATAGAGACTAATTACTTACTTCGGGCTGACCACGCGATGAGGCTGCCAGTTGTGTAGGGGCAGAAGGGGGGAGGGAGCATCGCTCGTGGAGAATCTTGTTTGTTGGTGGTCGTTGGAGGATATTTAGTTTTCGGGAGGGGGGAAAGGGGCGACAAAGCTCACGCGTAACTGACTCCGCCAGAGAGTAATTAGCAAGGAGCCTGCCCTCGGGCAGACTTGAGGCCCCTCCTTCCTTACTCCCCTCCCTCGGCATCCAGCAACTAGACCGTCTTGCCCAACACAACTGCAACGTTTCTCATCAACAGTAATTCAGTGTAGTATCAATAAACCAGCGTTCCTGTGACGAATGTGGCCTGCTCAAGGTTTACAATTTAATACAACAATTCTAACACATCAAAGATGTATTGTAAGCTTTATTTTGACGCCGTTATCGATGTCCTAAATCGTCGCAAGCTATCTTTTAGAAAACGAGCGTGTATGAATCTATCTAAACTAATAAATACATCGTTACTGCTAAAACAATTGATGCATGTAGGTGGTAATTGTTGCCTATAGCTGTCGAGATACACGAAGTAGATGGCGGGTACGAGCCATTTATGTTACAAAGTCATCCGCGTAGAGGTCCCAATACGAGATTTTGTCACAAAATAGTGGATTTTGGCAAGTTACCTTATACATTATATATTACCCAACTTGTGTATAAAATTCACAATTATTATTTCAATTATAATAAACATTGCAGTGTTCATTTACTTATTTCACAGAAAATATTTCAAATATCAACCATTGTAATTCACCCAGTTGTTTTAAGTGATATTTTCCTCATCCAAATCATGCTTTTTCCTTCATGCGGCCTCGATTAAACATTTCATTAAATTAATTAATTCTCTAATCTCTAGCCCTTTCTCACGTAGTGAGTAGAAATGCACTGTGGAAATACATAGCTAGGTACATTTTCTCTCCCAAACGGTAATTATTTTTTGTAAATGGAACAGCAATATTCATGTAAAATTACAGATATTTGATCATTTGTACATTTACATGAAAAAAAAATGTATCTCTACAAAAAAATTGTTCGCAGTAATACTGGGTTCGGATTTTTACCCGGGCATTTATGCTTTGTGTTTTCCAGTACCTACAATAGTTAATTTGTTTGTTTACCATTTCCTGAATAGCTTTTCAGTATTAACTGTGCACATAAATAAGCCAAAAATAAATGCAATCTAATTATTAAATATTCGTTTATATTTAACATGAAAAAATATGCTAGAATGAAAACTTAATTAAAATATATAGTTAAGCGTCAATTTTCGTAAGAAATGGTCAGTATTATCTCGAAAAACGTATTTTACATATGTAATACAAACCACATTCATGTGTTGTACAAACTTACAATATTTTTATTGTATTACAAACTATTTCTTGACAGCTACTGGATTCTACAGGAATGTTCCGTAAAAGCACAGAAAATACTTTTTGGGCATACGCTTGACACTTTCAGAAATGTTTAGGCATCGAGGCCGTGCCCAAAAGTTTATAGCTTACAGAAATCTTCAAATTCTTGCCAAGTTAAAACTTTCTGGCGAAAACCATGCCTCGAAGAAAAGAAAAACCTACCTGCCTTCAACTTTTACAAATCCGCTTAAAGTTTTCCAATCCTCCCTTTATCGAACTGTCGTGATTTGCCTGCCGTGGAGGTACATCCTGCACGAATGGAAAATGTCAGCTCGGTCGTTTACATCGAGATTCACGCCGCACGAGCAGATAACGATTCTCCCCCCCCCCCCCTTTTCACCTTTACTCCTTCACTAAAACAAGACGAGTGGAATTTATAAATCACTATTGGGTTTGGCGTCAAATCACTACAGTATCTAAGTTTAACGTATCCTCGACTCTCCAAAACTGTTTACAGAGAGACAAGCTACACAGGTCTATGGTAACACAAAAGTGTTCCTGTAATGCCCGCAGTAGCCAATCACTGTCATATTGTAAGATTACTAAAGAGTACCATAGTGCAGTAGCTTAAGTAATAGATACAAACTATTAAAGAATCTAATTAGGTTGCAGATTGATTATTATAATCACTACCGATTCGTGGTTGCCCCTTTAAAATTGTGAGTCAAGGACAAGATAAAAAAAAATACTTGGATGTCTTGAGATTTATGCTAAATATACGTGTTATATCTCATTTCACGATATATTTTAGTAATGATGCATACTTAATCATATTACATCCGAAAAAATTAAATCGCTTTGAAATATATATAAAAAAAACATGTGAGCAAGTCTTTCAGTACTCGAAAAATATATGTTACATCTGACCTCAGGAACGAGAAAATTCATGTCTTCTCATGTTGCAAATAAAAATATAATACAAAATTCGAACTCGAAATATAACGTAGAATTCTCTAAAATAAAGCCGACCGTAATAAATAAACGAAAATTGTGTTTTCAACTACATTTCTGGACGGGAATCACACGTAGTTTCCGTACCCGCTGCAAGAATGCTACGTCGACTATAGAATCATTTTATTTGTAGACAGAAATTTTAAAATATATAATAAAATGGCTCCGATAAAAGCGAAAAATACTTGAAAAAATACGAAACCCTGGCTTTGGACCTGATTTTCCATAAGTAATATTTTTTAATATACTGTCCATCTTGTTAAAATTAATTAACCAGTTAGTACTATAAAGTTTCCTTTAAGCTTCGTGAACTTTGATCCGCGCCATCCCCCACAGATGGCAGAACCATGGTTACACATTTCCGTTCCATGCTACTTCCGTTCTATTCACGAAATTACTCCCACCAAATGACGTATACCGAGAGCTAAGATGTTACACATAAAAAAAAAAAAAAAAAAAACACACACACACACACATACGTACATACATATACAGGGTGGTCATGAATATGTGTTACAAATTGATAGGGATGGTAGATGTAGATGTGTGGAAAACATTTTATTAAGAAACCCATGTCCGGAAATGCATCCGCATACCTGAAAACTGCGCAACAAAATAACAGGGGTAGGTCGGCAACCTGGCAGGGACGGTGACGACGGATGTCAATAACGACACATGTGTATCTGTATTTATGCAGGTTTATTCGTACGCTTTACATTTTCTGCTCAAAATGTCCTCCGCCACACCCGATACATGCAGTGCAGCGCCGTAACAGGTTGCGTCGCACATCGGCAAAGACAGCTGGTGTGTTTCCTATGGTCTGAAACGCAGCATGTATCCTGCCCACCAGTTCATACATGGTATGTACAGGAGTGGCGTACAAAAAGGACTTCACATGGCCCCAAAGGTAGAAGTCCAAAGGCGAGTGGTCGGGGGAACGCGGTGGCCAGGCAATGGGACCACCCCGTCCTATCCACCGCTGTCCAAATGCTCTGATCAGGTGGTCTCGAACACAGAGGGCGTAGTGAGCTGGTGCTCCATCACACTGGAACTACAATGACGCGTGAATATCAAGACTTACGTCATCCAACATGTCAGGTAAAACATCGCACAGAAACCGCAGATACTCTGCAGCGTTGAGGCGTGGTGGCAAAATGTGTAGCCCTAGTACACTGTCATTTAGTATCCCAGCCCAGATGTTCACTGAAAATCGCTGTTGGTGGCGGGTTGGATACGTCGTGTGGCTGTGTTGCTCGGCCCAAATGTGAGTGTTACGGGTATTGAACAAGCCATCCCTGGTGAAGCAGAATGCTGTAGGAACTGTGGCACGTTTTCGCAGCACTGCAGCAACCATCGGCAAAACGCATGTCGTGCAGGAAAATCAGCTTCTTGTAAGGTCTGTACCTTCTGTACATGATACGGGCACAGAAGTTGTTCTTTAATACCAGTGCAACAGATTGACGGGAAGTGTGCATGGCATGTGCTATCGCCCGTGTGCTGGTAGATGGTGTGTCCTGAATTCGTTTCAGCACATCTTCCTCAAAGCTAGGTGTCCGTATTGTTCTTCTCGAACCACTTGCTGGCTTCGTGACGCGCAGGGAACCCGTTTCCCGCAAACGGCGGGCAATGCGTGAGAACATTGTGTGTGCAGGGTGCCGTCGGTTAGGGAACCTCTCACGATACTGTCTCTCCGCCTCTATTCCATTGCACCATACACAAAATACACATCGGCTAGCTCTGCCAGTGTGTAGCCATCCATGTCGCCTCTGCAACTGCGACAATAGCGAGTGTAACACATGCACATTGATTCGTGCGGTTACTGATCGTCAAATCGGGTAGTAGGTAAGACAACACAACATGTTTTCACTGGCTTGTTGTCGCCTAGTTGCCTACCTACCCCTGTTACTTTGTTGCGCAGTTTCAGGTATAAGGATGCATTTCCGGACATGGGTTTCTTAATAAAATGTTTTCCACACATCTGCATCTACCATCCCTATCAATGTGTAACACATATTCATGGCCAACCTGTATATATACACTAGCTGCAGTACCTGGCGTTGCCCGGGCTTAACACAGGCTGATACATTGTCCGCGAGTTAATGCAAAGTGGGTAGTGCTATATGACAGTGTGGTAGACATAGAGAAATGAAACACAATTGCTGTTTGTATGTTTATGACCTATGAAAGAAAAAAAATGTACATATTTATTCATGTCTATGGCCTATTTATTTTTTTTTGTTTACCTATGGCGATCGGATGAACGGTTTAGAATTTTATGCGCTGCAGCGCCTTCTAGTGGCGAGTTATAGCAAAATGGATATGGCGAACATATTCTCCGTGTTAAAATATCTATGTTTTCTGATTTTCATGGAGGTTGGTGTATATAATTATATAAATTATCGTGGGGGTCAAAACCACAAAATTACAAAAATTTCGAAAGTTGATTCTCTTTCGATTTGCAGTGTTTGAAAACCATTCGGGTTCCTCAAAATCCCACTCTGCCCCCTCAGGGGAGATGTCATTTGCCCCTTATTTTTTGAATGTCGGGACAATTAAAATACGTTAAAAATGACTAACATAACTACTTGGTTATGTTAGCTAATGCCCGGCATGCGTTGAAGTGCCTCTTTCATTATATATGTTCAGTCAGTTCGTCGAGAAGGGATTGAACCAACCAAATATTTTCTTAAATTATTTTTAAATAAAAAACAAAATTTTAGTAAAATAATTAATTTAATGGAATAAATGGGATTTTGTTAATCATTAGTTGTTTTAATGCGTTCATTGCAAAGCTTGGTGATGAATATGTAAAATAGAAAACAAATACTTGATTTATGGGCCTCGGTGAAACGTTTTGTGATGTGTGATGCAGTTGAAGAAGAATGTACCTTAAAATTTGGGTTGAAACCTCGTTCTTCGATTATATTCGCCCCAAACGATGTTATTTGAAAGAAATTGTTGTACCTTTTGTATATTATGCAAGAAATGCTTTGATAGAGGTTCTTGGCCAGAAAGCAATGATGCCAGTGGCCCTGGTGGTAATTTGACCTTTCCGCTCGTACATCATAATCCTGGTGGTTCATGTGGAAATCTCAAATCATTGCAATGTTGACAAACAGTGCTCATTGTTCCGAAATCAACCGATACATCCGCGGCGTGATTGACTGTTGAATCTTATCTGAATGCCAAACGTTTATGTCGTAATGTCACGCTTGGCAGTCTGTTTTGTCACCGTCCAAATTATTTTGTGTTTAGGCTTCAACTGAGCGAGTCGAACTCGACTGTATTCATTGTTCTGGAGTCACAATGTATCGTGCTTGAGAAATTCTTATTTAATTTTCTTCCAAACGGTGTCTAAGCTCTTAGTCAGTCTCATTTACTCAACGATGATGTCGTTGGCTTGCGTTGTGCGTACGCCGGCCAATATTTATGTGCCTCATTGGTGGCATTTATATCAATTAACTACGTACTGATATCAATTTAATGTTCCAATTTGATAATTTTAACGGTTAAGTATGTTATGCTATGAAAATATTTTACGGTTATTAATGCACCAAATATATGATAACCCCTGATAAAACACTGACATATTTAATGCAGAATTTTTGAAATGAATACCTGTGACGGCAGAACTCACGAACTGAACGAATTTTTTACAATTTTCCGGTGGATTTTCAAAAAAAAACAAAAACAAAGAATTGTGGTTATGTTTTTACAACACTTATTTAATTACTTTAACAAAAGAATATTTCTGTCAACATCAGCAATTTAAATTTTGAACCCGTATATAATCCTACATATTAACTTTATTATTGATTATAACCCGAACTATATTAGTAATTTATTTTTTACTTTCATTATAACGCCCCCGCAATGCCCTTCGTGGGTGGAATTTTGTAAAATTCGTTCTCATTTGAACTCAAGATGACAAAAATAATAATTTCTCCAAATTTCGAACCTGTAGGAGTTATAGATTAAAAGTTTATTTTTTTTTTGAACGCCCCCGCACTGCCCTTTGTGGGTGGAATTTCATAAAATTCGTTCTTGGTAAATTTCATGCATGCCAAATAGAATATTCGGGCCAAGTTTTATACCTATAAGAGCTATAGCTTGAAAATGTGAATTTTTTTATTAACGCCCCCGCAAACCCCTTGTGGGCGGAATTTCGAAAAATACGTTCTTAGCTGACCTCTACTCGGCGAAAGGAATATTCCTACAAAATTTTAAGTCTCTAGGCCTTATGGTTGCAGAGATATCGTGATGAGTCAGTACATAGGTGGAAATATTATATATATCTATAACTTTACCATAGAACCCAAGAAAGAGTTCTATGGTTCTCTGTTCACTCGACGTATTTAGGTGCACTCGCCTCTCGCCCTCCGGCGACGTGGCTACACCCACGGGACTGAGGGACGGGCAGGGGGGGCCGTCTCGCCCGATGTCTTCACCAGGCGTGCAGAATGCCCAACGAGGACCAATTGTAGCGACTCTCGTCATCCACGGCCCTCGCGGGCAGGAGGAGCCGCCGATTCGGTGGATGTTCGCACTGGGAATAGGTAACAGCACTGCCTTCATGACAAACCCGCACAGGAAGTAATCCCTGAATGCCGTCTCCTTTTTAACCAGATTACTGGGGAAAGTAATGAAATGTAGGTGACACACAGCAAACTATATTTATGTTTGCTTACGCAATGTTTCCGTGGTTTAGTCGCAGGATAGAGTCCAAACAAATTGTTACAAGTTAGAAACACCTCCGGAAAGATAGCCCATTGCAGGGGCGCATACGATGGATTCTTGTGGAGGAGGGCATTGCAAGAGTTTCGGCATGGGGGTAACTGGCACAAGTCATCTGTGGATGGGGTGCTTTAATGTTGTATACTGCCAATATGTTGGCCTATATAAATACAATAAGCAGAATACTTAAAAGAAAAATTTATAGAAACAAATGTTTTCCTAAATACGTAGTTTTAATGTTTACGTGCATTAAAGCCGTCTCACAGTCACGATTTTGCAAGCGCAAGCGGGCCTAAAGCCCCCCCCCCCCTTTTCACCCTGCCTTTTGGGATCTAAGCCCATGCCCCAATGAATTAACTAGAGTTTTATTTATGAACTAATATTTACACTGTTATTAAGTTATTACAATATAACTTTGTATCAAACTTTTAATAATTCCACTGTTCACTCTCCCCACTGGAGCTCGGCTCGACAGTGGATCTCCCCGCTGCTCGTCTCTTGCCGCGCACCTCTGCCTCAACACTGTACCTCACACTCCTTGCTCGACACAGTCCCCGATGCACAGTCCTCGCTCACGGAGCCCGCTCGGTGCCCGCCGAGGGGCCACCGGCCCGCCTAGCCCCAGGAAACACAGCATGTCTCTCAGGAAGTCCCACACGCCTGGTTCTCCACGGGAACTCCTCCGGGCTCCGGCACAAAATGTTTTTAATTCCATCACAATTATAGAATTATATATATTTTAAGCAATCTTATGAAATTTCAGTTGTAATATCATATAGGTTAAAAAAAATTTATTGTTTAAAAGTGATTTGTTGGTTTAGTTTGTATTGTATTGTATTGTCAGTACTTTTAGTTTGTTACATGAACTTGTTTTGTAAGTAAATTAAATAAATAAAAATGGAAGTGGAAGAAAGAACAGAGTTTTTTTTGTGGACTTAAGACTTTTTTTTTTGAATTGCCAGAAACTTGATTTAGGTAGGCTACCTACTGAACTGTTTTTGTGACTTGAATCACGTTGCCCGGGAAGCTGCAGCTTGATATGAAACAGTTTGCGCAGTAAGTGTGAGGCTTGAACATAGTTGAGAATGTCCGTGGTACGGCACCTGCGGCGGGGCAGAGTCTGGTGCGGGGCATCCTTGGGAAGGGGGGGGGGGGGGGCTATCTGCGCGGATTCCCCTCACGTACTGCGGTTTCTGACCAACTTCTTGACAGGATGCGAGGTCCTGATCAATAAAGGGGACCCTGTGGTCAGCACCCTCCCCCCCCCCCCTGTACGTCATCCAGCCGGCGGAGCCGTGTTCAAACAACCTTTAGTCCCTCCGGCAGCCGACGCCGTGCGACGAATTCCAGGCCGCACGACTACCAACTTCCCGCCGCTGAGGTTCTCACTGTAAGACTACCTCCGGCTTTGACCCCGGGTCATGCGGTGATCGGCAGCACTGTCGCCCAAAGAGCAGCGAGGTGCGGAAAGGCACAGTTCTACTCCAGTGCGCAGAACATAGTGTTAATGCTATTTAAGCACTGAAAACTAAACAGGGATGAGAGCCACAACCGAATAGTTGCGATTTTGTCGATCACGCGTGAATAAACACCATATTGCAAGTATTTATATATTTTACTGGCATAGAGTACATATTTTATTCATCTATAATCCTGCCTTAACATCCTTTAGATTAATTATGACACTGACCTAAACTAACCTAACACTTTACTTCGGTAAACTTCGTAACTGTTCGGGTAGTGGTTGTGGCTTTCGTCCGAAAACTGTAGGTGCCACACAAATAAAAAACAAAAAAATGTGATAAAATGACCATAAATCAGTTAAAATGTCCACAAATGTAAAAAAAAAATAGGACTCGCAAGATATCCAATAAAAACTTGAGATTCCCAAAACATTTATTTAAAGGAATTAACAATCACCTGAAAAAAGAAATGTAAATGAATATGACACAAAGAAAACAGTGGAAAAAAGCAAAAATAAAGTGTCGATACTCGAAACTCCAGTATTGTTAGTTTTATCTTCCCGTAAGCTTGTTGGCTACTGCCTGAATTAAGCCTTTGTATTAAGGATGTTGAGCATGTTTCGCGTTATTACTATAAATTCACGTGAAGCTCAAGCCATTCAATATGAGTCACATTTAAAAATGTTTTCACTGCGACAAAGTTCTTCCTTGGTTTGTAAAATATCGCATATGCCTGGATATATTATTATTGTGATATTAACAATTTAGTTAGGAATTACCAGGAGTTGGCGTTCTTTGACGTAGTTTAAGACACCTTTTACGTCAACACCATAACCATTGTGGAAATGGTGCTTGACTACGCCTGATGATGGTTAATGAGAATTAATTAGAGTAGCCGTCATTACATACTGTCGCTTCCATGAAAAACTGTTCTTTAAAAGGATTTCCACACTGACAACACTACACTCCAACTAATGCGTCGGGTGTACTTCAAACAAAGCGCACTAATCAGCCAGACAGTAAGTGGCTTCACGCAGTATCACATGCAAGCCAGCCCTTGGTATTTACGTTAAGTCCCTACAGAAACTATACACAAGAGCACCCGGCTCTTAAAGTGCCCCTTCCTTGAAAATTGATTAGAAATAAAGTGACAAAGTAAAGTTATTTCAGTTCAAGCATTTACATGACTTATGCTTCATGCACACATCAGTCTTCAGCAAGACTTTTTTTGTGTGTGGAAACATCTTAACTCTCAGTATACGGCATTTGGTAGGAGTAATTTCGAAAATGGAACGGAAATCGCATGGAACGGAAATGTGTAACCACGGTGCTGACATTTGTGGCGGATGGTGCGAATAAAATTTCACAAAGACAAAGGAAAAAATTATAGTATTAACTTTTTAATGCATTTCGAACAATATCGGCAGTATTTTAATAAAATTCCATGTCAAAAATCAGGTCCAAAGCCGGGGTTTGGTATTCCTTCAAGTCTTTTTCGCTTTTATCATTATATAATCAAATGATATGGAAGTCGAAGTAGCTGCTCCGGCAGTAAATTCAAGCGGCGCTTGCGGAAACTATCTGTGATTCGTGTCAAGAAATGTAATTGAAAACACAATTGGCGTATATTTATCAAGCTCGGCGGCATTATTTTAAAGAATTTAACGTTAAATTTCGTGTCCGAGATTCGCATTATAAATGTATTTGCAACATGAGAACACACGGATTTACTCGTTATTGAGGATAAATATACATATCACTGGCGAATACTGAAAGACGCGCTCACAATTTTGTTTTTCACTTGCTCCCGTGGTGATGCCACCGCAGGTTGTTTTGCAGCCTTTGAAAAGAAAAAGGAGTTAATGAAGAATAATCGAGTCTAGGTTAGATGCTGCGATTGTGCTAACCTAAGAAACGGGGGGGGGGGGGGGAGTTGCCTTCTCTCCAAAATGCGGCAGGAGAAGGAAATATATCTTGTTCCAGCGCGGAGGATCGTAGCTTTTGCCGCTGAGTAACAACCGCGAATTTATCAAGCTTTGTGCTCGCTGTATTTTTTCACCCCCTCCCATCTTCGTGTGGGATGTGCTCTCTCTCTCTCCTCTAAACCAAGGACCGCTCTAAGAAGCGTGGGAACAGCTCAGCGGGTCGGTCCACGGCACGTCCCTCCCGGCTCTTCACCTTCTCTTCGCCGTCTCTTCGCGTGAAGAGCGCCCTCTTCATTTCGCGCGCGAACTGTTTCGCTCGTCGATTCGCTCGCCGACGTGTTTACTTTGCCCCGCGGACCGCAAATGGAAAAAGTTTGTAGCCCCGGTCTTAACGCGCCCGCCGCGGGGACAGTAAAGTTTATTTTATCTCCGTGTGTACTTTTTATACAATCTCGGCATGAGAGTTATTTTTCTCGTGACCCACGGGCTGGCCAGTGCGCCTTGAGTAGCTGTCGGCTGGACTGCCTCAGGCGTTGGAATTGAAAAGGAGTTTCTCACGGGAACACAGATCTGAACAATTCAGACATTAATAAACCTTGTAATAAAGAACCTAACCTCGCCGCGGGTCGGCGAATAAAAACACTACGAACTGACTGTGAAATTTTAAAATCAGGGCTTTCGAACCTGTGTTTGCTTTAAACGCAAGCCAACAAATCGAACTTTTCAAATACAGACAACTCGTGTTGGCAGCACTGCCACACTCTGCTGTGCTAGGACCAATCAGGGGTGTGTCTGTGTTGGTGCGGGATGATGAGTGCGACGCTGGCTGGTGCTTCTGGCGTGGTGTCTCCTCTGAGCTGGCACGCAGTCTTCTAGTCGTGCATTCAGTGGTAACCATAACATTATATGGCGGAGAAATGAAGATGAAGGTGAAATGCAAGGACCTTGAATGTTTTCAAGAATCTCTATTGGGTCTTTCATGCCCAAACGTTACTCTGAACACAAGCGTTTTAGTACTTTTCATTCCCCCAAAAATCCATTTTAAAAACGAAATCCGGAAACAGAACTACTCGTCCACCCAAAGCGAACACAAACACCACTGGAATATTGAGCAGTTTATAAAACGCGCCATTTTTTTCCCTGAAGCTCTGCCCACTGTGTGTGTGTCCAAGTAGGCGGAATCCTTAGGGCCGTATCACACGAGCTGGCGCCACCATAGAATAGTCAAAATATTTTCAGTAGAAAAATGGATATTGAAGATGCAGGTGCGCTTGCTGTGTGGTTTTTACTTAACAAAAAGCGTCGCAGAAGGAAATTTTGGATTCATTCTCTAATGCAAGACCGGTCATCAAAAAGAGATTTTTTTACTAACTATGCCTATAATTATCTTAGGAATAGTCCAGATAAGTTTTACATTTTTATGCGAATGGGTTTAACATCATTTAATAAACTACTGCAGTTATTAAAATATGATGTCTGAGTACTCCTTCGAAACTGATGTCCCATGCTGCAAGACTTCCCTGTATCTCTAAAAGAAACCGTTCCGTGTCAAAATTATGATCAGACATCTCTATAAACTATTCCGGCCGCGCCGAAAGTTGCTCCCGTGTGAACGGTCTCAATGCAGACAGTGAACTGACCTGGCAGCGCGGCCAGTACCACGTGTGAAGGGAACGAGCTGGCCGGCCCCGCGTGAAGCGGCACTAGCCGGACGACACCGCGACAACTGTGCAGTCACCCCAGCGGGACAGCCAGACCCGACACCAAGCCGCGGGCCGCGGAGTCACAGGTGATGGATTGTTGTTGCCCACTTCCTGGGTGCACGATGCACGAACCATGGGCTGCTTCCGGTGACCATACCGAGGGCTTCATTTAATAAGTAGGCGATGATGCGGTCAGGGCTCAAACCCCTACTATGCTGAGTGCAATCGGAAATACAACGTGGGGAGAAAGCAGAGCAAAGAGGTTTCAGGAACATATGTTCGGCCCCCAATGAGAGTAGTTTCATTTGTGTTGACCGCCCCGTGCTCTGTGTTCCAGTCTTCGTGGTTCGTGTAGTGTCAGTGCGTGGCGTCTGGGTTCATCTGACGTTACTCGTAGAGTTTGGAGGGGGGTGTCTCATCCTTAGTTTGCAGCGTGCATTTAAATGGGCGTTCATTCTCGCTCTCCAATGTGCACGGTGAGCTCTGTTGGCAGATATACGCCATATAGTACAAAAATTTGTGACAAAACTTTAAAATGAATTTTTTTTAATGTATCTGAAGCGTTGTATTTTTAATATGAAAATTTGGAATTAGAATGGTTAAAATCCATATCTTTGTTGTATTTCATCAAGATAATCATCTGATAACACGCAGTTTTTACTTCTAAGGAGACGTAACTAAAATACGGCATCTTGGTTACAAACGTTTTGTCAAAATCTTTTTATATATTTCAATTTTAAAATTGTTGTGTCTGTTTGAGCATAGCACATAATTTATTGGAATACCTTGTTTTTATAGTGATCGAATGCTACAAATAATTTCTCCTATTAAATTATAATTAATGTAAAGATTAAAACTATTTTCTCCCTCTCTTCCCTCCGAATGACGGCAACTGTTATAATTCGGTCAATAGAAACTATTTTTTGTTAGGAAACTTAAAAATTAAAAAAATTAAACTTATTATACTTAGCGATGGTGTACAAAACGAGATTCTAAATGTCCACAAGCCGGGTAGTGTCAATCCGGCAACAGTGGTAGCCATCAAATCTGCACTGCAAACAAAGCGTGAGAGATGAGACATTTCACACCTAGAATACAATAGGTTAGGAAAATAATCATACGATTCGGGGCTGGTTGAACTGACGTTACTCTGGCACGGTGTGTTGGAAGGAACGCGAGAGAGGGTATAGCACGTCTCATCATATTAGGGTACTCTTTCTTTTCGATACACCATATCTGCTATTAGCGCTGTCCTTGTCTCGGCGTATTTCATTGCCATATATATGCAAAGAGCATCACTTTAAATTTTAAAAAAAATTAAAGCATTAAAGAAGAACAAAATGTAATATTTGAGAGTACCATTTGGAATTAGATTTTTGTAAATACAGGTTCTTGTATTTCATCCAGTTAATCATCTGAAAATATTCAAATCTCTCTTCTAAGAAAATTTATCACAAAAACGCCATCTTGGTTCCAACCATTTTTCTCATCACATTTTAATATCTTTCAATATTTAAAGTTTGAGCTCTAAACGACCATGTCAATTAATTAATTGAATGCCTTGTTATTAATAGTGACCGACTGCTACAAATAGTTTCTCCTGTAAATTAATAATTTATTTCTAGGATTGATAATTTTTATAAAGTTCCAATGCAACTTTAACAACTATCAAAATGCACTATTTTATGGTTGAAAAATCAAAAAATTGGTATAATTGAAAATATAATTAAATTATACGAAATAATAATGCTAATGTTAACAGGCTGAGTAGTATCAACCTGGCAGCAGTGGGAGCCATATGCCATGTAGTGCAATCTAAGAGCGAGGCATTGCCCGGTGAGAGAGGGACTGTGGAGTGGGGGCGTCTGGGAGTGATTATTGTTATTGTTGTTGTTGTTGTTGTTGTTGTTGTCGTCGTCGTCGTCGTGGGGAAGTCCCCGACACGAAGATTTCCGCTCCGTCTGAATCCATTTTCATTCCTCATCCCAGCTGTTGCGGTAAAAGCACGTGGAGGCGATGAGGTATTGGGCACGCGAAACAGTATCGCCCTTGTAGCCCTTTACTTGCCACAAAATTAAGTTTTAGTTCTGTGTCGTAGAATTTAGAATCATGTACCGTGTATATCCAGTTTCTTACATGTTTAACTCGACGTAGCACAATCACAGGAAAGTAACGATAAAATCACGATAATATAAAGCTACGTAAATTTAGGATTTCAAGCACCGATCTATAAAATTATCGTGGACTTCGAACCAGTCACTAGAATAATTTGATCTCTCTTAATCGTTGGATCTGTAATAGGAGTTCGATTTGCTTTTCGGTATACCTCATTAGTGTTCTACCCATTAGCGAGAATTCAGCGCTAATGTCTACAAAAACATATTACAACTTCTGAATATTATCTGGGTAGGTACACTAGAAACAAAAGTTTTGTTGGCATCACAATGTCTCAAAATTAGCTTTGAAGGATTAAAAAAAAATGTGTGTGTGACCACTGCGAGCGTTATAAATGAAACTTTATAGAAAGAAGGAAAGGGAGTTTGGAGAGTACACAAAATCAAACTAAAAACTGCACAAACACTGTTGGAAATGTGTATACGAATTTTAATTTAATTGAATATTTGAAGAGAAAACTCATTCGATAATGCATTTGGCTTAGCTGGGGAGGCCAGAGAGTAACGCACAATGATTTTTTTTAACCTCACATCCACACTTAAGTTATTTGTTTCTATTCCTTAATTTAAAATATGTGTAAATGCAAATTTACTCTGGGTCACACTTGTCTTCACTGTGCAGGCATGAAAAAACATACGATTTTTTTTCTTGCTACTTCTATTTGTATATCAATTTAGCAAAAACCTAGAGAGCGAAAGTACCTACGTATCGTTGGGCCCCGCGGCTATTTCTGCAATACACATTTTTGCAAGGCGTATTGAGAAAACGGAAAGTTATTGTACAATACACAAATTTACTTGGTTTAGCTTTGTCTTCCGTTTCTATGGGACTTTTTCTCGAATCCTAGTACTAGACGGTGCTAAGAGAGGCGACAACTGGTTACATACAAAAATGAAATTCATGTCGTTTCATGAAGCACTGGGAAATCACTGTGTACTGACTAGGGCTCCTCTCAATGAACGAAAGGGTAAGGGAGACAGACGTTCGATTATTCTTCGACCTTGAAGTCTCCTGAGAGGCGGCGAATTGGTCATCACGTTAGCCTCTCCCGGTCTGCAAGGAGAGGTGGTGAGTGGTTACCTACTGTTTGGAGAAAAAAAAAATTATTGTTTTCTCTGTCATCACCTTCACATTAGCTTATCCTGGGCTATCCAGGCTATCTGGTCACTTAATGAGTGTATTTCATTTTACATCTCGACGCCTAGAGCTAAGAGGTTTCTGTGTCCTGGCTAAGCCTCCTGTACCGAACGGATAGAAAAGGGGAAGATGGGTTCGATTCTTGCCTCACACACGGTCTACAAGTCCACCATTTAGCCTCCAGGGAGGCTGTGACTCAGTCATCGCATTAGCTTCACCCATGTGCACTGGGAGAGGTGACGAACTGGTTTCCCTCCAGGCACATATCACTGGGAGGTCGCTGTGGTTCGGCTAGACTCCTCTTCGGACGAGAGGGGAAGGAAGGAGGTTCATCCTTCATTCACTCTACAAGTAGACTTCGGTCACGGCAGTTTAATATGTTCTCTCGGTCAAGCAAATGTCCAGAGAGGTCCTGCCAGTGTCCCCGCTGCTTCGACGCCTCTGGGAGGATATGTTTGGTGGAGAGGAGGGTGGGACTGTGGCAACAAGGGTAAACTGTGAGATTCCTTGTCCAGGAGCTCCTGCCTCTCGGCTGAACCACCTTCCCTCCCCAACCTTGGCTGGAGGAAATCCGGTCATTTTTGCCACGCGTGGCACCTAAAGCATGGCCTTGCCTACTCACGACCAATCACAGCGCCCCTACTTTCTCACCCCACAGGGAGGGGGAATTCTTCCCAAACAAACTCCATGAGAAAAAGGGGGGGGGGGGAGATGATACAGGATGACCCTGTTTGGGTGCATGTGGGAATTGGGGGGAGGGACCGTGGGCTACAGGTTGCCAGCAGTAATATCCAGTGTCCTCTCGCTCTCCCTACTAACAATTTTTGTGGGTCACCAAGATACTATTTTGCATACCAAAATAAAGATTTGTAAGGTTATCGGCAACAGAACTGCTGCTCTGCATTCGGGGACAGCATGCATGTCAGCAAGAGCTAACACAGCGCGCTTGAAAGGTGACTGACGTGAATCATTTGGGACATTCAAAATACGCGCAATCAAGGCCTATTCCCCAAAGTAAAGAGTTTGTTTGAGACAAACAAATATTTATTTGTGTATGGAAAAACAAAAAATTGCTTGATGTAACAAAATATTTGTTTGGTCATACCAAGTGTTCTGTGCAGCACAACTGATAGTGTACCCTTATCAGTATATATGTATTTATTTTAGTTGACAAAACATTTTTTTTCGGTCCAACACAATCCTTCATACTATAAAACATTTGCTTGAATCAACCGTATGCATTTACTTGGCCATTTACAAACAAATATATTGTTGAGGCAAACTAAGCTTTCTTTCGGTGTCTCAACTGCCATGTAAATTGTTTCATTTTACTGCCATTTCTTTATGTGAAAGTTTTTCCTGTAATTTTATCATACAGCACTCTTGCATATTATGTTTCGTCTTAAATTTTCTCAACATATCTTTGCTAAGTGTTATAAAAGAAACTGTGTGCCCACTTGGTCTAGTGGCGTGTGCGACGCGACGTGTCTCGTGCGCTGTTACTCTCCTGGTTTAGTGCGAGAGCGAGTTAAGTGTCGTGCGGCTTACACGTAACGTATTCTAAAGGCTTCTTACTGACTTTCGCAGGACCATCATGGCGACTTGCCAACCGACCCCACGAGTGAATACCCTTCGCGTGAAGTGTCAAACCAAACCGCTCGCGTTGGACTTACTCCGATGGCTCGACGAGACCCTTGGGCTGCAGGATGACGAAGTGATTGCTGTACAGGTCGACGGACGCCAACGGTGCATCTTTGTGAAGTTGACATTACTACTACACTGCGAGAGGATCATCCGAGAGACCGGCGGAACGTCTCAGATACACGCAGCGAGCGGTGAGTCACTACAAGTAGACATAGAACTGGCGCTAGACAACCTGAAAACCGTCAGGGTCGTAAACATTCCCGTGGAAGTACCAAATGAACGGATTGTTTACTCGCTCACTCCGTACGGAAAGATACACACGTGCGTGGACGAAATGTGGGGGGTGTATCGCAAGTTCAAAGCCAAGACAGGGGTACGAATAGTGAAAATGGAACTCAATCAAAATATTCCCTCACAGCTGGTAGTCGATGGGCATCGCGGGTTCGTAGTGTATGACGGACAACTCCAGACCTGCAGTCACTGCTCGCAGGCGGGACACCACCGCGCGGCCTGCCCCACTCTTCCGCGCGAGCGGTCGGGCGCGCCGAGCACGTGGGCGCAGACACTGCAGAGTGGCGCGCAGAGCAGTCGCTCGACAGAACCGCACGAAGTGCGGGACCGGCCCACCACCTCTGGGGCGAGCTTACAACCGCCGGCACAAACTCTGACGTCAGAAGACAGGGAGGAGAGGCCTTATGTGGCGGTCCCACTCAAAACTCTGCTGTCCACCATTACCGCATCACCTCTTGCTCCGACTCAACAGGACATGCCCGCCCCGGATTTACGACTCGATACGCCCACGGACATGGAGGATGACGGAATGTCCGAATGCTCACAGGAGGCACACTCCACCAACCCCCGCTCAGGCAAAAAGTCCGGTGGGCGTGAACGGCCCCCGAGCGGGCGCAGGGACAAAAAGGCCCGTCATGCGAGTCGCAGTCCAGCCAGTTGCGACACCGCCCTACCGGACAGCCCGCGTTCACAACGTGAATATTCACTCCGCATTGCCCAGCATGCGATCGAGCAAATCAAGGGGGGCGCGATCAGCATAACGGAACAGAGTGGGGGAGGGGATGACGTAGCTAGTAGCAAAGACGTAGCGGATGACTAGAGTTTTAACAATTGCCACTGTAAACATTTGTGCAATTGAAGCTCCTTTAAAATTTCATGCTTTACACAGCATTGTACGTGCGCATGCTATCGACGTACTATTTTTACAAGAGTGTGCGCTAGAGTGGCTACCATATTTTGACCAATATAATGTGTACCCCAACATCGGCCCTCAAGGGAGAGGAACCATTGTTGTCACGAAGAACCATCTTGAACTCACGCACATCAGAGCGCACGCATCTGGGAGGATAATCTCTGGCACACTCATAGCGCTCAATCCCTCCAGCGCTACTGGCAGGAGCATCATCGGACAATGTGTGAATGTCTATGCCCCCTCTGGCTCTCAGCGTCGAACAGAACGCCAGGAATTTTTTCGCCAGGAAATCCTTCCATTTATAAGGAATGATGGCACGGGTCTTATTCTAGGTGGAGATTTCAATTGTATAATTAAACCCAGTGATCACGTTGGTGGACACTACCCCATTAACACGGCACTGCAGGAGCTCATTACTGCCATTGCTGTGGAAGACATGGTCGACATTCTTCAAGTACCCACACCACATTACACCTTTCATGCCTATTCATCTAGTTCGCGCCTCGACAGGTTTTATATGTCCCGCACACATCGACACAACGCGCGATCATATGATGTGGTGCCAGTGGCTGTCACAGATCATTACATGGTCGTTTGTACTGTGGCTGCTCCGGAGGTTTCACCCACACCTGGGCGTAACTACTGGAGACTACAAACACGCTTGTTGGGTCAAACTGAAGTGGACAATGATTTTCATCGGCGCTGGTCTCATTGGTTGCGATGTAAACAGAGATACGCGGACACAGCGGATTGGTGGGATGGCTGCGTCAAACCAGGTCTGGCCAAATTATTTAAGCACCATGGCGGGCGTTGTAGACGGGAGCAGGACTCCCTTTTCTATTTGCACGAGAGGGCCCTGCGGGAATTAAGTACGCATCCAACCGCAGTTACCAATCTGAGGGATCAGGCCCGTCGCCTTAAGGAACGGATCATCGCCATACACCGAGCGAACATGGAAAGTCGCATTGTATTCAACAACACCAAGAGTGCGCTACAGCAAGAAAGGCTTAGCATTCACTCCCTCATGCGAGATCGGAAGAGGCGAACGCGAAGGCACATCAGCTCGGTTGTGGACGCGAATGGCACGGTCGTAAGGGATTCCACAACCATCCTCACAGTATTTACAAGTAGTTACAGGGAACTCTATGCGGACCACGACATTGACTATGATGAAGGGACGTCATTCCTCGATGTGTATGACAGCAGCCTTGACGACATAGCACAGCGCCATCTGGAGGCCGACCCAACTGACGAAGAGATCACACACATTGTTCGGAGGGCCCCAAAAACCAAATCCCCTGGTGTGGACGGTATCCCCTACGAATTCTACCAGCACTATTGGCCAACGATTCGAGAGGAATTTTGCGAAATGGCGCGCACGGTCATTCGACGAGGGCGTCTGTGCAGCACGCAAACAGAGGGAATCATTGTGCTCATCCCCAAGGTACCACAGCCACGTGAAGTAGCCCACTATAGGCCTATCACACT
This sequence comes from Bacillus rossius redtenbacheri, assembly GCF_032445375.1. Lineage (NCBI taxonomy): Eukaryota > Metazoa > Arthropoda > Insecta > Phasmatodea > Bacillidae > Bacillus > Bacillus rossius. Next base: position 96,334,194 of record NC_086330.1, read on the forward strand.
TCTGTGTGCTGACTACAAAATCATCGCACGGTTGTATGCCAATCGTATTAAATCAGCGCTGTCTGATGTCATCGGGCCGGACCAACATTGTATTGTGCAGGGGACGTCCATCACACAAGGCACTTCTGTGCTCCGCGATGTGCAGCTCCTGGCGCGCACAACGCCGGGCGCTGTCGCCCTCCTGAACATTGACCTGGAGAAAGCGTTTGACCGGGTGCAATGGAGCTTTCTCGACAGGGTGCTCGAGCACCTTTGCTTCCCTCCCACAGTTCGAGCTGTCCTACGCACGTTCCGTGAGAACCTAACCTCGAAGATGTCCATCAATGGTTGTTTTGGTGACAAATTTCCGATTCGCTCCTCTGTCCGACAAGGGTGCCCGCTCTCGATGGTACTTTTCGTCCTTTATATTGAGCCCCTTATAAAGAAATTTAACTCTACTCTCTCAGAACTGAGTATTCAAGGGAATCCTTTAACGTGCATTGGGTATGCAGATGATGTTACGGTCATTGTGCGTAGTGAACATAAACTCACGGCCGCTCATGCTATTCTTGAGGCCTTCCACAAGGCAACACATGCAAAATGCAACTTCGCGAAAACCAAAGTGTTGAATCTGAAAGCAGCGCCAGATGTGATTGTGCCACAGCATTCATTCGTGTCTACGGATGCGATCAGGACACTTGGAATACTTTTCACGGGTGACATCGGACATACCATTCAAGAGAACTGGGACGGAGTGGTGCGGAAAGTTCGTGGTAGCCTGCTTGAGTCACACCTTAGAAACCTCAACATCATCCAACGTGTATATATCATTAACATGTACTCCCTTTCACAACTCTGGTACATGGCACAGGTGTTCCCCATGCCAGCTGCGATTGCAGCTCAAATCAGGCAATACATTGGATGGTTTATCTGGAAAGGATTCCTCTTCAAGGTCAGCCGCGATCAGCTGACGATGCCTGTCAGTAACGGTGGTCTCGGACTCATTGAGCATGAGCAAAAAGCACGAGCCTTGTTCCAGAAATGCGTCATACAACGTGTCTTACAGGGTGGTCGCTCCTCGGCTTTGTACACAGCCGCATGGGGCGCCAGGGAGCGCCTACCCCGACACTACAAGTCCGCCGCCGATCACCTTCGCACGACGATTTCCGAACTTCCCGAAGGTACGCATGTCTCCACAAGACAACTTTATGGTTTCCAGCGACGAGCAACACCCTCTGCGCCGAATATTCGGAATAAGATCCTTTCTTTGCGTTGGCTGAACATATGGAAAAACGTTTCTGATCCTGAATTACCTACTCATCTCCGTGCCGCAGCTTTCACGTTTGTCAACGACCTGACACCCACCCTTTATCGCAAGAAACGCATTGCGTTATCCCAGGATGACCACTGCGAACTCTGTGGCTACCGTGACACCGCCCTACATCGCATATGTGCTTGCTCATTCTCGCACCCCTTGTGGGAGTGGTGTAAAACCAAACTTTCCAGACTGCTCAGCCTACCTCCACGAGACGTGTGCGCGGACCGCATGTGCTACCTCGACATCACGGCCTTCCCTACCGTGAAGAGGCGGGCGGCTGTGTGGCTGATGGCGAATTTGATCGATTTTGTGCTCAAAACTCAAGTGCCATATTTCTTGCGGGACTTCATATCCCAGCTACGACGTGACAGATGGTCTATGGTAAAGAACAATACGTTAAGAAGGAGATTTGGACATTACCTTTTCATGTTTTGAAATTTGTACAGATGGTGTGGGACTGTGTTAATCCGCAGGGGCAAGGTATCAGTATCGTGTAACCCATTTGTACTGACTGTAATCTGATGTGAGCTGTAATGTTATGTACATGCACATGATATCACAATAAACTAATAAACTTAAAAAAAAAAAAAAAAAAAGTGGCTAGCGGGTCTGGCTGGAGGGCCAAGTGGCCCGGGTTCTATTCTCAGCCGGGGAGGGGATTTTTCAAACCTTCTCTCCGGGCACAGGACTGAGTGTTTGTGGTGATCCTTTTACCTTCATCGCGCGGAAGGCAGAATCATCTTGCCTTGGCACACATAAAGCCTGTCATCACCGTGGCGTTGCACACAGTAATGGATAAAACGATTTTATAATATCTAACAGCTGTTAACAGTTAGGCAAGTGATCATAATTATTACATGATTATAATTTAACAGTTTAAAAATAAAATTAAGTATTTATTTAGTGATAAAATGTATGACCCAACAACAAATGCAAGATAAATTGTTGCCCCAAATAGAAACAACAGGAATAGTTTTTGATTATAGAACAATATATGCAGGCAGTATACATTTATTTTTAAACACAGTATAATTGATCTACAAGATGTACGATTTTACACATGTTCGCTTGGTTACAACGAGTGTTCTAGTTTCACAATGCTGTACTCGCTCTCAAGGCTCAACTGCTGTGAACCCTCAATAAGAAATAATTATTAACCAAAGCATTAAACTACATAAAACAATAACAATACAAGCCTCTAAAATTATCCTTAAAATATTAATAAACAGGAGATAAATTATTTGGGCCATTTTTCAAAATATCAATAACTGACTCTCAAAATAAATTGTTGTAATTTGAAATTACTATTCAAAAATTGGTTACAAGCAATATTTCAATCGCCATCAACAAATAATACACTATTACTTGACCCAAGGCTTTTCATACGTGACAGGAGATATCTACTAACTCGATATTTCTGAAAAACATTAAAACTAATTCATATTCAATATAATACTGATATAATAAATACACAAATATAATACTGATTGAATGGATACACAACTATAATACTGACTGAATAAAACACCGGCCAGACTTGAATCGCAATATCTTTAGTCCACCGAACAAAGTTAATGCCAGCCAAACGACAGTTGATATAAATTATTAAAAGGACTAATTACGACGAGTATGTCCTCCTCTACAACGAGGGTGAATACTAGGCTGACACTCGCCCCAATGTCCTGGTCGGTCTGAGAGTCGGCACCACAGCGAGTCGCCTTCTCCAGTCGTCGCACACTCGCTCCCCCGAACTGCTGAGCTCGACGGCTCCTTCCTGCCGCCCCAGGGACCGACCTGTGCGGCGAGGTCTCGCCACAGCCAGGCACTCGTTGCCTCGGAGTGAGCACCACTCAGCCCTCGCTCACTGAACCGCGAGCCAGTTCACAACACCACCATCACAGCTTGCTGTACCAACCAGTTGTCCGAGTACGTGGATCCCAGATACTGTCCAGTGTGATAACACCACATTCATTAGCGCTGTCATTCACCAACCAGTCCTCGACCATCGTTGCTGCTCAGCTGTCCTATGTGGCTGTCCTGCACTTTGCTCTTGTTATTCGAACTCGTCCGACGAGTAACCAATTTTCGTCATCGCCGAGTTCCTCCTATTACCTTCCAAAAACTGCAGCGCGAGTTTTCACTAATTACTCTCTGCGCGAGTTCAACTTGTTGGCGCGAGTGGCGTCCAACAGCAGTCGAGCGAGTTACCTCGTAGAGTGGTCTGACGAGTCCTCGGGGATGATCCGTGCGGTCGCCGACTGTTTCTGCACCAAGTCCATACTCGAAAATAACAAAGTTCCTTCTTACCAGTTTCTGCAGCTAAGGCCAAACTTCCGTGTGGCGGTGGGCGGTCAAGGCGGAGGTGGCTTCGGTGCGGAGACTTGTAGTCGTCTCTCCCTGTCCGCCTATTGGAGGGGCTTATATACCCGGAGGGGTAACGAACTTCTTCGTCTAGAAGTGCTGAGAACATCCAACCACAGGATCGTGATGGAGCTGGCTTCCGGCCACGTCGGAGGGACGTGAAGCGAGGCGGGGAAGTCTAACCTTCCAGGGATGCCGATGTACTGCAGGGAACACGGAAAAGTTGCGGTTGGTATGCCACCAGGGGCTACGCTTAAAGTCAAGTCCGGGATCGCAAATGAGAACGTTACGGGCGACACAATTACATCCGTAACAAACTATTGGGATAAATTGGCAGGAAATTGAACATTTTGAACAATATTCACTTGAAATGAAAAACAAATTAAGGTGGAAACCAGTCTTGGCCCCGACAGTAATGTACTGACATTAAATATCTGTCTTTTTGAAAACATCCTCGGCTATGCCATATACATGAGGATGTCTGGAGAATAACAGGTTCAGGAATATCTCTCGTGAGAAACAGTCTTGGATGCACTATTTAAGCATTAGAAAAAATTGCTCTACTCGTTTCTAAAGGTAATATTTTACATTTGAAGTACTTGAAATATGGGATTGCGGCTCCACAGAATTATTAGAAATTAAAACAAGGAATTCAATAAATCCATTCTAACCAACTATTGACACTGTATCATAGTATTTGTTAAATAGCAGTAGTATAGGAATGGCGGTCCTGAAACAGGTTCCAGGCTGAGGATTGAGAATGGGTTCAATGGCCGACCCTCATAATGTCACGGTAGCCATCTTGGTTTTAAAAAAATCCCTCAAAATTCCTAATAAAATGACTCAGAAAGCCTCAAAATTCCTAAACTTTCCCTATTCCGAGGTAAAAATTCCCGTTTTGAGGGAAGATTTCCAATATACGTATTCCTCAAAAATTCTAAATTCTAAATGCCTCAAAATATATTTGCCTCAGATAAAACAAAAAATTCTTAAAAGTGGCTTAAAGCTCCTAAAAGCTAGCCGCCCTAAGCCGCCGAGGTCATGACCTTGACCTTGACCGTAAACTTGAAATTCTGTAATTATTTAGCTATAAATTCGAAAAATATTCTCAAAAATATAAAAAATGGTTTATTTCAAATGTTAAGTTACTTAATACATCTCGGTCTTTGGTTATATTTCCGGAGCGGGTTAACATGTAATTAATTATTAAAAAATAAAAAAATTTTAAAATTCTGAAATAAAGTTTAAATAAAACTTTGAAACAAATTATTTCATGTTACACACGCCATCTTGGATTCCAGAACCTTCCGTCATTTTTAATAGTGACATCACTTGTAAATTCAAACTTTTATGCTAGCAAATCAAGAAAAAATTTAAAATTCATAAAAATTTAACAAAATTTAAATAAAAAACGTACAAAACGGAGTCCTTGATCCAAACCTGATGAAGTCATTTGATTAAAAATGGCGATTGCTACTTCCTCCTCAGAAGCCACAGGCAGACTGACCTCCCATCACTAATACAAAGGCAGATATTATTTCGGCCAGTATAATGTCATGGCGGCTATGTTGTTTTCGTCTGATGAAGCCCGCCATCTTGGATTCAACATAATATTTTCGTTTGCTAGAGGGCGCTGCCCCCATATTATTTTAATTTTTAACCGATAGAGTGCAGTAGTATTTATTACCTTGACATCCGCCACATTGCCGGCTGTCGTGGCCGCCATATCTAAATTCTGTAATTATTTAGCTAGAAATTCCGAAAAAAAAATAAAAATCATCAAATCAATTACTTGTTAAAATAAATTAATTTACTTGTTAAAATAAATTACTTATTAATTCGATTGCATACAGTGCTTGATTCAATTCTTGACTGATGCAAAAAAATATTTTAATTAAAATTACCATAAAATTGACAGGTTCAAGAAAAACACAACAAAATTGCCAATAAAAATTTATTATGTAAATGATACTCCCCTACAGGAACACTTACGAAAGTTAGTACTCTACTGACTAATTCTCAGCACCAATTGGTTTGCTGAAGACAGAGACCAGCCAGATCCTTTACTGACAGTCTTCCTCTTCCTGACCGAGTTTCTCGATACTGTGTTTAACAGACTCCTTTACATTGTCAGAACTATAGATGGGAGTATTCATAATCTTAAAAGTGCAATTGTTCTCCTGGTCCTTGAATGGATACGGTTTACTATATACACATTCCAACCACAAGTTGTATTTTAAAGGTCCGTACGTTGCTACTTCATCAATAAGTTGATTGATAATATTCTGCTTGTTATCGTCAAGAAACGTGCAAATATCCTTTTGACTGAAAAGGTATTTAGATAACGTTAGTATTTCAAATTTCCACGAAATGCTGATTGCGCCAAGTAGAATACATTATCATTTAACTTTAATGCACCAAGCACAGTCTTGGATTTAGTTTCATGCCCAGGCGTCATCGCAATCGGTTGCTGCCAATCTGCTTGTGTGCTTGTAAGCATACGAGTCTCCAACCTAAACTAAGTAGTTGAGATGTTTGCATGTAGTTCCTCAATAGGCACTTGGACTTCACCTTTACAATTTTTCGCATGTCGTCTCAAACTCTCAATACGTGTGAACCAAACATGACACTTATCACAGTGAAACTTCATACGAGAAGAATTTTTCGTAAACTAATTCTCTCGTGTCTTCGTGCATCATGTGAAAATGCGAACGGCATATCACAGTAGCCTCAAGGATGTCTAGTCAATGAAGATGAACCTTTCAGATCCAAACCAGTTGTACCAATTCCCGGTATACTCTTATGCACTCTATGCATCATTGTTTCAGCGAAAGCTTTATTTTCTGCCGTGCAGCACGACCTTTCCATGTCTTCAGGTGTGTTTTCATTATATCTTTTCTGGAAAACTGCTTATGGTATTTCTCACAGCCAAACATTTTGCAAAGAGGATTCTTAACACATTCTCTCTTCTCGTAACGTCAAACATTACTGTTGTTCAAGAAAAACTTGCCACAGTAACGACATCGATGCTCGATAGTTGTTGACGAATCACCAGCCATTGAAGTCTTCTTCGCTGGCGAAACGTCATTCATCGACGTTTCCTCTAGCCATCTCTTCAGAAATTAGTCTCTCTTCTGCTGGTGGAACCATATCTGTTTAAGTCTTCTTTAATGTTGTCGGTAACGATATTAAACATTATATAGGGATCTGCGTCGCCATCGTTGAAGCCTCAGGGCCCCCGATGTCGATGGTACAGTTCCATAAAGTTTTGCGTAGTTGTCGTCGACGATACCAATAGGATCTGCGTCGCCACCGTCGTCATCGCTGCCATCGAGGTTTCCATCAATGATGGGAAAAATTCAATCGACTTCGATGTTAAAGATGGTACAGATGACCTAAAGTTCTCAAAAAATAGGTAATTGTTGACTTATATAGCCTATCAGACGAGTCAAACTAGGTGATCCTTATACCGTCGTTGCCAGTAAGAAACTGAAAGTCACGTCTTCTAGTCCTTGCTTATATACTTACAGTCACCAAATAATATGCTAGTCAAAACAAGAACCTTTTTCATTAATACACGAGTCAAAACAACATTAAAAATAAAGGAAGCACATTTGGAAGCACGTTAAAAAAAAGGAAGAAAATTTGGACACACATTCGACAAAAAGGAAGCACATTCAACAAAAAAGAAGCACATTCGACAAAAATGAAGCACATTTGGAAGCACTTAAAAAAATAAAGCATAACTAACGAACAGAACGTACACTTGCGCGTACATTTTACTCAGTAGGATACGAACCCATTAGTATGATACGATCGGACGCAAGATAAAGTAGGATTTAATGCCTTCAACAGTATTTGGCTACAATTGTTGTTGGCTCCAACAGTCTTTGGCTCCGACTGTCTTTGGCTCCAACTATCGTTGGCTCCAAATATCTTTGGCTTCAACTGACTATGAGGCTACATATCTTCGAGGCTACATGGCCTACTGATAAACTACTTTATTCAAAAACATATGAGGAATTTTGAAAAGCATTTCAATATTTTGTTTTGTTCGGAAATTGGCTTAGCTTCAGAATCACCTGCAAGTATTTGAAAGTTTTGTTACTCCGAGTTGATTCTCTTGAGATCATTTTCAAAAAGCAAGTACAGTGGAAAGTATAAATATTTTTTTGGTATCTAGAGGCTACTTTCGATGTCGATACGTTTCTACTTGATACTTTCACCCGTTTGAGGCTCTTTTTGCAAGCATCGTATTGAATAATCCTAAATATAATAATCAATATCCCACCATGTTCAATTGTTTACTTTTACTTATTCATCATAATTAATTGAGTGAGAGGAGACAGAAAAATCATTATGAGAAGACGTAAAGAAGGGGTGGGAGGATAGGGACGTAGCGTAGCATGCGATATGCTAGTTGTAACGCCCGGCAGGAGAGAGATAGAAATGACGCAGTTTGTATGCACCTCAGATTTCGTAACGGCTAATGACTAGCGCTACCATGTTCTTTTTTTTTTCATTTAATGTAGCTACAATTAATTTATTCGAGTGGAAACGAGTTATTGATTTGTGCAACTAATTTTATAAATATCATTTGTTTTTATGTGAATAGTGTTATTGAAAATATAAAAAAAGACGTATGGACTTAAAAGGTTAGCTTTATAAGAGTAGTTTTTTTTATATGAACAAGCTTTATAAGTGTAATTTCTTTTTGATATGTGAACACTGTGATTTGAAATGTCAAACGCTTATAAGAATTATAATACTTCGGAGATAGACTTTATAAGTGTATTTACGTTCGAATGGAGTTTTTTTGTCCTTTCATTTGATTTAGCTCAAGACCGTTATTTCATATCATGCCTAAAAATAATAAAAAGGCAGAAGCATATAAAAGGTATTATAAAAGGCAATGTGAGAATAAACCACCAAAAGAGGCGCCAATAATTTCGAGTGAACAGATGCGATAGTACAGGACGCAAAAGGCTTTGATTTTTAATTTTATTTGAGAATATACCCTTATCCTTCTCAATTATTATCTATTGTCAAATTAAAAAATACTAATAATTTATCTTCATACCCAATAAGCAAGAAGTTTCACTTCTGTCGTGTGTGGACTCCACGCATACATTTTTTTCCAAGTGTATTTATATAAGAGACAATATGATACCGTATTTGTAAATTAGTTTCATTATAAATTATTATATTATTATTTAAATAGATTATAATTAATCATTTAGAATAATTACTTAACAATTTATTTATTTTCATTATTACTTAAAATTTTAAAAAAAATATTACTAAATTTATTAATTTTTTAAACGTGTTCATATTAATATTGAATTCTGAGATTTTATTAATTATTTAATTTGCTGGAATTTATACTTTACCAGCCGTATATATATCACTTCAGTCCTTTTATTATTTTATTTATATTAATTATTTACATGCAAAATTAAAGCTAGTTTTTTATTAGGTACGCCAAGTAAATATAACTTCTAACGCGCGTATATAAGTACATACACACACTTTTTTTTTTTTTTTTTAGCAGAAACATAAAACAATAAGCCCAAAGGACTGTGTGTGTTTGCGGGTAGTAATTATTTTTAATGGGATTTTTAATACGTGTTCGAACTAGCAGAAACGCACTGCAATATCACTTCGAATTCACGTGTGTGAAATAATGAGCGTCTCCAACGGGCAGAAGCGTGCTTTGTTTATTTATGTTTCTCGGCATGTGCTGTGGATCTCGCATCCAAAAGACTGAACAAACATCCCAGTAACGGTCACTCGGAAGCCCCGCAGCCAGACAGTTGCGTCTGTTTACGTTCACCGCTTCAGGTCCAGTTTCCACCCATCAATATTAAACGTGCGCACGAATGTAGACCCCCCCCCCCCTCTCTCCCTCAACCATTTCCTCGTCCTTACACCCGCTACGCCCTTCCCCACGGCGTACATCGGGATTATTCATCATTGTTCGAACTAACACATCCGCATGAACGACTCGTAGCATACATGTCACCTGCACGTCATTTCTAGATGCGCAGCGAGGTAGCGCATGGACTCGAATACGCTAGAGTATATAACCGGAGAGCTACAAGGTTGTGCTGAAAAAAACCTGGCATTGTCACGTCAGTCAAATAGCTGGCAGAAGATGTGGCCAGTATTAGCACTGCATTCGAAATTCACGATACCAACATTATGAAAATGTAAACTACGTTATTTTTTCTTGGGATTTTTTAAAATCTTAATACAAATTTATGGAAACAATATATTTCCAGTGATTCCAATGTCCTCATGAAAGAAAAATTGTTTGTTAAATGATAACTAAACACATAATTTAAATGTTAATTTTTAAAATATAACTGTATTGTCACTCTTTGCCTCTATAGGTATGTCACACGTCCGATAATGTTGGTAGCATAGAGATGTCCAGTGTTGCCCTTTAGTACTTTAGACAGACTCGCGTCAGGAAGTAGCCGGGTTCCGAACCCGATTCGACCATTACCATTTCTGTTTCTCATTGGTTCGCAGATATCACTTCAGAAAAATACTAGGACGGCTCCTTAGAACAAGCCATTCCTTTCCCAACAACCCCGTTGATTGCTAAGTGTGTCCTATAATGACGTGTTGTCATCGAGACGTTATGTTGTCTGAAAATGTACAATTTAATGTGGACGGTTGTCGCATATTATGCCTCAGTCTCACACACCGGGTTGGTTATTTTCTTTTCTTGCTATTACTAATAATAAATTGCAGCCAGTATTAAGAAAACAGGGTGTCGACAACAAGATCAGGGCTACATCTAGGCGAAAACAGTCTCGGCTGCGCTTTTGAAGTACAACATAAATTCACGTCACGATATTTACTCGACAAGTAATATTTAAAATAATTTTGCACCAACCATTCACACAAACATACCAGTTTTGAAGTGAAGCTTCTTTACTGAGGGAAGCAACAATTTTCGAGCGTTACGAAAACTCCAACCGCGTGAGGGGAATAGTAAGGTACATGGTGGGGGAACCGGTAGAGGAGGAGAGAGTCAGCGGCGACGCCACTCCACCGCATGCGCTAGCGGTCGAATGGGAAGTTGGCAAGTAGGGAGATAGGTACGCAGAGTGGCATGCTACACGCTAGTTGTAACGGCCGGCAGGGGAGGTAGAAATGACGCAGCAGTGAAGCTAAGGAATGCTCGTAACGCTACTTGTGTTTGTCAACTCCTCGGTTTATTTTTTTTTTCTATTTGGCTACCTTAACATACCCACTTCTTAAAAAGCTTATTACGGGAAACCACTTGTTCAAATGCAATGCACTTTTACAGAATGATTATAGAACATGTTAGAAATTAATTAAATGCATTTAGTAATTTAAAAATTTTTTTTGCGGAAAAGTAGGCCTATTAGTATTTAACATATATCTAACCACTCTTTAAAACTGTGAATTACTGGTAAACTAGTTGATTTCTCATAACGTTATCTTAGTAAATAGTTCAAAATCATTTAAGGAATTAAAAAAATTGGGGATTTTTAATTTTATTTTTCAGAAAAGTGGCTCTACATCAGAATTAACCACTTTTAAAGTCTACAATTAAACCACTCCTGTTATTTCCACGCAAATGTTTTTCCTTGTTTACAAAGGAACTTGGAACTTGGAACTTAGAAGTTAGAATCAGGCTAAGTCTCTACGATGATCCGTGTAATGTAACTACGAAGGGCTCTTCCCTTGTTTGAGATGCTTTCTTTGTTGGAAGTTCTATAATTTACCGTGATTTCTGACTGTGTACTTGTAACATTAGTCAAGTGTTCGTGACGGGCTTATTTCGCCGATCAGAGCCCACGATCAATGGAAACGTGGCAAATACGAGCAAAGCGTTTCAAAGCCCATCATTTCCCCTTTGATGAATCACGATCTCTATAGAGTGACTCACTCCTAGTTTGCAGTTCAGAGAAAATGGCGCCCACTATTGGCAGATAGATAATACCCGGCTTGTTATATTAATTTTACTATGTATATCATCGTTAATGATAAGTTTTAATTTTTGAATTTTACAATTTATTAATTTTTTTAATATCATAAAATAGTGTCTATTAACTGTAGTACATTTGTCATTCTGAAAGAAAAAAGAATAATTCAGTGCTTAACACCAATAATTAGGGGCATGCATATTTCGCGAAAAGATTCCAAGACTAGTTCAAAATTAGCATACTGTAGCATCGTCTGTGTTTCGTTATTGAGAAAGTTCCTTTCAGGTACATGTCGATTATTTCAGCACTAATCACAGTAATTCAGTGCGGAAGCAAACGCGTCCTGAGTGGCTCGGTCAAATAAAGCAACGACTTCTCTTGCAGACGGCTGCCAATCACAAGGAAGAAGCCGCTGGTGCGGGTATACCTTGTTATAGTCTAATAGAAGTTCAAATTTTTTTCGCGAAAAATGCCTGCCCCTACAAATTATTAATCCTTAAAAAAAATAGTTTTAGCAGCCGGTCACTATTAATAACAAAACAGTCAATTAAATAATGCGAAAAGCTTAAACATAGCCAAAATTTTAAATATTTAATTATATTAAAAGATTGTTGACAAAAACGGGGAAACCATTATGACGTTACGTCTCGTTATAAGTGAAAATGGAATATTATCAATATTATATTCTTAATGAAATACAACAAGGAAATGTATTTCCAAAATTTACCCTACAAATTTCAATGTTTCACATACGCAAATAAAGGTTTCTTTCATTATTTGATAAAGTAATTTGCTATTTGTATAGGGATTGGAAAAAGTCGCGGTTTCATTGACATCTAGGTGAGACTCCATAATCCTCTCCGTACAATGCCATCTGCAAATTGGCTACTGAGTAGTGAGACCTGTTGTCGGGGTTGCTTGTGATCCGATACGTCTCACGTTGCGGGTTTTTCATTGGCTCAGAGTCCTTCTAGTCAAGAGGCCTTCAACTGTGGTCCAATCGCAGACGCAGGAGAAAGGTAAACTGTTTTAGCTTATAGCTTGTCGCGAAATGAATCCGCGAATTTTCCCGGTTTCAATCTATCAGAGCACACCGAAGCAAGGACAGCGCTATGGCAGAGAGGGAAAGAGAGAATTAAGGTGGGTTTGCGATTAAAAATTAAGAATTAAGAATTACTCGTGTACTTAACATATGACTCTATGTATACTAGTGAAATGGTTTATGATTCTCGTGTAGGAATTATGACGTGTCTGTGCGAATTATATGCTGACTAAGACTTAACAGAGATGGTATATTTTATACTTTTTCATAAAGAATTAAGGGAAGCACCAATAAGAGTACAGTGGGATGTGTTGTTGGCGCGAAATGTTTCGTTGGGAAAGCAGGCATTGCTGTAGTGCGAAAGGAGTATGAAATACTGCTATCATAAAGTTAAGAAATTATAAAATACTTAGAATGACATTGCACGAAAATATTAAAAGAAGCTCGGATTGAATATTTATTTTGTGTTAAGATTACGGAAATTGATAATGTTGATGTGTTTTGGTTAATTTTTAGTGTTACACGAATTTATAAATATGTATTCAAAATTCACGAATTATTTTCCTAATGTAAACCCATTTTTTGATGGCTTGGAAAAGATTATATTAACTTTGAATTAACTATCATTTATATATTTAAGTTAAAAATCCACGTTTCTGATTTGTGTACGGATTATTATAGATTACAAGCGGAAAAGACGAAATTTTTTTACGTTCAATCATGTCTGGTATTTCAAGTTGGGTACATAATCAATTTCACCGTTGAACAAATTTCACCGTTAAACAAGTTATCAATCGACCAAAATTACAAACCGAAATGTAGACGATACCTACGGATACAAAAATTCAACTTAAATAACATGGCTGCTTTCTCGCCCGTTTTTATTGGCCGGCATAAAAAGACCGCTAATTCAATCATGAACTGGCGTACAGGTTGAAGTGTGAACGCGCGCCCTGGTGTAGCCGCGGGGCCTGCGCTAGTTCCGGCGCGTGCCGCCAGGGCTCGGGGGTCCGCCGGCAGCAGTGTTGAATTATCCAGTATCCGGCCGGGCGGCAGTTCTCCCACGGCCATCAGCGCGGGGAGAGGGGAGGGCAATGGACATGGGAAGCGCGGGAGGAACGTGTTCGCAAGCGACAGCTCGGTATAATTCAGCGCCTCCCGTCAGCTGCCCCCGAGTGGCTGGAGGAAGTCTACGGCGGGGAGGGGTGGGGGTGACGCGCGTGCTACGCACATGTCGCGTCGTAGCGCGGCCATTTCCTCGCGGCGGTCACGTGACCCGCCACGGAAGCGCGCCGCGCGGCGTCCCGGAATACCAAACATGGCGTCTCTCCCCCCTTTCCTTCCTTCTTTCCTCTGTCCCTCCCCCCCGACAAGCCAACCCAGCCCTTAACGTGGGACTGTGCGATGCCCTTCCTTTCTCACGATTCTTCCCTTGGCGGGAAGCCCTTGTGCCAATTTACTGACGTTTTTATATAGCGCACCTCATCCTTAGATTGAAATGTGTAATTTTTTTTTTACTCTCTGTTTCCAGTGCACAATATCTGCTATTAGCGCTGTCCTTAGCTTGGTGTCTTTGTTGCCAGATACATGCAAAGAGCACAACAGTTTTAGATACAACTTTATAATTTAAAAAGGTTTTTATATTTATTAAATGTATTAAAGAAAAAAAATATTTAAAAAGTAAATTTTATATAAGATTATTTTGAAGTTATACTTCTATAGGCGCGTTATGAAAAAATGATGAGAGTCAAATTTTAAGATGCGCGCGCATCACTGTAACACAAAATTAACAGGTTAAAGCTCCCCGCTAAATCGATCATTAAGTCTCGAAAAAAAGCTACCAACAAAATAGAAATAGAACCTCTATTAGTCGCGCATGTTGGCACGCTCGTCGCCTCTAATCACTGTTTTCATATTTATAATATTTATCCACATGTTTCTAGTTTCTATATTCACAACACGCGTTTTAGTTTCATACAAGTGCGAATTATATATGTGCTAATAAATTAAATTCATTAGTGATTTAAATTGAATATTTTGATTAATATTTGTTACTATTCGTAAATATTAGAAAACAAATTGTGCCTTTATACTTTTTCAAGTGCTCCAATATAATTGAGGTTAACTATCCGTATGATATTATTATTTAATATAATTAATACTAAATATTATTAAATTATTAATGTTAAATATTTATTATTGGTTTTTTAATATTTACAAAATAAAGAAATAAATTTAATAAATATTTAATACTAAATTTGTGTTATCTTTTAAAGATTTGTGCAATGGGAGTGCATGACTTGATGTAAGTTTTTGGACATACGCCATTGCTAAGAACTTTTTCTGTTGAAGAAAAACTAAAAATAAAATAAATAAATAAATAAAAATACCCAAAAAAGACAAAAAACACACAAAATTAAGCAAACAATTGCTGTTGTCAACAAGGATATGAACACCACCAAATATTCCGTAACAGGAATATGCTCAACAAACAAAGAAAAACAAAGAAAAATGTACTAAGAGAACGAAAAAAAAAAAAAAAACACAAATGATGACAACACAAAAATATTGAACCCAAAATAATTCAGCACAACAGTTGAAACGAGAGAAAAACACAACAAAACGAAAAGACAAACGAACACAATAGTTTTACCAAAACAGAAACAAGCGACGTTTCGGGAACTGCTATCTGCTTCCGTCCTCAGGCAGAGACGCACATGGTACGGAAACATAGTACAAATTATGTCAATTATATTTATTATTCTCTAAATTTTATTTATTTAATTTTTCAAATTTAAACTGAACTTTATTGACTGTTTTTACTATATTTTTCCAGCCCTTTTATTATTTTATTGTAATTAATTATTTGCATGCAATTAAAAACTATTTTTAATGATGCCAAAGAAGTATAACTTCTCACGCACGTACATAAGTACACGCACCCATTTTTAAAATGTAGGTTCAGGTTGTATTTCATCTAGAGCATAATCTGGCAATATTCAATTCTCTCTTCTGAGAAAATTTATCATAAATATGCCATCTTGGCTTCAACCATTTTGGTCATCCATCGTTTTAATTTAAAGAGTTTATATTAAATAATTTAGAGAATACGTCTTTTTAATATATTTCAATATTAAAAATTTGAGCTCTAATCGACCATAGAAATTAATTAATGGAATGTTTTGTTATTAATATTGACCGACTGCTACAAAGTTTGGTCTGTAAAATAATAATTGGTGTTTAGAACTGATAATTTTTTTTTCATAATGTACCTATACAACTGTAAAACTATCAAAAGTCACTTCTTTATGGTATTAAAAAATCAACAAATTGGTAATATCAAAAATATAATAAACTTATAATATGAGTAATATACGAAATAGTAATTTTAATGTTAAAAGCTGGGTGTTATCAATCTGGCAACAGTGGGAACCATTACTGTAGTCTAAGAGTGAGACAGACTATAGCATGTGATCAGAAACTTGACGTTCATACACGACAGGGAAAGAAAAAAAAACACTAATTTTTAGAGTCACAATTATTTCACGTATTTATTTCACTCCAAGCTACAGTTAAATTGCCAAAATAATACAGGATGTCCATAAAAGAATGTCCCAGTTTCAGTGGAATATTATAACCTTTTAATTTAGACTATTTACAACAAAACATACATCAAATTTAAAGTTAACTAACCATTTTTTTCTTACAAATGTTTAATATGGGAATCGTTAGTTATACGCATACCTCCATCCTAAATTCTAATTCTTCCTACACTTCGGTTAACACGTCCGGAGTAATGGAAGCAAATCCTCTTCAAATTTGTCTCAACTCTGGCAAATCATTTGGTAGCGGTGGAATATAGGCCCGAACTTTTATCAATCTCCAAAGAGGAAAAAACGCATGGCGTTATGTCAGGTGAACGTGGAGGCCAGCAAACAAGATCTCTGTCGTATCGACCATTACGACTAATACAATGGTGAGGGATTTCTACGTTAAACCATTCTTGTTAAAAATATTCCAGTGGGGAGGGGCTCCATCCAAATAAGTTTACAGGTTCACTCTCTACTTATTGGGGAAAGAATCATTCTTTCAATATAGGTGGCGCGGCAAGAGATAAAACAACAAAGCTGTACTCGCGCATGGGCTTATCTAAAACTGTTTGAGTTACTCTTTAATTGTGACCTTTAACCAACACACTACAAAGCTTACAGTTGATACTATTAAAATTTATAACTGGAACATTATTTTATGGACAAACTGTATTTGTAGATACCTATAAAATTCGCGTTGCTATTTGGCAACAGACCAAGCTGCAAACTGTTGTTAATTTCGACATTTTTTGTCATTAGCTTATGTGTTACTCGGCACTACCTGTAGGACTAGACCCCAACGACCAATTTGCAAAAAAAAATATTCTTCATGATTTTTCGCGAAATAATCTGATCACTTATAAGATTGCAATAAGGTATCCCTGCGCTAACGATTGTTCCCTTGTTATTGGCATCAATTTGCAAGAGAAGACATATGTGCTGTTTACTTCCGCGCTGGATGGCTAACACTGGTGGTGTGCTGACATTAGACATGTACCTGGAATAAGCCCAGCCAACCACGAAACAAAGACAATGCTGCATTGCTACAAAGTTTTAACACATAGTTGGTCTGGAAATATTTTCGCGAAAAGTAGTGGCCTTAATCATAAGGAACCAAGAAACAACGTACGATGTGGTAGCAGCCAATCAGCAAACGACACTGCCCTGCTTATGTACAATAAAGCGAATTACATCTAACGCAGGTCACAAATATCTACCCACTGGTCTATAGCCAGTTCACATCCTTGGACGAGTTACACGTGTTGGGGAACCACTTCTTCTCCTTGCTCGTAACTGGCCCAGGGTCGTCAGAGGGGCGTAGCGAGCACCGTAGTCCGATATTCAAGAAGAACCAGATGTGTACCTATGTGCTTCAAGTCTACTCTGCTGCAGGGCGAATCCTCTAAATAATAGCGGCTCTGCCAGGTTCATCACACTGCAGTCTCACCTTCAAGCTCTGTGGATGTACTATACTTCCGCGGATTTTCGGTTACGAAGTGAGTTCCGGGTTCGAGTCCCAGGTAAGGCATGGATGTAAATTTGTGTCATTCGAAACTAACACCATGAAACAATATACAGGTCCAAACATATCAAATTAAAAAAAAATTGTAACGAATCTTTCAGTACTCGCCAGTAACCTAAATAACCTAACTAACCAGTAACCTAATCTAACCTCGGTAACGAGAAAGTTCATATGTTCTCATGTTGCAAAGTAACTTATAATACGAAACTCGGATACGAAGTATAACGTAGAATTATTTATATATAATGCCGAGCGTGTTAAATATACGTTACTTGTATTTTTGACGTGACAACGTCTAAAAAATCGATGAACGCCGGCTGCATGCACGAAAAAGTGGCCCGTAACGCACATTGTCCCGTTACGCTGTGTCCCGTTACGCTCATTGTACGCTTGCGCCGCATCTATCTCTCTTCCACTAGATTGGAACAACCATCGATTTGACTTTTTCGAGGCACATTAAACTTGAAACACTCCCATTCGTTTCCTACTTTTCCTACCATCGTCCTATCCTTAACAGAATAACACAGATTGGAAGAAGTTAAATAGCAAACATGTATAAAAGTTATAGTTAAAATAATCTCTTCGTTAAAGTATTAAACATATTTGAATTAATGAGTGCAAATAAAAGTAAATTTATCAATTAAATTGTAGATTTCATTTCACTCCTTCTTTGTATCCATACAAAATAGTGATAATTCAATAAAAATGATTCAATTTTATTCATAAAAGTATGCAATCATTTAATCAATGTTTTGTTATGACGTTGTCACGTTAAACTATCGTTCGTAAACCGACTTTACAGACAACCAATTTTTTTTAAACTAAATTTTTGAACGGAAATCACACGTAGACGCCGCACCCGCTGCTATAATTCGTTGCCGGAGCAACTACGTTTACTAGTGAATCATTCCATTTGCAGACCGAAATTTAAACCATATAAGTATAAAGAAACGGCTCCGATAAAAGAGAAAAAAAAACTTTAAAAATATCATTTCCAGCCTTAATCCTTATTTTTACAAGAATTTTACTAAAATACTGCCCATCTTGTTAAAATTCATTAAATAGTTAATGCTATAAAATTTTTGCCTTTGGCTTTGTGAATATTGGTTCGCGCCATCCGCCACAGATGGCAGTATCACGCGACTTCCGTTCTATTCACGAAATTACTCCTACCTAATGCTGTATACAGAGAGCAAAAATGTTTTAAAAAATATTGTAACCTGGAAAATTAATTACGCGTGCTTAGTGAGCTGTTGGATGAATCTAACCACAATCTATGCTCTCGGGAAAATTTGATCAACTCGTGGGCTTCTGTCTTGTGAGACTTGTTAACTGGAATGCCTCTTATCCAAAACTCCCGTATGTCCAATTTATTTTTGATTAGCTAATAGTCCTGATATTCTTTGGCTCGATAACAGAAGTAGTAGAAAGGTAAACTTATTTGAACACAACCCAAACTCGAAATGAATTCAATAATTAGAGCTATGATTATCGCGCGGATTCATTGGGTAGCATAAAGACTTGAAGCACTTATGTGTGTACACTTGCTTTAGGTTGGTAATTGGACTACAATTCTCCTGACACGCCCTTGAAGACCCTGAGCCAGTTATAAACAAGTATAAGTAGTTACCTGATCACGTGGAACCTGCGACAAAGGATGCGACCTTGCTACCAACCAATGAGCACTTTTAAATGGTTGATAATGTACAGGCAACTTGAGGGAAATTAATCTCTGAAATAACCATGGCTCTAGTAATTATGTCTGAGTGCCCCGCTTACCTGGGCACACGTACGGTGTACAAAGTTTCAGAATAAACCACAATTTTAGAAAACTGCTCAAGATATAAGACTGGTTATGTTTATGAAAACCATTTAAGTATACACTGAAGACGGATGAGTAGTTTTGTTTCCGTATTTCGTTTAATAAACTTTATTAAAATGACTTAAACGCATGTTTTCAGACATCAAACATAATGTACAGATTCTTATTATCTTCATTTCTCCACCATATAATGTTATGGTTACCACTCAAATCTCATAGTTGTCCTATGCATGGCGAGAAGACTGCGCGCCAGTCCACAGCAATGCGCTTAGAGGCGATACCGCGCCAGAAGCACCTTATCGTCCCATCTCAATAACGCAAATACAACTCCTGTGACTAGGCGGGCGAAGTTCTGACGTAGATGTAAATGGACGGGAACTAACCTAACCGCGGACAACGCACCGCCATGTGTTGGGCGGAAACTGACCCCTTACCCCCCATCCACCCCCGCCCAACACCGTAACAGGCCACGCGACGACAGCTGGCACCCCCCATGGGTCACGCGAATGTAATTTAGCGGCGAACAGAGTGGGTAGGGGCGAGTTCTTTACCCCGGGTCAAACACTTGGCGAGACTGGCGCGTGTGAAGCTGCATGATCCATGTTGCCAACTTCACAGATCTGCCGCTAGTTTCACTGGATTTCTACATTGCATTGTTCAGCGGAGAAATTTTCTGTTAGCTGGCTGAGATGGTGATAACATTGGCGACATGTTTTTTAAAGAATTGTTTTTATTAGACCACTTATTATTTGAGTTCATAGGTAAATATCCCGGGAAGGGGGGCAGAGGGCCCGGTCATCATGGAATTAAGAAGCTCCTCACTGAGGGGACCCTTTGAGGTATCAAAATCGTGACTCTAAAACGAGATTGATAAACATAAGCGTTGACACTACGTTTAATAGAAAACTTTCTGTATATCGCTGCCTTAGAACCAGATTGTTCTAACACACATTTTGTAAATTTTTCAGGAGAGTGAATTGAAAGTTTACAATGATACAATTTGTATGTACCTTAATTGATTTATATTAACTCGCTGTATTTATTTAGTTTGATAATCGAACAGCCATTCCTGCAAATTAGAAGACAATTACTCATTGAGTTGTTCAAACAAACTATATAAAGTAAATACGTGCACCGGAGTTAGAACAAGTAAGCTGTTCTTTAAAGGAATAAAATTTTGTTAGTGTTCTAACTCCACATTTGTTATTTTGGACCATGCTTAAACTTTTGAAGTTAGGTTTGCCTGTGTATAAAGATTGTATTAATGATCAAAATATTAGAACTTATAGTACTTAATTAATCAATTTAAATGTTACACAAATATAACAGTATGATAACAGGCATTTCAGTTCAAACAATTTATACTAACTACAACTTATTTGAGAATAGAGTTGCACAATATTTTGTCAGTTCCACTAAAATATTTATACAATGATTTAATGTCCTTTACTTTTGCTGCATCTAGTTGAGGTTTTCCTGTCACAATGGATGGAGATGGCAAAGAAGACGTTTTGCTTTTCTTTGCGCCTCGTGAAGACGTTCGTTAAAGTAAAGACACTTTGTTCAGTGGAACAGCGGGCTGTAACGTTGTTTTGAACAAGATAGAGCCTTCTCCCATTTCATAAATTATGTGTTTCACTCTACTAAATGGTACATTGTTCAAATTGGTTAGTTTGGCTACAGTTCTAAAATCCTTGAAAACTCGTATTTGAACTACTTTAAGTTTTTTCCTTGATCGACAGCTTAATAATGGTCTAACTATGGCAAGAGGACTACGTAGTTCAATCCCACGGAAATGCCTTCCAATTACGCTATGGAGACTATCCACCTCTTGCACAAAGCTGTGTCCTGGTTCTTGAAATTTTTGTTCAATTTTATTAACTGAATTGTCATTTCTAACAACAAAGTTTTTCAGAGCTAGCACCATAAGTGAGTTCCTGTTTTGTGGTACACACGAATCACTCCAAAGAATGGTATGCTCTAGAGTAGGTGTTTCTTTCACTATCTCTTCCAAGTGTTTGGTTACAGCTGATGCAATACCTTCATGCCATAAAATGCAATATCCTTGTTTGGTTCTTATATCATATCCTGTTAAGTTATAAACACAAAGTTTACGTTTATAATAGAAAGCCGATGTACTGGATTGTGGACATGAAAGTACCTTCTGAAGATCGAAACACACTACTGTATAGTTAATGAGATGGAAAATTTCAGCCTTATCTTTAAGTTTCTCTTCTCTAGCAAAAAACTTTTCTTCTTGATGCTTATTAAACACCTGTTGTTTTTCATTTGGTATGCTTTCAGTATTTTCCTTTAGAGTTTCTAACTTTTGACACGTATCACATTGGTCAGTTTTTGGTACATGACACACTATGATATTACAATGTTTATTCTTGAAGTTACTACAGTAATGGAGTTGGAACAATATGGTTCTGTGTGGACTATCTTGTATGGAGTTTGAACGTGTTGTTTCTGACTATTGTAATGAAAATATTTTGACTCGGCTGCTACGCGTGGGTAGAGAAATAGGAGTTAGAACAATCGATGTAAAAAAACAGAAAAATAAACAAAGTGGAGTTAGAACAGTCTGGTTCTAAGGCAGCGATATGTTATAGTTTTCTGCTTGTTGCATGCATGTAGGCCCAAACAAGCACCGTATCCAGAGTTGAGTTGTGTATTTAAATCCCCACGCGCAAAACTCTCGCCCATCCTCCCGCAAATTTCCGCGGCCCCCTTTAGAATCATACAGGTTTGCGTCCTTTTTAAAGTGAGTAGCAAGTTTAATGATGTATCTTTTTTTGTTTCGTTTTCGTTATTTTTTAATTAATTCTATGTATGTTTATTTTTAGCAATATCTAACCGTATCATTTTAGAAAGTGTTTTACTTTTTTTTCTGTATGCATTGGTAGCCACGAAAAGTTTTTTTTATTATTACTGTATGTTATTTTGACGGAGTTTTTAAACCGCACGCAACATATTTTCAATCAAGGACTTCGATTTTCTCTTTGCAGTCTCGTCGGCTCTATACAACAGACGTGGAAATTCAAAGAATAATTTGGGCTGTACTTGTTCAGAGCGTGTTCAGTGCTGAAAATATTAGCCGTTTGAATACAAAAATACGAGAAATGATCTAGTTCCTAGCAATCAGATTTTGGTGAGGCATATATTGACTACGCACTATATGCTAAGAAGCAGCAAAGACTTTTTTTAAATAAGAATAAACCTTGAAACAATATTTATAAACGTTTACTTGCGTAGATATTTAAGGGTAAAACGTAGGCATTATAGCTAAATGTACGATTTTTTTGGCAGATTCTGTCAGTTCCAACCTATACTTGGGTGTTCTTTTTATAATCATGCCATTTCAATAATCTCAGTGGTCAATTCTGAGTTACACATTACTGAGTCATTCCTTCTCCTTGTTTATTACTGGCTCGGAGTCGCTCAGGGCGTGTCAAGAGAGCTGAAAGCCAATCATAGCAGTTAAATAAACATACACGTGTGCTTCAAGTCTCTTTTGCCAATGGATGATTCCGCTAATCTTCGTGTCCATTCGGTTTTACATGGGACCGGAAAAATTTACGCTTTCATTTCGCGGTGGTGTTTATTAAATACGCGCATACCTTTGAGCTTCATCCGCTGTTGGTACAATAGTTTATATTGAAGTGACTTTAAACCAATTTTATACCCTCAAACAAATAAGTGTCCAGACACGGGCAAGCCAATTAAAATGTTTATCTCTCTTGAGAAAGAGAGAGAGAGAGCAGCCAATGTACAAGTGAAATTGGCCTCAGTGGGATCCTCACATAATTTTAATGTCACAATTTAGAATTTATAACTTAGAATACTTGAAAATATCCAAATAACTTAGAACTACCATAAGCAAGAGTGATAATAACTTAAATATGCACAACTTAGAACTGTCAACCAAGGAACACATAACTTAGAAGCATACACCTTGAGGGCGTTATAACCTAGAAAAGTATAGCTTATAGAGGTATCATAACTTATCAACACGCAAATTAGAACTGCCATGGCTTATAATGTCTTAACTTAGACCTATCATAATTTAAAATCAAATAACTTAGATAATTATAGTTCCTGGTTTTCGAAGTCGCGTGTTTCTAAGTTATGACAGATCCTCAGACCCAGTTTGTAGCTAGGTCATTGATCCCACGAATGTTTCTACTCGTCTTAGCCATATTTGCTCTCAACTGGGCTGGTTGAACACCAGTCAGTATTTTAGTTTAAAAAAAAAATGAACACGCCAGCAGTTCGACGGAGGGATTATCGTGAAGCTGACTTGAGAAGAGTTTGGACCAGCGAACGCGGACGTCACTTCACTGGACACGGGGCGGAGCGTGATTAATAGTCGTGCTTGTTACCTGCGCCAGTCACGTGGTCGTGGTGTTCAGAGTGCACCAGGCGCAGGCCGTCTCAAAGCCTGGCTGACAGTTGGATCTATTCTTGTACGAGGACAACGAATACCAGTCCTCGTTTGTATTTTCTGCATAACAGCTATGAATCGTAGATCATTTTATTAATAAATACTTGCACATTGCAGTGTGTTAAGACTTCACTATTTATGGTACTATATGTTAATGTTCTTACGCTTTATAATATCTTTTTTTTTTATATTGTATGATTCAGTCAAATTATTCATCGTTACAGATACTGTAAAAGTGAAAGCATTTATGAAATACAGTTATATTCGTGTTACAGATGGCAGTTCAATCTCTCTTAAAATACATGGGTGCAAAAACTAAAGGTTACTGATATTATGTAAGGTTATATTTATTTTGTCATAGGCTATTGAATTCACATTATGGATTATTCTCAATGGTAAATAGCTTTTTATCAAACACATTATAGAAATGATAGGTGGATAACGGGATCATTACATAGGTAAATTGTTCAATTATTACTAATACTCCAGCAAAGAATAATTGTATATAATTAACAACCAAGTCAAACAATTTAATGTGTCTTTTTGAGATGATTTACAACAATTCGGAACTTATTTAATAAACAAGTTTTATAATTATTTAGAATATAAAATAATGTAATCGAAATTGTAGCCAATATTCAACATTAGTTACTTAGGTATCACATAAGAGTTAATCCAAACTGTAAAGTATTATGACTCATTAAAATCTGGAGTTAAGGTGGACCTAGATTACACAAGCATATTTCTTCAAATAACCAAATACAATTCTCAGTGATCAATAGTTTCGAAATAGTAACATCCCTTTAGCACAACTTTTAACTTTATCAGTATAGAGTTTATATAATATTTTTTCAGCTAGTTAGTTCATCGGGGAGTACAAGTATTAAACTTCAAGACTACTGGTATGTTCGTGAGTGACCAGCCAAAACTAGTCTTTATTAACCTGGCATTAAGTTCAATTCTCAGAAGTTCTTGTGAAATAAAGATTATTAATTACTTATACGCTCATAATTTTATTCATGTCTAAGCAAGATATATATTCAGTGATATTTGAGCTTTCAAATAATATCTTCAGTAATAAAGTCTATATACATGAGCATTAACTGGAAACAAACTTACATAGATGAAGGTAGATATTCCAATTCGAACCTGAATGCAGTAATTTATATAACTGCCCTATATGTTACCCACATTTAACTATAAACAAAAATCATCATTAGTGCAATGATATAAATGTAAAACCTGCTAATGCAATTACTTAATTCATCATACAATTATTATCTTTCTTTTTGATGCAGTTGGTTCCATCTAGCATAACACTCATTGTTGTTCCAAAACAAAATATATTTTTTCATTAAAGCCTAGAGGGGTGAAAAGCATTTGCCTGTACTAATTCTGTTTTCGATGAATATAGCAACAATATCGTAGAACTGTCTCATTCCTAGCACTTCAAGACTGCAAAATAAATAAGTTTGTATATTAAAAATGCGAGTTAATGTTGTTTCTATGACAAACACAACACGTTCCTTACAACATACTGGGCACACATGCGGTGTGTAGAGCTTCAGAAGAAAATACCACGTCTCTGATTACGAAAAACATTTCATAATATGCTGAGTAGTTCTTTTTTCGTATTTCGTTTTTAAACTGTATTTTAAGAAGAGTGATAATGGCTAACACGTGTGTTTTCAGAATACATTTTAGGGCAATAAATATCCGGTTAATATTCTTGAAAGATCTCAAGAAACTTGTATTACATCTTTATCTTTATTTCTTCGCCATAAAATATGAAGGTTACCGGTAAATGCACGACGATAAGACTGCGCACCAGTTCAGAGCCCTGCGTTTAGAGACGATACATCGCTAGAAGTACCAGCAAGCATCGACCTTACCCTCCTGACTCACTATAACAAATAAACCCCTGACTGCGGGCCCCTTAGAATGTAACTCCTTGCCCTTATTCAAAGGTATTAGTTTCATAGTTGGTCAAGCTTTCACCATAAACTGTGCCTTGTGTACTCGTGTTTGCCGAAAGCAACTGAGCTTAGCCTACTCACAATCCGTCCCCACACGGAAAAAATAGGAACCAAAATCTCCGGACATCGCGGGATGCCTTTATTAGGTAGATTTAAAAGAAATATTACCTATTATAGCCGTTACCATGGAGCGACTTTCGAAAAATGTTTATATAGTTTATTTGTCAGATCCATAGACCCCAAATCATCGTCATTCACAAGTTTATATATATATATATACACACACATACACATATACAAACATACGCCACTTTTTTGTGGACGCTATAGCTGTCGCAATTTTTCACAAATCACTTCCAAACTGATACATAAAATCGAATAGTTAAAAATCTTGGTCGTGTTTGTTAATGGGCAATATCCGAATAAAGTGGTAGAAATGGGGAAGGTTTTTTGAAAAACAGAAAAATCGCTGTAACTCCCATAATATGGAAAATATCACATCCGTTTGAACGTATTATAACTCTTAGGATTAATACAAAAATCTTTTGGCCGAATACGTTTTTTATACGGCCAACCATAACTGCAAGGGGTTGAAAAAACAAGGGTTTGAGGACAAAAAAAATTATAACTTCCTTCATAGGAACAACGTGGAGTTCGTGCAAACTTTGTATTAATCTTATAATTTTTATCTAAAACTTTGGTCTGAAATTATTTTTGATTAGATTACCCATTGCTGCAAGGGGTTGAAAAAATAAGAGGTAACATTTAAAAAAAAATCATTACGCCCTTAGTAGGTACACAATAAAATTCGTTCAAATTGTTTGCAAATCTTATAATGTTAATCTAAAACTTTTATCTCAAGAAAAAAGTTGAAAAGTTGCGGTAGAGTGGCGAAGTCCTTGAAAGAAGGTTCCAGGGCAGTGAGTGAGTCAGTTCAGGGGAGTCGGGAGTTTTCCCGCGGCGGAGTTTCCGAGCGATAGTGTCGCGGGCGCGGCGGAGTTCCGAGCTAATTTCCAAGCGAGGCGTCGAGCGGATCCTCGGCTAAGGCAAGTGCGTCGGCGGCGGCGTAGTGCGGCGCGGAGTCCCGCGGCGGAGACCCACGAGGGGTGCTGCGGCGAGAGTTGCGCCCGAGGTGCGGCCCAGCGAGGTGTGCGGTGTGTGAAAACGAGTGACAGGGGAAGCAACATTATTTTTTAAGTGCAATTGATTATTGGCCATTTTAGAAGATTAATTGTAAGTGACATAAGTAGTGGCCATCAATAAAACTGTGTAGTGTGTTGTAAAATCTATTAATTGGGCTATCATTTACGAACCCGGTAGATCATAACAATACAAACCATTATTGCAAGGGGGTGAAAAAACCTGGGGTTGTAATAAGAAAATAAATCAAACTTCCCTACCCGGTACACTATCGAATCCATTATTATTTTTGTTTAACTGTCTAAATATTGACTATAACTATTCTTAAAAGAATTTTTGTTTACCCAACCATTACTGCAAGGGGTTAAAATAACATGATTATTAAATAAAAAATAATCATAAAAATATCTTTTTTAAAATATATTATATCATATCAGTTATAATTTATTGCATGAGTTCTAAAAGTCATTGAAAACTTTAGCTGAAACATTTTTTGATGAAACGAATTATTATTGTAAAACATGGGTTGAAATTTTAAACAATTCATATCTTTCTTAGTATCAAGTTCGTTTGAATGTATTTTAAACCATATTAATATTATTTTTAGCATTGGCGCAAAGAAAATTTTTTATACGACCACGTTATTCGTGCAAGGGATGAAAAATAGTGTTGTAAACTATTTAATGTTGGATACATTGAGTTAAAAATATTCGAAATATTTTCGCTGCATGGAAAATGGGCAAATATTCAATCGATCATTTTGAAATATTGGAGAACATAAATATGTTATGTACATGAGGATCTTAAAATGTTCCAGAAGGTTATAGAAGTTTCCAAAATATTTCCAGAATAAATACGTAACGTAATTCGAAATCTATCTACGTCTGTAGGCTGTGCCGAAAGGGATTTTTTTTTCTTCAAGTCGTTTCAAATGTAATAAACATTCATGCGAGACCCTTCAGAGAAATGGACATTTCCACACTGCTATACCCTACATCGTAAAACCTTCCAACTGCACTGTTAGAAACAACAGTAAATGCAGGCCTTAAACTGTTTCATAATAATTATTTTTATCTGTATTATTTGGTGTAAATTTATTTGTCGTAAGTTTGTTTGGCATATCGTGACTTAGCCTTAAGACACTTAGGTCTAAAATATTTGGCCTTAAGACTTAGTCTTATTGTCCTGCTTTGGAGAAGGTTGCCAGTTATTCTATTCCTGTATTAAAGTCATATCCGGTATGGTCTAGTGGCTAGGATACCTGGCTCTCACCCAGGAGGCTCGGGTTCGATTCCCGGTACCGGAATTTAAAGTAATAAACTTTTGTTAGTCAGTAGATTCCCTACAATAAGTGTAAAAAAAATTTTAAAATGTTTTTTTTTTTTTAATTTTTTTTTTTATTGTGAAGTAAAGGTGAGCTCTCGATCAGTCGCGTCCGTCTCCTATGCACTCATTCTTCAACCAGTCGACTTAAAAATCCACGCTGCCAACTGTCTATACTGATTAAATTTCTGAGTGTATGTATTTTGTAAAATTAAACTCTTTTTTTTCGATCTTATATTTATTTATACAAATGTATGTGTCCCCGTGCGAATAATCGCACAGTGATATATTTTTTAATTTAATTATCACATCATGTAATAAAAACGTTATCATTAAACTTGAAATAATTATTGATTGTATAAATTAAATCACTTAGATTATGTGTAGGGTACATAGCAGTATTGGTATAAGTGGGTGTTGGCTCTCCTTATATTGGTTGCACTTAGTTGTTAAAAAAAATGTGGTTTTATTGTTAGTATACATATCCGGCTTCTGTCTTCGCAGCGAGATAAGATGAACACAGTTTTTAATTCCAAATGAAAGCTTTAAAATAAAAAGTTTCATAAAAATCGGTCCAGTAGTTTTCTCGTGATGCTCGAACAAACAAGCAAACAGACAAACAGCCAGACACACTTCAGTGGTTTTATTCTTATATATCGCCGGCTCCTGCCATCGTAGCGAGACAGACTAAGACTAATAATTAGATTTTAAACAAATTTCAACAAAATCTCGTCTGTAGGTTTTGCGTTATACTCGAACAAACAAACGAATATTCAATAATAGTATACGTAGCTATGAGGCTATTTATTACTCTGCGGGGAAAGAGGCCCGCGTTAAAATACACCACAGGTATACTGGTAACAACTGTTTGCTGACGGCGCAGAGTGCGCGAACAAACACTACATTCATAACAGAGCTGTCGCAGAGAGACTCGACGGTGCAAATAAGCAACATTGGACTAGCCAATGATTGACATGCCCAGGCTGGCAGCACAATGTGTCGGACAAACATGGCGGTGGTGGCTGGGGCAACCTGGCTGCTGCGGTCATATAATTATGCTCTTTCAATTAACTTGGCTGGCTGGCAGCCTGGCGGGAAACGACGATAGTCGCCCCCTAAAAACCAGTAATGCCCGAAACCCCCAATGCGGACAAAACATGTTTAAGTGCTCGCCCTTGCTTAGTAGATATTTTCTACTCTTCCAACTCTTCTTCCTGAGCTATCCTTCTAATCCCGTAGCCAACCCGTGTGTAATTAATGCATGAAATTTTGCATCCCGCATGTAAGTGCCCAGGGTTTTCCCTGTGTCTATGCAGGTTTTACCTGGGCTCAACTTATCTAGTTTTTAGTCTAGAATAGTCAGTGAGGGGAGTTAGTCATGGCGCCAATTGCTGCCATGGCTGGCCAACCCCCCTCCTAGCACATGATGCATGCACCCTCTCCCGCATGGCTGAACTATGTTTGATTAGAGCGTATAGGCTTCGGCCTGATACGCACTTAGAGTCTTTGCCTAACCCAGACCCCTCCCAAATACACTTAGTTTTAATCAGGGACTGGAAGTAACGCGCTACTAGTAACGACGTTATTTGTAACAGTTACTTTTTATGGTAACGATCGTGGTAACGCAATATATTAAGTTTTCAGTAACTGTAACTGTAACTGAATTGCATTTTTCCGCCTTAAAGTAACGATAATTGTCGTTACTTCTTGCGTTACATTTTTCAAATGTATTTCTTATTGAACGAAATATTTGTTGATTTTTTCAATCCCAGAACGAAAATCCCGACAAGCATATTATTTGCGATGGTATTTCTTGTACTTGTAAAACTGTGGTTGGCTAGCCTGCGCTCGTATTTTGATTGTCATTTATTTAATATTTGCGACATGCGGTTTTACTGCTGTTCTGTTTAATTAATTAACCTACCTTATGAACCTACTTGTGCACATGCGCGAAAGCAATGACAGAATCTAATGAAGCTAGATGCCGAGAAAGCAGTCCAGAACTGCAGACTGGAACTGACGTGTATCTCTACACAGGCCTGGAACACCACCAGTGATGGGAAAGCGGTATAATCCCCTCGGCAGCCGGGATATGGAAACTCCCTAGGGTGCGCTGCATTCTTCACCTAGGGGTGTACACATACGCAGAGACTTGGCAGATCCTGTTGATCGCCACACTGTACACTTAGCGTATCATATGTGGTGGCGATCTACTGCCACAATATATAAATTAAAATATATACATTAAACTATTTGTATTCACAATATTATTAAATAAAAAATAATCAATCTTCATAATGATAACAAATATTTATGGATCAACTGCATGCGAGTTCTTATTGTATTAAAATATATTATGATATTGTCGACGGACCGTAGGATATTGTTACAATTTAAAATGTGGGGAGAACTGAGTTCATAAGGAATATCCCAATTAAGTTTTATTACAGTTTTATAGGTTATTAATTATAAATAATAATAAATAACAGTTCACTCATGTCTGTCAAGTTCCGCAGTTCGCACTCCTCACTGGAGCTAGGCTCAACAGCGGTTCATCCCTTAACTCGCGCCTGTCCACACACACAGTCTCGCGCCACTCAGTTGCCGCACTCTGACGATCCAGTCGAACTCCGCGTCGCGCCACTCTCAGAAAAGGGGGGGGGGGGGGGGGGGAGTGGTCTCTCACCCTCTTCGCACTTCCCAACGCTCGGAATCCGCTCGGAACTGTCGCGGGACTCATCGCAGAACTCACGCGGCACCCCTCGCCAACTTCTGTCACCAAACTGTCGCGGAGGCCGGCGTAGCTGCTTGAGTACTTAAGGGGGGCGCCCTTCTCGAACCGACGAGTGCTGTGATGAGTCACGTCATCCCAGGCCCGAAACATCGAGAAAGGCGGTGTTTATTCTCACTACTCCGCGCGGCGGCCCGCGAAATTCTCAAGGCCGCTCAGCGATAGATAACAGTGCCGAGGCAGGACGAAGCGCGTGCGTTGGAGGATGAGAGGGGGGTTACGATTACCTTTGTAATCCGGCCAGGCGCACTTGGCATGCCTTACGTCAATGTATGGCGCGTGACGTTAGTGGCCGTGCGCAGACTCCAGCCAGCTCAGAACCTGGCATAGCGGTCTGGTCTCTTGCGTTTGTAACTATATTAATAACACTACTGTGTCTCCGTAATTTTTGAAAATATAAAATATAAAAAACGTTTTCAACGCGAGTTAAAAACATGTTGTGAAATCAGATAAAAAATCTAATTGAAATCTTATATAAAAATTCCAATGACTTGCAAATAAATAATTTTTAAGGTTATAATTTCACCCGTCCGTCCGTTAAAAGTTCAAGCTTGGCCAAAAAAATTTTACGTATTGAGAGATGCAATTTCCCAAACGATCTGGTCGGCTGCAGATCACGTGATTGCTGAACGAATCCTTCTGAGTTCATCTTTAGTCGGTCCTGGCAATTCTTCTGTCCGTTAGGCTGGGCCTCTCAAGCCAAGAGGGTTATTTCATCTTCTTGTCGTTACTCTTAATGTAGTGATTCTCTGTTTATACATTTCGATAGCTATCTTGCATTTACTTTGAGCTGTAAAAGGTCACGCGAGTGGTCATAATCATGAACACTTGTGTGACGTTTTACGGCTATGAGACTATATATATGTGTGTGTATACACACACACACACACACACACACGCGCGCGCGCGCGTTTGTTCGTTCAAAATCTTAACTCTTCACCTATTGCTTTGGAATTTTGACACAACGTTGCAGTCGAATACGCGCGTGTTTTTATATACAGGCTATGTCACTCTTGTGACATGTAAAAAAATAAACCAAAATAAAAATTGATTAAAACATAGAGTTCTAATATTTTCTTTCATATATATGACATATAGATAGATTTAGAGTGATATAAATATATGTACATATAGGCGAAACAGAGAGATTTAGAAGGATATATAAATTTAGAGAAAGATAAAGAGGAATAGAGAAATGTATGTACGTACCTATATATATGAAGATAGAAATATATGTATATATAGATATAGATATATACATAGATAAAAGAGATAGATGATTAGAGAGAGATGCTTTGTATGTGTGTACCTACTTCAAACAAATTACAATATATATATATATATATATATATATATATATATATATATAAATTGAGGTATTGCATAACACTGACAGTGGCAGACAGACAACGCATAGCCTAAACCGGTGGACCTAGAGATTTTTAACTTGGAGGAAATATTCCTTGAGTACCCTAGAGGTGCACTAAGGAGAGATTTTGTTTTAGAAATTCAAGCCCTAAAGGGGTAAAAAGGGGTGGTAAAGTTTGTATGACGCTATATACCAATCAGTGACTCACTCGTTACGAATTCTCAGGAGCTATACGACCAACAGACTTGAAGCTATGAACGTGTTTTCATTTTGCTACGTAGAGATCTGCAAATAAAGAATTTTGATGAAAATCAGCTTCCAATGGGAATTTCGGGGGCGTTAAATATTAAAATCTCCCTATCTGTCAATGATATTGCATTGTCGGTGCTTTATTCGTTTTCATGGCAACGGCTATTGCATTATTATTGTCTTCTGGGTCTTCTGTCAACGTTTTTTTAATTCTTTACTCACTTTCAGATCTTAATCAGCTAGAAAGGCGGGTTGCTAGGGCGTTGAAGATTAAAAATTTCCCATCTTTCAAGTAAATCTCATATACGAACTGGAAACTCGGAAGGGATGTTCTTTATATTACATACACATTAACTGAGCAAGGATTATTATTTTCTAAAATCAGCCTCTAAGGCGGGTTGCGGGGACGTTACAGATCAAATTTTCCCGTCTTTCAAGTACATGTCCTACAGACTTGCCTGGTATGTAATGATGTGTAAAGCTCGGGCCGCGCCGGGTACTTAAGCTAGTATTTAATAAATATTTGTAAAGAAATAATGGTCTCAAAGTATTCATCCTTAGTACAGGAGGTCCATAAAGAATGTCCCAAGTGTAATGGTATATGATAACAATTTTATTTAGTCTATTTACAACAAATCATAGATCAAATTCAAAGTAAACTAACTAATTTTTTTTTCTTACAAACTTTCCATGTGTGCACCTTTAGTTATACGGCACACATCCAGCATGAAGTCAAATTCTTCCTACACTTGGGTTAACAAATCCGGAGTAATAGCAGAAATAGACTCTTCAATTCTGTATCTCAACTCTGGCAAACAACAAGGTAGCAGCGAAAAATAGATACTATTTTTTATAAAGCCCCAAAAGAAAAAAAAACATGGCGTTATGTCAGGTGAACGTGGAGGCCAAACGAAAAAGAGCTCTGTCGTCTCGACCATTGCGACCAATTCAACGTTGTGTGACCAACGTCAACAACACTCGTACAAAGAGATTCTAATGAGGAGGGACTCTATCCTATTGACAAATAAAGTTTACAGGTTCACCCTCTACTAATTTGGGAAATTACTCTCAGGTGTCGCCATTTTGTGTAGGTGCAATACTCGTGCATGCGCTTGTCTAAAACTGTGAGTTACTTTTTAATTGTGACCTTGAACCAACACTCTACAACGCTGACATTTGATGCTATTAATATGTACAACTGTGGCATTCTTTCACGGGCATCCTGTACAGATGATGTAGACTCAGGAGGCTGGGAGGCGGGGCCGAACAGGTGGCTGCCCCGGCAGGCGGTCGTGCCCTGGGCGAGCGCGGGTCCTTATCGACGCGAGGAGGGGCGGCTAGCACGCGGGAATCTGCAAGTCTCTCCGGAGTGTGCTCGCTGTTGCCATGGGGACCGCGCCAGCCAGCAGTCGACTCCACGTCGCCGCGCGCTCTGACCCGCGAGCAGCCAGGCACTTCCTTTGGGGACAAGCCCCTTTAGAGCAACGGTGTTCAGGGCCAATGATTTTAGTACAAACTATAGTCAAGGAAAATGCCTTTAGGGAAACGATGTTATAGAAAAAAAAAAAATACGTTTAGTGCAGACGATGTTTAGGGCTATTGTGTATAAGGCAAACGATGTGTTAGTGTAAATGCATTTAAGGCAAGCGAAGATTTTAGTCCATAAACATCTTGGAAAACGATGGTTTAGGACAAACTATATTTAAAGGAAACGCCTTTAGGTAAAAAATGTTTTAGGGTAAATTCGTTAAATTCGTTTATGGAAAACGATGCTTTAGGGCCAAAACATTTTGGTAAACGATGTTTAGCGCAAATGCGGTTAAGGCAAACGATTTTTTGGATAAAACCTTTAAGTGGAATGTGCTTGGGACTGGAGAGAGGACCAACCATATTTATGGCTATAGCCTTTTCGGATGAACTGGTATTAAATGTTTAAAAATAAAATTAATTTTTTAGGATAAATACTTTTAGGGTACGTTTACGCTCAAGTAAGAGAAAAAAACATATCTTAACACATTCCAGGTCTAGTTTATTTAGAACACAACGCAAGTT
This sequence comes from Bacillus rossius redtenbacheri, assembly GCF_032445375.1. Lineage (NCBI taxonomy): Eukaryota > Metazoa > Arthropoda > Insecta > Phasmatodea > Bacillidae > Bacillus > Bacillus rossius. The sequence continues at coordinate 96,369,139 of NC_086330.1, forward strand.
CTGCAATTTTTTTATGGTCGTGATTCATGGAAATACAGTTTAGGTTACACTGTTACACATTCTTAGCCACTGTAATCTAGAAACAACGAGAGATGTCTCAGAGTATTTTGTGTTCAATGATTTTTATATTAATGTAAGTCATATCATTAAAATTAATATTCAAAGTTAGTTGTAGTTAATATATGGGGGGGTGGGGGGGGGGGGAAGAAGTTGCAGTTAACTCTGAGATGAATTACGACCATACGCAATTTGTCAGTTCCCAGGATTTGTACAGCGCATTAAACTATAATTGACAAGAAATATGTAATAAAACAAATACCAGAACAAGAAATGGGCAAAGAACTTAAAAAAAAATATTTAGGTATAAAGTAGGTGAACAACTCAGGACAATACAACAAAGATAGCACAATCGAACAAAGCGAAAAAAAAAAGCCATTGTTAAGCACGCATCTCAGGACATTGATTCATAATAATTACTTGTTCTGATTTATGTTGGCTATTGTCTACTGTTTTGATTCCTTCTTCTATCGCAGTTTCATTTCCTAGGTGTTAACTTAATTATTTTTTCTTACCCGATCCGGCCATGATGTTTTGGTTAACTTTGATTCCCCTGAAACCACTCCAGGCAAATTCCGGAATGTTTCCTTACTGTATTGATTGCCTGTGTAGTTACGTATATCGTCGCCAAAGCCTATGTCAAGTAACTTGACTCAGATTTGACAGCTCTCGATATCAGTGCCATTAGTACCTACTGTATCTCCTTATGTTACTTTTTTTTTTACTTCTCTCAAATGTCACAGCTCTTAAAAGTATTCTAAGGAGTACCTGTTTCCTCTAATGTCACATCCATGATGCTTGTTTACGAACACTAACAATCACATGACATTGGTAGATAAAAACAGTGGCAGAATCTGCTTAGACTATTTTTGAGAACTATAAAATTTAGTTAGTTTACTTGGCACTTACTATAATGATCTCGCTACTGACGAAACATAATCAATATTTGAAAAAAAATTCAACGGATTCCTGTTAAGAAAAGTTTCAGTAGAGGTGTATATTTTTAGAGTTGGTTCCTGCTTGGTATAGCAATGTACATGCCGCGGTTAGCTATCATCAGTTATACCACAGACTAGCACGGGATTGATCTATACTAGCAACACAAGCGAGGTTGTGAACAATAACATGCTGGTTTTTCTAAAATAAAGTTTTGTGTTGTGTAAAAATCTTAGCTCTCGGTATACGTCATTTGGTAGGAGTAATTTCGTGAAAATGGAACAGAAGTCAATGAACGGAAATGTGCGACAAAGATTATGGACCCACGTGTAGCAACTTAAACCCGTATTCAGTCAATTTCATAAAAAAATATGATACATACCGAACGTATTGGTGTACCAATTTAAACTTTATTATAGGGAAAATACCCTGAAATATATGTGAAGTAAAATAATCATAGTAAGTTTTGAAATACGTTAGGTAAATGGCATTAAAATTTTGATAATCTCTTCCCTGAACTTATTTGTCCCGATAGTTTTGTAGTAGAACCTGAAGGGGCGGGGTTCAATTCTTGCAACCTTTTTTATTTTTTAAAAATATCTTTGTACTTTTTTATTGTAATAATTTTGAATCAGCTCAAAAAGGTTTAGGTTTGTTTGTAGGAATTTTTTACAGACTAATTTCAGTTTTTTTTTAGTAAAAACAAATTTACAATAATGTTGAAAATACACTTAATGTTATAATGTGTAGTTTAAAAATTTTCAGTTTAATACTTTAGTAATGCCATATAAGTATAACTTCTAAAGTGTGCGGACACTTTATAGTATTAACTGTTTAGTGAATTTTAACAAGATGGGCAGAATTTTACTAAATTTCCTTGTCAAAAATCAGTCAAAAACTGGGATCTATTTGTGTGCATCTTTTAATTTGAAAAATACCTGAAAGATAGCGCCACGTTCATAAAGTCTTAGAAAACCAGCCAAATTTTAAATATCTTTGACCCATGTTCGTCTCAATACATTTTCCTTGTTAATAATTTAGGCCCTATAGGTATTTTTAAAGTTGCTATTACATTTTATTATGAATATTCAAGATCACTAACTATATTCCAGGATAGTTTCACTACCATAAAGTTTACTTTGGCACATCACTACGCTTAGTACATTGCCGGATGTTAAGGAAAGTTCATATAGCTTATACGGGTGCATGTTGCCACACATGGGTCCGCCATTGTGACGATTTCTACTCGTGGCTATAGCAGTTACTGCTTGGATGCGCATTGGTCTTAAAGCCTGTCAAATTACCGTTGTGTAATGCGCACTTATTTCATTGCTTTTCTGGTGCATGCAAAAATTGCACCCTCAACGTGTCTTAAGAAGTATAACTTCATAAACTCAGGCAATGATAATTCCGGTCGAGGGGAATATGTGTCATGTTCAGTGTTGAAGAATTTACATGCGACGTGCTAGCCCTGAGAAATCAATAGTACCATCTTGTTTAACAGAATTATGGATATTTTTCAAGAAGGGGAAAAAATTTGTAACATTTTCCCCCCCAAATAATTTTTTTCTTATATTTATCACGCTCACGTTATTTTTAAGAATTCAACTTTAATTTAGCGTCCGAGTTTCACATTTTAAGTTTATTTGGAACATGAGAACACGTGAATTTGCATGTTACCGAGGTTAGATGTTTACACATCACTGACGAGTACTGGAAGACTTCCTCAGAATTGTTTTCGTGGTCGTAATGTTGTACCATAAGTATTTAACATATAGGTACATCGTTCGTACAGAGCAAGCAAACTTCTGTCATCCATCGGAATGACTAGACAACACCAGGTTTTCACACAAAAACAATATCTTGGAGTTTTCCGGTACTAGTCTCCAGCGTATTTGCTAACATTCTCGACCTGCCAATCTGGCATGATTACGTCCACGTAAAGAAATAAAAAACAGTTCTAATCCGGGAAGTGGAGGGAGCGTCCCTGAAGGCGCGGCGGGGGAGGTCCTGCGCCGCCGCTGACGACTCTATCCCCGAAGACGTCGCCTCTCCCAGAGGGGCTGCCGAGTCAGGGAGGGGGGAAGGAAGGAGAGAGGGTACAACGGAGGATAGAGCTCGATATATTCCGGTCGCGTGCACAGCGGCTCACCAAGGACCTGCCGTGCCACATCAGCTGATCGGCGGGCGGAAAGGGCGACCACTCCTTACTTCCTCCCAGCACTCCCGCCCTTCCGATCAACGGCAAAACCCGATAAGGCAACCGGGCAGTGGAGAGAAGACGACAGTTCCCTCCTCCCCCTCGTACCCTTCCCCGCGTCAGCCAACCCTTATTGTCCAACCTTCCCTTTCCTCTTGTCCCTCGCCCGGGGTGGACACTGCACGGAGCAGTGAGCCAGCTTCACTCATAGCTCAACGCTTAATCAAACCTTGCCAAAATAAAAGATACAATTTTCTAGCTTATATTTAAGACATCAAGTATTTTATTCTGTTCAGTTTCAGCTTTATAGAAACCTCGAATAGTTTTTACTTTTAAGTACGAAAAACCTTATTTTCATTTTTTTTTATCACCTGCTGCGAGTGCTGAGTTTTGGCAGAACGAAAAAGACAACATGTCATGATGAAAGTGACTGACGTGCTAGCTGCAAGGAATCTCATTCAGTGATAGGAGTTTTTGAGAAATATGCATTAATTTTATATGTGCCCTGTGTGTTATACTACAAGGACAGACTACCAAATTACACTGAAATCGTTATATCAGCTAAATAAAATGCTAAGAAGCTCTATAAGAAATTTCAAGGGCTGCTACTCCACATGTTTACCAAAGAACCCATAGTTTCCTCATGCAAATTTTGTACACATGTTAACTATTTATTGTATATATAAATAGAAGGATTATAATTTATTGACTTGCAACCCGTTTATTGTAAATTAAAAGCGTGACAAAACCACATTCATGTTTGCCAAGTTTGCGATCTTGTAGCACAGTTATGAAGGGAAAGCTTGCATTTTACAGGGATGAAGGCCACAACCAGAACCCGAACAGTTCCGAAGTTTACTAAAGCTAAAGATTTTTCCGGGAGGGTGGGTTAGGTTAGGTTAGGTTATCATAACTAAAAGGGAAGGTTTTTTAGGTTAGGTTAGCGTTATTTAAAATTTTCTATGAACTTAAAATATATAAATCATTGCAATTATTTTTCATGAACGATCGGCAAACTTCGGAGAACTTCGGAATTGTTCGTGTGTGGCTCTGATTCCTGTAAATTGTAGGCTTCCCACTATGAGGAAGAAACAATCGCAACACAAAAACTACTTGAGATAATTAGAGAGGGGGTTCTATTTCTGTGCGATGATGCTGCTACCTCTAGTATTTTGCAGCAACGATTGTATCGATGATTGCGAAACGTCCGCTAGAATGCACTGTAACCAGTTTCTAGCCTCGCGCAGGGAACCATTTATTAAAACTGTTTGCCAATTTTGTTTCCTGACTGGGATTCGGCTTGGACGCGTTCTGGAATACGGCCCGCGAGTCAGGTTACGGTTGTATCCCAACAAGGCAATGCGTATGCGCTACCTTACCAGAACTTCTTGGAATACCGCCCTAAGAATCATGCAAAAAAACAGACTTATTTCTTGTACAAATGTGTTTTCCCTGTTCATACGAAGGAAAAAAAATACAGAATTCTAAATTTTAAATACGCCGTAGTTTCTACGTAAATTCCAGTTCTTGGTAATTACGAAGAACTTTCGTTTATTTGAGGTGAATTGTTTGAAAAGTTAGTAGATAAACTTTAATTCCCAAGAGTGTAGCCACCCTCCGGTGCTGACCCTGGAGCGGCCTGTGTCTCAGCCGCGGCTTCGCGCTCCGCCAGAGTCGCCGCTCAGTGTTCCCTCGCGCGGAGCCAGCAGGTGTCGCCTCCAGGAGCAGCTGGCCCGTCAAGCCCCGCCGCGCGCCGACCCGGTCTCGGGCGGGACCGCGGGGACGTAGCCTTCACGTGAGCGAGCGCCACAGATGTGACACGTCCAACCTCACGTGTTCTCGTACTTACACTTATAATACGAAATCCGGACACGAAATTTAACGTTTAATTCTTTAAAATAATGCCGAGCCTAATAATAATTGGGTTTTCAACTACAATTTTTTTTTTTACGCGAATCACTCGCAGTTTCAGCACCCGCCGCTAGAATTCGCTGTCGACTCTCGAATCAATCGATTTGCACAGCGAAATTTAAACTGTAGAATGAAACGACTCCGAATACAAAAAAAAAAAGCTTGAAAAAAATACTAACCTAGGGGAGGAATTTTTTTTAAATAGTGCTCTTTTTAAATTTCATTAAACAGTTAATACTATAAAGTTTTCCTTTGGCTTTGTTAACATTGATTCGCGCCACACGCCACAGATGGCAGGATAGTGGTTACATATTTCCGTTCCATGCGACGTCCGTTCCATTCACTAAATTATTCTTACAAAATGCCTTGTACCGAGAGCTAAGATGTTACACATGAATAACTGTGAAGCAGTGAAAACGTCGCCGAAGATAAAAATGAGTGAGCAAAACGCAGGAAGAAGCAAGTCGACGCCTACGACTGCAGCCCCGCCGCGAGCTAGGCTGGCCAATCTGCAGCGAGTAGCTCCGAGGTTCCGGCAAGACTCGGCGATGTGCCTGTGGAAGGGAGCACTGACTGGGTGATGCAGGGTTCTGTTCTGTGCCTAAATAAACATTCACACCAATTAAAACTATATGTATACATATATTTTGTTTTATTCGCGTAAACATCACGTTGTTAGTTCCGAATACTACCTACGCGTCATCGCTAATTCCAGACCTTTATAGAGAAACATTTCGAAACAGGGATTATAAAAATAAAATTACATGCATGTATTTGAGTCACTATGACCCTAACAGACAGACAAAAATTTGGCTGTGACTTTCTTAATAAATAACAGATAAAGTGTTAATAACAAAAACGTATTGTGAAAACTGTGTAGGAATTTTAATAAAACAATAATAATCATGTTAAAATAATTGTAACTCACCAAGTCAAGTTATTGCATTTACAGTCTGTTATTTTTCATCAAGGATAATTGAATCACTCGATGTACACATATTTTTAATGTTATTCGAACTTTCATATTTATGCTCGTAATGGCTCTATGCGAAAAATTAGATTATAAATCCCTTTTTGGTTGCTACTTTCCCAAACATTTTTTTTACTATCCAGTTTAAATAAAATTTGCTTTTGGTGTCTTTTTTTTGTGGGACGTGTAACCACTTTAAACTTATCTGCAGGTCATGTATCTTCCTTACAGCCCTAAATCCTATTCACTCTTCTTTCCCAAGATTCATCCTAACCCATATAAGTGAAACGGTCCTCTTCAACGAGTAATTAACCTGACGGATGAAAATCGATTCTAACGCTAACGCCCTCTTCACCAAAGTTGGCATTCACCTCTAGAAAAAATTCAAATCACCACACAGCCTCGTTTAAAATTTTTCACAAGAGTTTGGATGCGAGAAACTTAAAACTCACAAACCACGAGGCAGAAGCCCCAATAACCCGCGTTCATGCATCTTCCTATTTTTTTGACTGTCGCATATATAAAATACTCGCAAAAATTCGTTCTTTTTTTCTAGGCTGGAAGGTTTTCGAAAGTTCAGGTGATCGTAGTTAAAATGAAAGGTTGGGTAGGTTAAGTGAGTGACATTTAAAATAATCTTAAATCGTGAAAATGTGTAAATTCTCGCGAAATGTTTTTTACTGTATATACATCTTAGCTCTCGGTATAGGACACCAGGTAGGAGTAATTTCGTGAAAATGGAACTGAAGTCGATTAACGGAAATGTGACACAAAGATGGTGGAACCATGTGTAGCGACATAAACCCGCATATACTCACTTTCGTAAACAATAGGGTACATGCCAAACGTATTGGTATGCCAAATGAAACTTTATGATAGTGAATCTATCCTGGAATATATTTGGTAAACTAGGATACACAATGATTATAATAATTATTCTCCTTCTATATTTCTAAAAGGCTTAGTAGCATATGCCATAGAGTCAGCGATTGGTAACCTCTAGAGACGTAGCTCTAATCTCATAACTTGAAAAAAATATTTACTTTTTTTAATAACATTATAATGTCATACATACTTAATAAAATTCTTAACACTGGCTGACAGACAACACACAGATTAAACCGGCGGCTCAAGAAGCATGAAATTTTGCACAGGAGATCCCTATACAACGTAGGTGAGCACTAAATAATCACAAAACATTCTGGCTTGTGCTAGAAATCTATTCTTGCTCAACAAAGGAGAAGTTCACAAGCTGCCAGAAGTTGTTTTTGTAAAGTTTAAAGTTTTTTTTAGATTTTTTTTAATTTAATTTTTGTGGTCCACTAAATTTTATTTAGGAAAACGTGCCTTAGTTTTCTAAGTGTGCTCCTGATTATTCCTGCCATTATTATGTTGGTTTTCTCCATGTATTCCTGATTATTTCTGTAAATATTATGTTGTTTTCTCCAAATTCTTCTGGTTATTCATGGTGACGCTTCTGTTGGTTTTTCTCCGTGTGCTTCTGGTTATTCTTGGCGAGACTTCTGCTGATGTTCTCCGAGAAATCAATCTCTGCATGAAAATTTTTTACTAATAGAGGCATGCAATTTTATTCAGGATTTCGTATAAATTGCTGAATTCTTGTTGATATATCAGTACTTACAATATTTAAATCAGGTGGCATCCGAAAAAAAATATTTTCTCAGTCTAATACTACGTCTTTTAAAAGCTGAGAAACACTATCATGCAAGATGAACTTCCTTCTTCTTAATGTCTAGAGAAGCCCTCCTTTTCTTTCGACCGTGAGAGAATATCACAAAACCCCGTATTCCGCATAAAAAATAAATAATATTTACCTCAACACAACATGTGGCGCCATATGTTGGTAGGAATAGGAACTACCTGCGACAAGTTATTTAATGGGATAAATTAACTCTCACTGACGAAAAATAAAAATTATATTTAAGTAATTGATCCAAATTAAAACTTTCAGTAAGAACCTGGCATGTCACTGAAACTGATATGGATCTCGGTTCGTTGTACGCAGCAGAATCGGAAGGACACCGATACTGCAGCAAGAAATTTGTCCCGAGAAGGACACGAGAAAAATGATTGTACATAAAACCCGCTACACGAAATTTTAAATTGTTATCGGTGTAGCAGGTTGTTTACACGAATTGATAGCTTAAAAAAACACGACGGAACTTGTAAATCCAAGCCCACGTACGACATAGAAGACATCGATAACGCCACAACACTAAGGAGGAGTGTGCTAGATAATGTAAATAATTTTCCTTGTCTGGAACGTAATTATGTTCATAGCTCTCCTGACTTCGACAACGAACTTAAATTGAAGGGTGCTGAGGTTTAAGGAAGACTGAAACCAATGGAAGTATCATGAAAAGTGAGAATAAATTCAAGCTCATATAAGTAGATCCTCCATACTTTGAAATAATGATGGACGCTTAAAAAGGAAGCTTTTAGATGACGAACAAGTTTCGACGTCAAGATTTCGAGTTCTTACAGTAATTCGGGTGACGACGCTGGCTTCTATGGTGATGGCGACATTGACTCTGAAACTGGTGATGCGATCGAAGACTGTGCTGAAGCATCTAAAGCATGCAAGAATAAAGACTTTGATGAAACCCTGAGACAAAAACGACGGAAACGTGATAAAATTAATTATTCTGATACAGGCTTACGATGATCACTGGGTCGATAGTGATATTAAATATATTTATAATAAATATGCAAGGAATATGACAGCAGAAGATATTGATTACGCATCATGGGAAGATCTTAACATAGGTATTGATTGACAGGTTAAGAATTCTACATGCTTCGCTTTCTGCAGGAAAATATTCGCACATCAAAGAAGTATCTTCATAGTCAAAGACCTGAGGGAAGCTGGCTACATACTATAATGACTTATTTACCTATACACTTGTATAAATAATATATATATATATATTTTTGGATTTTTAAAGAGAATTTTATTTTTTTCACTAAATCTTATTTCTAACTAAGTTCTCGTGACTGCATATTCAATGTCTGCATTATATGCCCGTTGCAATACCCGTTGCATGTCTGTGTGTATTGTGTGTTCAAGTTCATTTTGTCTAATTGCTTGTAATTGATCTTATCGATTCTTTAGGTTTAAGAGTTCGGAGACTTGTCTTGACTGCTTGAAATATGTTATATTTGTTATCGACGAACAATGTCTTGTGGTCCGGAGATGTCTGGTCCATACGTCTGACATTGTACATGACCTGTCCTCGTGGTACGAGTACATAGTACAAGACCTGGTTGGATGGTATTCCAAGTATCGAAAAATTATACTTCCATGATAGGCACAGCGACAGTATATTGTTACGAACGCAGACAGGACAGCGACACGCGCCAGGTTCGGAGCTGGCTGGCGGCCCTGCCAGGCCACTGGCGTCATGAACCGTGTCATTTGCCCTCCAATGACGCAAGGCATGCCACGTGTGCCTGATCGGATTACAGGGGTCGTCGCTACTCCCCTCCCCCTCCACTCCCCTTGCATCGTCCTTCCTCTGCACTGAGTGAACTTGGTAATTCCGCGGGTCCCCGGGCGAATGAACGCCGACCGTCTGGACTGTTCGGGCATCGAGTCCACCGGAGATGACGCGACTCGTCACAGCCACTCTCGTCGGTTCTGGAAAGACGACCCACTAGTACTTAAGCAGCGACGCTGGCCTCCGCGGGAGTTCCGAGAGAGTTCGGAGAGTTCCGCGAGTGAAGGGAAGTGCGACATCGGCGAAGAGGGTGAGAGACCCCATCAACAGTGGCGCGACGCGGAGTTCTACTGGATCGTGAGAGTACATCGACTGAGGGGCGTGAATCTGCGTGTGGACAGGCGTGAGGTAAGGGGCGAACCACTGTTGAGCCTAGCTTCAGTGAAAAGTGTCAACTGCGGAATTTGACAGACATTGAGGGATATGAGAATAAACATTTTTAAATGCTAGTGACTTGGGATTAAACATTGTTAGGTACATTTATTTATTATTAAAGTAAATACTAGTAACTAATAACTAATAACTCTGTAATATAACTTAATTAGGTTATCCCTTACTAACCCAGTTCTCCATACATAAGTAGTTATTTATACGGACAGTTATCTTGTATTGAGTATTTTTTTTGTAGACAGAATTATTAATAAACTCCACGAAAGATAATTAAACAGAATTTACATTTTTTTCTAAGTTTTAGTTTCTCTTCCCACTGGCCGAGAATAAAACCAATGACTGAAATCCATTGAGTCAATCATTATTTTAATAAGTAATTATTTGATGAATTTTGGATTTTTTTCCGAATTTCTAGTTCAATAAATACAAATTTCCAAGATGGTGAGCAATATGTCATCATCGGCTTACTGGAGCTGGTAGACTACGAACCTAAGCTGATTTTATTGACTACATTTTTTTATGTGAAATTAATTTGTTAACATTGATCAAGTATCGAAGCAAGGAGAGGAACTGATAGAACAAATCAGTATAGGCCCTATTGATTGCAGATTTTTAAAAATGAATTTTGGACTTTTTCCCAAATTTACAACTAAATAATTACACATTTCTAAGATGGCACCCAAATTTCAAGATGGCGGACGCCACAGTAATAAATGATTAGTGAACTCTAGCAGGTAAAAATTAAACTATTATGGTGGCAGCATCCTCTAGCAGACGAAAACAAAATGTTGGATGCAGACGAAAACCAGATGGTGGACGTGACGTCATACTATCTGGAGATAAATATGCCTTGGCATTAGTGGTGGGAGGTCAGCCTGCCGGTGGCTTCCGTGGAGGAAGGATCCGTCACCATTATTTTTAATTTTTGCCATCACCGGGTTCGTACCGAAGACACCATGACGTAAGTGCGCTTTTAAATTAAAATTTGATTAATTATATTTTTTCTAAGTATTAATTTTTCCCTATTTTTTAGCTAAATATTTACGGATTTGCAAGAGGGTGGATATGACATCATAATCCAACATATCAAAATGTTTTATTAAAATTTGTATTATTTAATTTTTTATTAATTTCAAATTAAAATCTGATAATAATTGCTGATTTTTAATATTGCGGCCAGTAACTAAAACAGCAACGGTACGTAACAATTCAAAATGGCGGCCATAGCATCCTAATTGTCAAGCTAATGACCTCATTGACTTATGGCGGCTTGTAGACGTGGGTTTTAAGCCGCTTTGCGGACTTTACAAGCCACTAGCAATTTTGAGGACTAAAATGTGAAATTTTCCTTTAAAACGGGAATATTTCCCTCGAAATAGGGAATATTTTAACTTTTAGTTTTTTGGCGGAATTGTTTTCCTAAAAAAACTGAAAATTTGTCGCAAATTTTGACGAATTTTTTACAAATGTTTGCAAATTTTTAAGGTCAAGGCCAAGACCATACAATATGACTGCCGTGACGTTAAAATCCAAGATGACGGACATTCACTCAATCCTCATTCTGACCCAGGTGCAGGAAATACATTGATATACTCCTCTCACTTTTTTTTTAAGATTAGAGACATATGGGCAAGTTTAACAGTCACCATTGAATCCTCCGTCCCTTAATGTTTTTTTTATGTAACCCCGAGTCGTTGTGAAACTGTAGTAGTTGTGATTGTTGGTGTATGAGCAAGCGCTAGTTTACAATGTATTTGGCAACTTATATTTCTGTCCTATTAAAAAATGTAGCAATTGTGATATCAGTAACATGTAGCTTAATATGCGTGAATCATATTTCTATACTTTTGCTAGTAATTGGTTTGTTTATTTAGTTTGTATTGTATTTTGTCAGTTGTTGATCATGTACTTGTTTATTTTCTTTTGTTTGAGTTAGATTAGGTATGCATTCTTGTAACTTTACGTTTAATTGTATAACACGTATGTGGTTAAGTGGTATGCTACGGAGGCCGAAAGCCACTGCCCCATACCGGATCGGTTTTCGTGTGATCTTAATTTTTTCTTGTGCATTATTCTACAGAATGCAATTTCTTTTTCTGTTCGAAGTACGCTGTTATGGTGTCGGGGCTCCTGTTTCTTCCACAGCTGAGTCCCGTCACCGCGCGGTCTCGACGCTTCTCCTTCAGGCGCTGACACTTCAGTGCAGTCGCGTCTGTCTGCTCCGGCTGACCACGCCGCACTCGCCGGTCTGACGCTCCTGCTTCACGAGACGGTGCACAGAGGGCAGCACGGTAAGGTCTCGCATGTTATCTGTTGCGTGGCATCGTTACTTATATCCCTGCGACACGACGCGGTGCAACCATGTTGGAGTTCCCACCGTGCCATTCACGTTACAGCGTATCCGTATCCCGTAGATACACCAGAAGGGCAGTTCATCAGCAGCTACTTGCAGCGGCCGCCTTCATTTGTACACACATCTCGCTTAAAACAAGAAAAAAGAGAAAGTCACCTCATTGGTGGATGTCAAAATTATTTACAAGAAGGGAGCCATACGGTGGTTCGAGTTTGTTGGCTGATTTGTAGTTTCAGGCAGTGAGTGAGTTGGGCTGTACAAGAACTTTACGAGAATGAGTTCGATGGAATTCGAATTTTTTCTGTGTTCAATCGAGCAATATTTCGATACATTTCTTGGGCCAATGCTTTCAATTTTTCATGACTCTCAATTTTAAAACCAATTATTACATTTTTAAGGATTTTTTTTAAGTTATAATTTTTTGGGTGCGTGATGAAAAAATGATGAAAATGAATTTTTACGACGCGCGCGCACTATACAACAAAAATTTTACTGGGTGAAAAATGGCTACATAAAAAAGAAACTACATACAAATAAAATTATTTATGTGCTTTTAAATATTATACTTTAGTGATTGATGTTGAATACTTGTCTATGAAATAAAAATATTAATTTATTGTAAAATTAAAGACAGAATTTGTGTTTATAAACTTGTTCAAGTATATTTAAATAAGTAAGGTTATGTTCTTGTATGTATAATTTATTTTCATTATAATTTATTGCTTGTTTATAAATACTTCAATTAATAAATTAGATAAACACTTAGCATACTTAATGATTTTCATTATTTATTAAAATTTATCCCGCCTGTATTACTAAAATTAAATAAGTAATTTTATACACATGTTTATAATAATATTAAATACTGTATATTTATTTATTTATTTGATTAAATTTTTACTTTACAAACCGTATTTATTATATCACTCCCGTAATTTTATTATTTTTTTCTATTAGTTATTTTCTTGCAAATTTAAAGTTTTTTTATTATTACGCCACGTTATTATTACTTCTAAAGCGCTTATGTAAGTACACGCACCCATTTTTTTTTCGTAACAAATACAAATACACGACGGGAACTAATCTGCACCTTCAGCTCCGACAGATCATACAGACGCGACTGCGCGAATGTGCCAGTTCCTCCATTCGTCTCTGATGACCTCGATGGCGTTCCTCTCTCGGAAGCTAACAGACCCTGCCACATCCGCACAGTAGCGTCTGGCTGATCTGTCTGACCGCGATGCTCGACCATGTTGCCTGATTCGTTTCCTGTAGCAGAGTGCCACTTTCACGTGTCTGATGTATCTGGTCCGCATTATCAATCGTCGAGGGCATCACCGTAGGTTGCTTGGCTTCACTCGAGAGATTTATACGAAATTGTGATTAAATTAAATTCGTGTTAGTTAAATTTCGATACATTACTTGAAAATTTGTTCGAGTTTAGTATATAGGTATTTGGAGAAAAAATGTTATTTTCATGTAAACACAGTTTTATCATTTTTATTTACCTCTTTGGGTACATCTTTTTCAGTTTCAAAGCAACTTAACGGAAAACAAACGCAACAAAATGGTGCCCAAGACGAAATTATAAAAGCCCTAAAATCTAAATTTTTGTTTTAAAATTATTTTTTTCGCACTATCTTAAATTCTTTTGTATTCATCGTGCTTCTTATTGGCGAATATTGCATGCGGTCAGATGCAGTTGGTGCTGTCTGACCTCGGAAGTTCAAGTTCTCCAGCTATGACCAGACAGATCGCTCCACGCAACTTTACCATCAACACCTAACATCATAGGTCACGTAACCTAATCTAATGCCATATTTGCATCTGCTCCATCAGAAAAACGTGAAGGCGCGAATGTGGTAGGGCCTTAATAGTTGTGTACGCAAATCCATCACAAGTCAATTTTGCAATTAAGAGTTCAACAAACTTCGGAATTTAAAAATACACTAAATAGCGTGCATTAAACAAGTGACTTTAGAAGCTATTTGCCAACCTGCCTTAAGAATGTTTCAAAAGTGGATATGAAATGCTGTCAGTCTTTTTCTGTCCTTCCGAATAGTCGCAAAGATCCTCACAGAATCGCCGATGCAGCCTTTCGTGAAAAAACGAGTTGCTCTCGTCCTTACATGTTTCCTTGTGGCCTTTGAGGCGCCATCTTTTATTTTAAATTTAATTAAAGTCTGTTATTTAGCCTCCCAACTGCTGTATACAAATTTTTATATTTATCTATGGCTCAAAAATTATTCACTTTAATTTGTAAAAATTGAAAATTGCTTGAAAATAGTGCGGAAATTATGTGAACGCTAAAAAATTACTGCCGAAAAGACAAAAAATAAATAAAAATAAAAGCATTTTTGATACACCAGGCTGTATTACAGTCGAAAGAACTTGGATATTCTTTCAAGGTTAGTTTCTCATTGAATGCAACGTTTAAACTAAAGAATCATTTGGTGAGACTGTTTTGACAAAAGTTTACTCTACCCATATAGTCGATCCTGTTACTTGCCCTAGTTACTATCCCGTTTACTCTTCCCGTGCAAAGCTTCTATAACTTTGCGGGAACAACTTAAGAGTGAGTTGGTGTGCACAAAAACGTGATAAAATTACTTAACGGTTGCCATAAATGTAGCAGCGTTGTTTTTACTCCTCGGAAGTTTTGCGTCACCCTCTTGTTATTTCCATGGTTAGACTTGGAAGTTGTTCGGGAGATTTATGTTCCCCAGACGAGGTTTATGGGCCAAAACTCTCGGAAACAATAGGGAGAAATGTAGGATCTAACATAAAAAAGTTGCGTGGGAGGGGGTTAAGGGGGACGTACACGTGCATAACCTGTTTTCAGTTCTGCCAAAATGGTGTCGGGTTTCCGAAAACAGAGCAACTAACTGTAGCAACAAAACATACGTATTCCGAACATGTGAGTTTATAGAAATTAAAATAGAATAATAGTTTGAAGATAGGTTGCAAAACAGTGTAACTCATTCTTATATTTATGGTTGGAAGAACTATTTTTAATTTGGCTTTGTTAGTCTATATTCAGGAAAATATCAACACAATCACGCTCTTTTTAAGTTGAATTATACTGTTGACAAATAAACTTGGCTACAAATCAATTTATTCATTCTCATGGTAAAAATTAAATTTAATTATGAATCTCAGTAATTAATAACAAACACATCGTGATTTTTTTCCACCTAAAGATGTCAAGAGAGATCCCAGTGGCTTGACTACTAATTAACTCATTAATTGCCATAAAAAAAGGCAATATATAGCCATCCATGACCAAGATAAAACTCAAAAACCATGATTCCTTTGGTTAAAGAGGAAGGAAAGAGACGAATTACAAAAATTGATTTCCCCAGGATTTTAATATTTTGTTAAATAACTTAAGCAAATCTTAAATGTTACGGAGGGTGCTAAACTAAAAACACAAATTCGACGTTTACTAAAACAGTTATAAAATACATTTGTAAAAATATGCTGCAGTATGCTTTACCTTTTTTACAGGAAAAACAGTCACTCAATAACCAAAAAAAAACTGTATCTCTATTTATAAAATCCGAAAGTATTTAGGTGAATAAACTTGTGGAATAACTACTAACTGTTAATAGTGATGCATTAATAAATCAAAAATTTTCATAATTCTAGGTGAAATTGCATGGGTTTAAGTCAAATGGCAGATTATGTTTTTTATTCTTATTTATTTCTTCAACTGCCATGTATCAAAATTTTGTCTAATCTCATTTCAGATT
This sequence comes from Bacillus rossius redtenbacheri, assembly GCF_032445375.1. Classification (NCBI taxonomy): domain Eukaryota; kingdom Metazoa; phylum Arthropoda; class Insecta; order Phasmatodea; family Bacillidae; genus Bacillus; species Bacillus rossius. The sequence goes on from NC_086330.1 coordinate 96,385,226, forward strand.
TTCAAGAAGAAGAATTTTATTTTTTTAATGAAACATTAAGAGATATTTAGCATGCGTTAACAATCTGTGCAAACCTATTCCCAGAAAATGAACTTCTATTTATTCAGGCAAATACATTAATTATGAATATTTTCCTAACTAAATTCAAAGTGGAAACTCACCAGAAGTTTCATTCGTCCACTGCTGGGAAACGCAAACAATATGTGTCTTATAGCCTCATTTTTCAAATTATTTCTTCCTAAAAATCTGCAATTAGCGAGCATGGTGGGTGAAACTGAGAGGCAGGAAACGAAAGACGCCATCTTGGTTTCAACATTTTTTGACGTGACGTCTAATAAATCTATGAACGCCGGCTGCACGCACGAAAAAGTGTTCCGTTACGCACATTGTTCCGATAAGCTGTGTCCCGTTACGCTCATTGTACGCTTGCGCCGCATCTATCTCTCTTCCACTCGATTGGCCTATGCGTCCGAGGAGAAGAAAGACAGCGGCAGCACACAACTTACATCTACACGTGAACTGTTTCGTCGACTGGTGATAAAGTGAAGTGAAAAGTTAATGTGGTTTTCATTGCTTATTACAACAACAATTTCGTCAATAAAGGTAAATTATTCTTGCATTTTAAAAATCTGATTACTAGTATAATTTCAAGTATTTATTCTTTTATTATTAAAAATAAAGTAGCATCAGTCGGCAAGTGCAGTAAAAATAGGTTATGTTAGATATTTGATTACAGTTTATTTCTATGAAAACTTGTTCATAATTATATTTAAACGAAAAGTTAATGTGGTTTTCATTTCTTATTACAACAACAATTTCGTCAATAAAGGTTCATTATTCTTGCATTTTAAAAATCTGATTAATAGTGTAATTTCAAGTATTTATTCTTTTATTACTAAATAAAGTAGCATCTGTCGGCGAGTGCAGTAATAATAGGTTATGTTACAATTGACTAAAAAATTATGGTGATTCACATAATTGATGATAGCTATTTGGTTACATTTTATTTATATGAAAACTTGTTCATAATTATATGTAAACTTATAGCTAAACGCCAGTTTTTAAAATTAATTACAAGTCATCTACACGTGAACTGTTTCGTCGACTGTTTATAAAGTGAAGTGAAAAGTTAACGTGGTTTTCATTGCTTATTACAACAACAGTTTCGGCAATAAAGGTTAATTATTCTTGCATTTTAAAAATCTGATTACTAGTATAATTTCAAGTAGGTATTTATTCTTTTATTATTAAAATAAGAATGATTCAATTTTATTCATTTAGTATGCAATCATTTCATCAGTGTTTTGTTATGACGTTGTCACGTTAAACTATCGTCCGTAAACCGACTTTACAGACAACAAATTTTTTTGAGATATATTATATGTAGGGACCGGAAAAATTCGCGGGTTCAATGACCTCCAGGATGAACTCCATAGTTCTACGTACACTCGGTCAAATGTCACCCTCTCATTGGCTGCTGTCTTGTCAGACGTCCCAACGTAGCAGCCTGTGATTCGATAAAGCTTTGGTCGGGCGTTTCTCATTGGCCCAGAGTCATCCAGGTGAGTGGTGAGCGAATAGCAGAGGCAGCATTGAGGTATAACTATTTGTATTTTAGCCTATCGCGAAAGAATTCGCGAATTTTTCCGGTCTCTAATGATATGATGTTAAGGAATGCCTGAAGATAAATGTGACTGGTAGCTACAAGCAGTTTCCTTTGTGAAATCACCGACTTTTTGTATTTAATTTACTGTTGGGAATGACTACAACTTTAATAATATTGTTCACCGACACCATGTTTTGGTATTTGTAGATCCTTTAATGTAAGATATAGGCTTAGACGAAGGCAAATACATAATATAAATAGGTACGCTCATCACTGTCTGATTCAGTAATGTTGTGTGAATTCTGTTTTCATGCACTTCATGTAACATTTTCATTGCTCTTCGCTCATTGCTAACCTATTCCTCCTAGCATTGCTGTCGAGTCCGTAACGCAAAGATAATATGCAGGGGGACATAGCGTCATATTTTGATGAGGCCGATTGTTTCAGTAGTTTTCGGTGATAAAGCAGCGAGCCGTGGCTTAGTTTGCTACGTTTTGGCCGCGTGTGTCTGTTTAATATAATTAAAGTTGTTGGCCTCCACTCGCGAATAAGAATCTACCAACAACTGTGGTGTAAATTTTCCAGCGCTAATGACAGGATTAAATTGATCACGAATATATGCTAAGGCACATTTGAATTGTACCATGCTAATATTGTTGTGAACTCTATTCAATGAATCACCTTCATACGAATGTTGCCATCCTGATGTAAGTATATTGAATCGAATCCATAGCCAGAAAGATTATTGAATGCCCAGAGACAATTATAACGAGTAGTTAGGTTATGCCGATCCGAGCGCAGTGGCTGGTGGCAAAGGATTCAGGATTGGTGACCTTTGACCTCTGACGTCACTGTTATGACCTTTGACCGATGACATCATCACCGATTTCCTGGAAATTTCCCGATTTTCCGCCAATTTTCCTCAAAATTTCCCATTTTTCCCTCAAAATTTCCTCAAAATTTCCCATTTTCCTACAAAATTTCCCTACAAAATTTCCCCATTTCAGGAATTTTCTAACAACCCGCAAATCTCCGGATAGTGGGTTGGTATCCCCCTTACCTACCCTCCCATCACCGGATAGCGGGTTGGTATCCTCCTTACCTACCCACCCACCCATAGATGACATCACCGCACCCCCATCTTGGATTACGTCATTTCCGGCCACCATTTTGAATTCTAGAACTTTCAACCATTTTGTTTTCCAGTATTTAATATTATGAATTCATAGCCGCCATTTTAATCACACCTGTTGCAATTTTCGTTACGATCGTCATCTTTGTTTATGAATTCACAACAATCATTTGTTTTCGTCTGCTGGAGGCCGCCATCTTGAATGTTGTTACTATCGCCATCTTGATTTTTTTTTCTTCTGTGCTGGGGCCCACCATCTTGTTTTACATTATGTTCCGCCATCTTGGATTTCCCCATCTATGTTTCTGATGTTTTTTTTTTTCCTAGAGAGTATCATCGCCATCGCTCTATTCATACACATAAGGTCGATATTACGTTACATACCAATGTTATTATGGTCCTTATCAATATATTAAAATATTTTTTTTTATACAAAATACATTCGGAACTGCTGAGATTCGAACCATCACACAGCTCTGACCTTTAGGTTAGAAAACATACGCCTTTAACCGCTCGGCCATCAAGACAATTACCGATGTAAGAATTAAATAAGGTATATATATATATATATATATATATATATATAAAACATTAACACACATATTCGGACTTGTAATATTTTTATTGAAAGTAATAATAGCATCATCTTTTCGAGAATTATACGACATATATATTTTTATTATTGTTTCAATACTTGCTACCAGGAGCACTAGTGTCTAGCAGAGTGCAGCCGCCATCTTGTTTTCCGTATTCGCTACCAGGAGCGCTAGTGTCTAGCAGAGTGTGCAGCGGCCATCTTGTTTTCAAAATTCGCTACCAGGAGCGCTAGTGTCTAGCAGAGTGTGCAGCGGCCATCTTGTTTTCAATATTCGCTACCAGGAGCGCTAATGTCTAGACAAGTGCAGCCGTCATCTTGTTTTCAATATTCACTACTAGGAGCGCTAGTATCACTTAGTACACACATTAACTGCCAGAGGGCGTCATATTAGTTTGATTCTGCCCTGCTGGAGTGTAGTGCTGTCTTGACCTATAACATCTTAAATATGTCCCTCACCTTGAACTTTCCACTATATTGGATTATAGCATTTATGTTCGTCATCTTGTCACCAACACTATCTTGGCATCATCACATTTCACATTACTGTCGACACCCTGAACTTCCCGCCATCTTGGACTATATCATCACATTTGACTTATAACATATCCACACCGCCGCCAACTTAGATTTTGTTATCACACACTTTAATCTTGACCACCAACATATTATATTATCATCTCATGTATGCACCCACCATACTTGATTATATTAGCATACTAACTTTCATCCTCTGCTAGAGTATGTAGCTTAATTATTCGTAATGAGCATCACCTGATCCTCCCAAATACTAAGATTTAAAAAAATGTATTGTCATTAAACTTATCACGGTCCTTATACCAAAGTCATACTGCAGACTGTGCACTGTAGCACCCTACTCAAACTGACTTACATAGCTTATGTTTTCTTTACATGCTTTCATTCGCGCTTACAATTTCTTTGAGGGCTTTCATTTGCGCTTACATTTTCTTTGCGCTTACATTTTCTTAACATGCTTTCACTTGAGACTACAATTTCTTTGAGGGCTTTCCTCTACACTTATGTTTTCTTTGAGTGTTTTAAGGTTCGCTTATGTTTTCTTTACATGCATTCCTTTGCGCTTACATTTTATTTATATTGTAACTCTGTATTTCATGTAAACAATATTTAAGTATCCATATATATTATTAATCTTAATAGCAAATGTTATGGTCATGCATGCATCCTTATTTTTATAGTTGTCACCATAAAGTAAGCAGGATAAATTAAGGGAAATTAAAAACATAGTATACATGAAACATTTATTTTATTTATAAAGTTTATTATATACACAGTCTTTTTACACAAAGATATATACATCTATTTATCTAGTGGGTCGAAATGGCTAATTCTCAGCTCCAGACGGTTCACCGAATTCAGCGTCCAACCAGATCCTTTACCCATATATTCTTCTTCTTCCTTGCAGAGTTTTTCAATACTCTGTTTAACTGACTGCTTCACGTCGTTTGAAGTATAAATTGCAGTAGCCGATGTCTTGAAAGCACGCTTGCTCACTCGATTCTCGTGCGGCTCCGGTTTACCATATAGACAATCCAACCATAAGTTATATTTTAAAGGCCCAATATGCAGAAAACAGGGAAACTAGGCAGGAAAAGTTATGCACAGACTAGGAATGCATTCTGTAAAAACACAATGTCCCTTTTTAAGTGCGATGGGGTGTTCAGTCTAAAAACTAAGATTTTTGGGACAGAGATCCCCGTTTTTATAGATAGCGGCGCTGCTGTATCTTTAGTGGATAGTAAGTTAATTCCTAAACGTTTTTGGAAACCAGCAGAACACAGAGTTGTAGCAGGGGTGTCTGCACAAACCCACCACTTGAATCACATGGTTATGCTGGGTTTTAAATTAGGCCAATTTTTTTATCATCACCCAGTGGGACTGGTAGAAACACCAGTCCGTGGTCTTATTTTAGGATGTGATTTTCTTACTAAGTTTGAGGCAGTAATTTCATGTAAGGGAAACAGAAATACTTTATTTACAATAAACCATCCCACTGCAGGCATTTCAGTACAAGGAGCAGAGGTGAGGGAGGCTAAGGACAGACACAGAAAACATGATAAAATTAACGCACCCCCTGGTGATAACCAAGTTCAGAAGTCAGGAACCCAAGATGATCCTCCTAAAGTAAACAAAATTGAATCAGAACCTACTTTGAGGTTAGGTTGTGTCAGGATAAAAGAGCATTCACACAACGAGGCTAGGATGCATCAACGAATTCCAGTGTGTTTTGCAGGTAATGATTTAGCAGAGGAAGTTAGTAGTAGAACCCTAAGGGGCAAAGAGAAAACGTTAGAATTACCTGTTTTTGTTGTGCAAGATATTGATTTGACTAAGAAGCAACAGTCTGACCCCAGATTAATGCCTTCAGGACCTAAGACAAAATTACGTAGACGAACCAAAAATGTTCCTTTGCATGATGATGTGTTTTGCTATAATAATCCCAAGCCAGATAGAATAGACCAACGTAGGTACGACAAACGAAGACGAGCGGTGAGTTATAAGGTGGGGCAGGAAGTGTTAGTGTTTACTCCGATCCGGAAAAAGGGGCTTTCGGAGAAGTTGTTGCATCGCTGGTTTGGTCCTTTTGTTGTTGAGAAAAAAATATCTGATAATCTGTATCAGTTAAAAAAGTGTCAACGTGGTAAAGTTAGCTATGAGGTAACTAATGTGGAAAGAATGAAACCATTCTTTGCTGCCTGAGTTTTATTTATTTATTTTTTATTTTTTTTATGGTGATGTTAATTGTGAGCCCTGTTTGTATTGTGTCTAGATTCTTTGTAAGGCCATCAAGTATTTGTTTTTGGTGTTCGTTTGTTGTGTATTGTAACCTGTGATACATTTCATTTCGGTCCTGGGTTATTTTGTTTAATAGTGACTTGTCAATTTAAGATTTGTTTTTTTTTTAAGTCGCTCGTAAGAGTGTTTCAGGTACCCTCAAAGCCACTCGGGCCCTCATAATGAAGACAACTTGCTGGTGGCTACTGATGGGTATGCTGGTGCTGTCTCGAGGGGATGACGCGCCTCATTCGCCGTTCCAACCTGAGACAGTGGGGGTCATTGCTGGTGCCCATTTCGAACCTCTACCAAAGGTGATGTTGTATACCTCATCGGTACCTTTAAATTTTAAGGTCCCCTGGCCATTACAATTAACAGAAATTCATGAAGGGATAACCCTTTTGAGTTCTTGCCCCTCTAATGCATCCTCTGACTGGTGTTCAGTTTTCCGGGAATTAAAACAGGTTATGTTTTATTCTGATATGCTGTTGAATAAACTAAATGATGCAGCTGGTGAGAATTTGGAGTATGACAGTGTGGTTAATAGAGAAAAGCGAGGCTTATCTTTTATTGGCGATTTTGTAAGATGGTGTTGTGATGTGGCGGTGACCAGTCAAGTAGAAAGTTTATTTCTAAATCAGCAACAGATTGCTCTGCATATTGATCAGATGGAAGCACAAATCATAGATGACCATGTGGCGCTTGCCAATTTGAGTAATTCTATTAGTGTTGTTAATGAAGCCATGACGAGTGTTTTGAAAAGAGTTCAAACGAAATTCACTAACCTTACTGATTACCTGAGAACTTTTAGAGAAGCAATGACATTTCGTTTTTCCGGGATGGTAAAAGAAATAGGTCACTCTTTTCAGTTACAATTATTATTAGCGGCTCAGTTAGCTAAGCAAGCTCACACTCTAACTCGTATTGAAGTTTTGGATCAATGCCGCTCACATAAGATTCCTTCTGTTTTGATTACGCCGGCACTTTTGCAGGAAAAATTGCAGGATTTGGAAACTATCCTTGTTAAAGATGGTTATAAATTAGCAATTAGTAGTACCCAAGTTCAGGCTTATTTCCATTTGCCCATTTGTAGATGTAATGCGTTTAAAGAAAGTCTGTATGTGTCAGTTAAAATCCCTATTGTACGCTATAGCTCTAATTGGAAGTTGTTTCAGTTTGTTGGTATACCTTTTCATTGGAAGAATAATACATGTCACCTAGAACATGAACCAAACTTTTTAGCGGTGGATGGTAACCACCTAGTGACGATCCAAGGACGTAACTTGTTGGACTGCCGGCCTTTGGAGGAGAATTTGTGTTTTGTGCCTAGATTTTCAGGAGACACCATGGGAAGTGCATTGTGCCCCAAAGCTTTGTTTCAGGGGGTTACAATCGAAAGACTTGCAGAACTTTGTACTTTTCAATGCCGTTCCGGAACTCACCTCATGATCACGCAGGCTGGGCCGGAACGCTATTTTTTTGACTCACCTTAGGGGCAAGGTGGAGTTACAGTGTGCCAAGAATCCTAACCAAACTTTGATTATAGATGATGAAGAACGACCAGGTGCTGTGGACATAGAAGTTCCATGTGACTGTCGATTGTATTTGAATAGTGAATTGAAAATTAATGAATTGTACCCTTGTGACTATAAAGCTAAGTCAAAGTTTCAACTACTTCATGTGATCCCAGCAGCCTGGACCAGGTTAAAGAAATTAAAGATTTTTCCACGGACTGCTTCCAGCCACACAGTTTTCCCCTCATTGGAGGATTGTTTAGATGAGGACTGGCCCTCTGCCATTCCTCATTTGAATTTCACGGTTTCTCGGTTCACTAGATTGGACCCCATTTCTTTGAATAAACCGGTTGAAGTATTGAGTTTCATGGTCAGACATGTTCAAAGTATTGCATTATTTACGATGCTGTATCGTCCATAAGCTGTTGTATTATATTCTGCTCAATATCACTCAGAAAAGTGCAAATATATTTTGCCTCACTAAAAGTATTTAGATAGTAATAGTCATTCAGAACTCCTCCAAATGCAGATTGTGCCAAGTAAAATCCATTAGCATTTGTCTGTAACTGACCAAGCACAGTGTTAGATTTATGTCCAGTTGACGATGCGGGTGGTTGTTGATGCTGATTTCCTTTAATGCCGGAGCCTGTGCGCATGGGTACCTCTAGTTTAAATTAAGGAGTCGTGACGTTCACATGCTGTTCTACAGGCAAGCGAACTACACCTTTACAAATCTTCATATGTCTTTTCAAATTATCTTTGCGAGTAAACCACTGATTGCACTTAACACACCGAATCTTTATACGAGAGGGACTCTTCATACATTTACTTCTCTCGTGCCTTCGCGCATGATGAGCAAATGCAAACATCATGTCGCAGTAGTTGCAAGGATGTCTATTTGATGTGCCTTCCATGTCTCGGTTAGCTGTGTCCAAGACCGATGGTGCTTCACTTAAGTTTGGTGTGCTATTTTCAAAATCAATGCAACGCTGTTGTGCTGATGTCCTAACTTTCGACCGCTTAGCTCTTCCTTTGCATATCTTCAGGTGTATTTTCAAATCATCATTGCGAGTAAACTTCTTCCAACATTCATCACATCTAATCATAGTGCGAGACGGATTCTTCAGGCAATTACTCTTCTCATGACGTCTCATATTAAAACCTGTTGAGAACATCATATTACAGTGCGGACACCGATGCTTGTTTGGTGGCGATGGCTACATGCAGGATTCCGAAGAACTCGCGGTAGGATCCATACTCTCCCCAGATGTCTTTGTAGTTAAACAAGAAAGATAGCTCCCAAGCGATGTTCACTATTCGGAGTCAGGATGACAACTAAGCTACTAATTCCGTCCACATCCCTACATATATAAAGACAACACCTACCCCCACTACGGCACTCTTCACATCATCAAATGTTTACTTAGGACTCAGCTTACACAGGGTCTCTCTCTCTCTCTCTTCTACTCCAAATCATTCAACTATCATAGAAGTCTTGAAACTATCTAGATGATGCAGATTCATAACCTGACCAATTCAATCATGAGATGATTCTTGGTATGGTAAACACAACTAAAATACATCTCCTCCAGCTGCCATGATATATTATTAATAAAAAAAAGCCTAGCATCCTCTTAAATATTAACATCCTTATAGGACTTTGCACACCTCATTTAATTTCAAAAACTCCCAACCACTATATCTACGCGGAACAATAAATAATTAATACTATCCCAACTCAGTCTCACACCAGCATATTTGTGTAATATTATCCACTGTATTTTTTTCGTAAAGTTAGCATTCCAACATAACCTACTGACATAATACTTAAATAATGTTATGTAGCATTCCGTCCCATTATATCAGTTAAAGTTGTTACCGTGCATAACTATACTCTAGCCATTGTTCCAAAGCAGTCAGAATTTAATACTATCAGTCCATCATCATCAAACTACTTAATATAATTCCATAAACATTTACCATATGCAAACATTAACTACACCATATTAAATATGTACTTGGTCCACTCAACAATCCAAAATGAATATCGGTCAAAAGGCAGTTTTAAATCTACGAGCCATAACATACATTCCTATTCCTCAGCCTGCAGTACCCAACATTCTTCAGCTTACAAACTCTTTAAATTAAACATTTATACATTTATGTACTTTCTTTCATGCTTTGAATGATTCTTGCAGTAAAGAATTTTGAGTCAAATACCACTTACAGACATGACCAGTCACATCATGCCATACAAAAAAAAATCACAGCACATCTCGACTTAACCATAGGATAAATCCATACAACATCTTCAACTAAATAGATAATACTTAAGATATGTACAAAGTCCGATCTAACATTCTGGTCGAGTCATTGCATATGAATACAAATATGAGGAGGGTACATACAAGCTAAGTCATTACATACGAATACAAACATGAGGAGGAGGGATCGTAGCATACATAAATTACACCCAACTTTACTCAAATACCAACTATATCAACCAGAAAGTAAATTATAAGAGTTCTGTTTCCAATTTAAATTACTTTCCGATCAATCATTCAGAAACCAAGGCACAAAACAAAACATAAAAATTTCGTCTAAGATCAAAAGAACTGCAAAGTCAACATATAATAAAACTGATGTCACAGTCTAAGCCATAAGATCTATGTCCATCGCATTTTTATCAACCTTTTCCCTTATCCACCTAAAGTGTATGAAATCTAAGGCCAGCAAAAAGAAATACTCGATACATATCGCCCATTTTAATTGTCCTTTTTCACAATGAAAATACCTGTAATGATTATGCGTAGAGATTCCGAAACCAATTTCTTACTTAAATAACAACTACTATGCCACCAATTCATATTATGAGTACTGGTAATACCACATCTCCTTACCCACATAATACGAACGTAGTGTCAAAAAAAAAATAATCAACCATCATTCTCAGTTCTCATATTCCTCAACATGTTAGTAGATCTACATAACAACAATATGTAAAGTCATATGTATAAGTATTTACAAAACTTGCACGAATCTAGAAGTTAAACCATACAGGCTAAACATCACTTTAAGACTTTTAAAAGCAGTTCACAACGAGTTTTCCCGAACGATGGAACATATATTTAGCTTTTGCATTGTTGCTAAGCTACATACATACACCCAAGTTAATGACATTAGCAATCATTCGATTATTGAGTAACAATATTGAAGCAACATCTATAATGTAATGTCAGAAAAAGGAGAAGTAAATGAAATGAGAAGAATCTAGAATTAACAACAAATGCTGGAATTTGGCGCATAGCTTAATTTTACTATCTATCACTGATACAGGTAGGTACATGATAGCATGGACAAGTTCTTGCACTTACAATTACGGCCTATAATATTCGATGATTCTGGATTCAACTGCGAAAACATATCATGAAAAAAAAATGTTCTTTATCAGGTTCTTGTAGTCGGACATTACTTAATGTGCCAAGTTAAATCTCTTTAGGTGAATATCTATTACACACCGTTAGTGAACAATCATTTCCAACTGCTTCACTTGAAAATCACATCATCATCATCATCAGGAAGCTGGCGAGATCTTGTAAACTGGAGGCCAGTCTCATAGTAGTTTGTGCTGGGCTGGATGCTTTCATAAGAATGAAATTATATGTTGCAGCGACTCATGTGCACATTCAAAATATCGCTTCGTGAAAACAACTTTCCACATCTATCACACTGATGCGACTTGGAGGTAGGATTCACAAGACAATGATGTTCTTCATGTCGCCGAGCACTACTGCTGCTTGCAAACTTCTGCTTACAATATCTACACAAAATTCCGGATTTACACTTCAAAATATGGAGGTTAAAATTTTCTCGTCGCATCAACAACTTTCCACATCTGTCACACAGAAGTATTATATCGGGGGAAGTCTTCATACATTCATATTTTCCAACACGTGATGATTCTGGTGACAATATAGGTGATGTAGGCGTTGGTGATGACGGGTGCGATGACCTCGGCTTCATTTCCTGTGTAGTAGAATGATTCACTGCTAGTGATCTACCACTAAATATTTGGCCCATTGCAGGAGAAAAAATAACCCGGGAAGGCTATCCCAAAGAGTCTCCGCTATTTAAAGCCCAGAAACAAACTGATGGATTGCTATTTACATTGCGCCTTATATACTCTCGAAACCATGATCACATCATAATAACCAATTAAAGAGAGCCAAGTTCTCTTACATACATAAATATGTATTCACATGGACATTCACTGCACTCACTGAATACACACAATGACCATACAATGAGACTAAAAACTAGCTCCAAATGGATCCAAATACCTTCAGTAGCTATAATAGCTCCAACTGCTACCATAGCTCCAACTATCTCCAATAGCCCAAATAAGTTCATTAGCTCCAACTAGCTCCAATAGTCCAACTAACTTCATTAACTCTAACTAGCTCCAATAGTCCAACCAACTTCATTAGCACCACCTAGCCCCAATAGTCCAACTATCTCCAACTAGCTCCAATATCAACAACTGCTACATTATCCCCAACTAACTTCATTAGCTCCAACTAGCTCCAACAGCTCCAACTAGCTCCAATAGTTCCAACTATCTCCAATAGTTACAACTATCTCCAATAGTTCCAACTTCTATAATAGTCCAACTGCTGCAATGACTCAAAATGAATCCAACTGATAAAAAAGCTGCAAACGGCTCCAACTATCCAAATAAATCCAATAGCTCCAACTAGCTCTAATAGCTACAATAGCTTTAACTAGCTTCAGTACTTACAATTAGCTCCAACCTCATCTGAATCTAGCGCCTCAATTGCCCCATAGACTCCAAAGCACCAACCGATTTCAGATATAAGATTACACGAAATAAAAAAGTTTATATTCATATTAAAAATTTATTTCACAATTTTATACACGCTTCGGTAAAACATATTATTGTATGTAGCCTGCTCTCCTTAGTTAACGAAGTATAGTCAATGTTTCTTTGGTGATGTATACTTTTTCAGCATTTTGAAAAGCAAGTAGAAGCCTTAACCTATCGACCAATACATTAGGATCAGCTCATGATGTTTAATCTATCTCGCCTGCTGCTGCAATCTTCCTAACATGTTTGTTATTAATATTTTTAAGCTATCTGAAGTCTTCTGTTTTAGCAACCATCTCATTGTCTTCCACGCAGTGATCATCATAAGAATGACCAGGTTTATTTATTTTAACACGACGTTTCCATCGTTTAGGTCTCACCGCTTCAACATATTCTTTAATAGTTTTATCTTCGGGTGCTTCATCAAAGTCTTTGATGTTTTCAGTAACTCAACACTTCCCTTGTTTAGATCTCACAACTTCATCACATTCTTCAATCTTGTCAGTTTCGGACACTCCATCACATTCTTCAATCTTGTCAGTTTCGGGCACTTCATCAAAATCTTCGATACCTACGGTTCCATCGTTTAGGTCTCAAAACTTCATCACAGTTCATAATCTTGTGAGCTTTAGGAGCCGCATTACAGTCTTCGATATTGCCAGCTTCGAGTGCTTCATCAAAATCTTTGAAGTTGCAGCTTCAGCCTATTCTATGTTGTTCATAATTTAGTGAAGGTAACTTGAATTTGGTGTAAATAATTTTTTTAAATTTCGAATGAAGACACTACTTTCATCATTAGATTTCAATTCTATTTCATTAGTGATATCTAGTTATAGTTGGTAGAACCAGCATTTTCAACTTCGAGTTCATAATAATTTTTTAATAATTTATCTTCTTTCCTCTTCTTTGCTGTTGTAGGCCTGACATCGTTATCATTAGATAGCCTGGTTGCACATATCTTGTGATGTTTATTCAACAAATATCTTCGACCAAAGTATTTCTGACACAGATTGCAACACAATGGCTTTTGGTAAGGACTTAATGTACACTCTGCTCTGTCATGTCGCTTCGCATTTTTTTTTTTCCCTCAAGGTGAATTCCTTGTCGGAATATACACACCTGTGTCCTTTCGACTAATACCAGATGCATATTGGAAGTTTTAATTTGTAACAAATACTTAAATATTATTATTTTAACATGCCATCAGCGGTAACTAATTTTCCTTTTTTAAAATATGTAGGTTGCAAGTAGTTTCGCTTCATGCTAACATATATCACCACATGCTGTGTCAAAGTAAAGTTTGTGTATAATTAGGTAGGATGCTCTTTCACAGTCACAAGAGATGGAGAGATTCGTTAGACCTCTAGGGGGAAGAATTATTTCTCAAGGAAAAGATCAGGTAACATACCGAACTGATGCTGGTAGCGATAAATAATCCATGTTAGCTTCTACAACCAATACAACTTATGTGTTATTTTAATAGTAGACTTATAAAATTCCAACACCAAGAATAAATGTTACTACTAAGATAAATAAAATAATAAATTGGAGAAGGAGATGTATCAATGTATTTGAATATTAGAATATGTCGTTGCGGATGAATGTATGTGTGTTGACAGCTTTCTTAATATTTTTTTTTATAACAACTGCCTGCAGTCAGCTAAAGAAAAATCAAGCTATAATAAAATAAATTATCTCCCACGACGGACAATTTCTTTTCTGATGTAGGTGGTCACCATATCTTTTATGCTTGCATATTTGTATTATATATATATTTAAAACATATGCTGAAGCATATATATTTTAACATATCTAAAATTAAAATTTATTTATGCTTAAGCATATTATATGCTTAAGCATAAGTTATATACTATATATATATGGTGCCCACCTACATCAGAAAAGAAATTGTCCGTCGTGGGAGATATTTTATTTTATTATAGCTTGATTTTTCTTTAGCTGACTGCAGGCAGTTGTTATAAAAAAAAATATTAAGAAAGCTGTCAACACACATACATTCATCCGCAACGACATATTCTAATATTCAAATACATTGATACATCTCCTTCTCCAATTTATTATTTTATTTATCTTAGTAGTAACATTTATTCTTGGTGTTGGAATTTTATAAGTCTACTATTAAAATAACACATAAGTTGTATTGGTTGTAGAAGCTAACATGGATTATTTATCGCTACCAGCATCAGTTCGGTATGTTACCTGATCTTTTCCTTGAGAAATAATTCTTCCCCCTAGAGGTCTAACGAATCTCTCCATCTCTTGTGACTGTGAAAGAGCATCCTACCTAATTATACACAAACTTTACTTTGACACAGCATGTGGTTATATATGTTAGCATGAAGCGAAACTACTTGCAACCTACATATTTTAAAAAAGAAAAATTAGTTACCGCTGATGGCATGTTAAAATAATAATATTTAAGTATTTGTTACAAATTAAAACTTCCAATATGCATCTGGTATTAGTCGAAAGGACACAGGTGTGTATATTCCGACAAGGAATTCACCTTGAGGGGGGAAAAAAAATGCGAAGCGACATGACAGAGCAGAGTGTACATTAAGTCCTTACCAAAAGCCATTTTGTTGCAATCTGTGTCAGAAATACTTTGGTCGAAGATATTTGTTGAATAAACATCACAAGATATGTGCAACCAGGCTATCTAATGATAACGATGTCAGGTCTACAACAGCAAAGAAGAGGAAAGAAGATAAATTATTAAAAAATTATTATGAACTAGAAGTTGAAAATGCTGGTTCTACCAACTATAACTAGATATCACTAATGAAATAGAATTGAAATCTAATGATGAAAGTAGTGTCTTCATTCGAAATTTAAAAAAATTATTTACACCAAATTCAAGTTACCTTCACTAAATTATGAACAACATAGAATAGGCTGAAGCTGACAACTTCAAAGATTTTGATGAAGCACTCGAAGCTGGCAATATCGAAGACTGTAATGCGGCTCCTAAAGCTCACAAGATTATGAACTGTGATGAAGTTTTGAGACCTAAACGATGGAACCGTAGGTATCGAAGATTTTGATGAAGTGCCCGAAACTGACAAGATTGAAGAATGTGATGGAGTGTCCGAAACTGACAAGATTGAAGAATGTGATGAAGTTGTGAGATCTAAACAAGGGAAGTGTTGAGTTACTGAAAACATCAAAGACTTTGATGAAGCACCCGAAGATAAAACTATTAAAGAATATGTTGAAGCGGTGAGACCTAAACGATGGAAACGTCGTGTTAAAATAAATAAACCTGGTCATTCTTATGATGATCACTGCGTGGAAGACAATGAGATGGTTGCTAAAACAGAAGACTTCAGATAGCTTAAAAATATTAATAACAAACATGTTAGGAAGATTGCAGCAGCAGGCGAGATAGATTAAACATCATGAGCTGATCCTAATGTATTGGTCGATAGGTTAAGGCTTCTACTTGCTTTTCAAAATGCTGAAAAAGTATACATCACCAAAGAAACATTGACTATACTTCGTTAACTAAGGAGAGCAGGCTACATACAATAATATGTTTTACCGAAGCGTGTATAAAATTGTGAAATAAATTTTTAATATGAATATAAACTTTTTTATTTCGTGTAATCTTATATCTGAAATCGGTTGGTGCTTTGGAGTCTATGGGGCAATTGAGGCGCTAGATTCAGATGAGGTTGGAGCTAATTGTAAGTACTGAAGCTAGTTAAAGCTATTGTAGCTATTAGAGCTAGTTGGAGCTATTGGATTTATTTGGATAGTTGGATCCGTTTGCAGCTATTTTATCAGTTGGATTCATTTTGAGTCATTGCAGCAGTTGGACTATTATAGAAGTTGGAACTATTGGAGATAGTTGTAACTATTGGAGATAGTTGGAACTATTGGAGCTAGTTGGAGCTGTTGGAGCTAGTTGGAGCTAATGAAGTTAGTTGGGGATAATGTAGCAGTTGTTGATATTGGAGCTAGTTGGAGATAGTTGGACTATTGGGGCTAGGTGGTGCTAATGAAGTTGGTTGGACTATTGGAGCTAGTTAGAGTTAATGAAGTTAGTTGGACTATTGGAGCTAGTTGGAGCTAATGAACTTATTTGGGCTATTGGAGATAGTTGGAGCTATGGTAGCAGTTGGAGCTATTATAGCTACTGAAGGTATTTGGATCCATTTGGAGCTAGTTTTTAGTCTCATTGTATGGTCATTGTGTGTATTCAGTGAGTGCAGTGAATGTCCATGTGAATACATATTTATGTATGTAAGAGAACTTGGCTCTCTTTAATTGGTTATTATGATGTGATCATGGTTTCGAGAGTATATAAGGCGCAATGTAAATAGCAATCCATCAGTTTGTTTCTGGGCTTTAAATAGCGGAGACTCTTTGGGATAGCCTTCCCGGGTTATTTTTTCTCCTGCAATGGGCCAAATATTTAGTGGTAGATCACTAGCAGTGAATCATTCTACTACACAGGAAATGAAGCCGAGGTCATCGCACCCGTCATCACCAACGCCTACATCACCTATATTGTCACCAGAATCATCACGTGTTGGAAAATATGAATGTATGAAGACTTCCCCCGATATAATACTTCTGTGTGACAGATGTGGAAAGTTGTTGATGCGACGAGAAAATTTTAACCTCCATATTGTGAAGTGTAAATCCGGAATTTTGTGTAGATATTGTAAGCAGAAGTTTGCAAGCAGCAGTAGTGCTCGGCGACATGAAGAACATCATTGTCTTGTGAATCCTACCTCCAAGTCGCATCAGTGTGATAGATGTGGAAAGTTGTTTTCACGAAGCGATATTTTGAATGTGCACATGAGTCGCTGCAACATATAATTTCATTCTTATGAAAGCATCCAGCCCAGCACAAACTACTATGAGACTGGCCTCCAGTTTACAAGATCTCGCCAGCTTCCTGATGATGATGATGATGTGATTTTCAAGTGAAGCAGTTGGAAATGATTGTTCACTAACGGTGTGTAATAGATATTCACCTAAAGAGATTTAACTTGGCACATTAAGTAATGTCCGACTACAAGAACCTGATAAAGAACATTTTTTTTCATGATATGTTTTCGCAGTTGAATCCAGAATCATCGAATATTATCGGCCGTAATTGAAAGTGCAAGAACTTGTCCATGCTATCATGTACCTACCTGTATCAGTGATAGATAGTAAAATTAAGCTATGCGCCAAATTCCAGCATTTGTTGTTAATTCTAGATTCTTCTCATTTCATTTACTTCTCCTTTTTCTGACATTACATTATAGATGTTGCTTCAATATTGTTACTCAATAATCGAATGATTGCTAATGTCATTAACTTGGGTGTATGTATGTAGCTTAGCAACAATGCAAAAGCTAAATATATGTTCCATCGTTCGGGAAAACTCGTTGTGAACTGCTTTTAAAAGTCTTAAAGTGATGTTTAGCCTGTATGGTTTAACTTCTAGATTCGTGCAAGTTTTGTAAATACTTATACATATGACTTTACATATTGTTGTTATGTAGATCTACTAACATGTTGAGGAATATGAGAACTGAGAATGATGGTTGATTAATTTTTTTTGACACTACGTTCGTATTATGTGGGTAAGGATATGTGGTATTACCAGTACTCATAATATGAATTGGTGGCATAGTAGTTGTTATTTAAGTAAGAAATTGGTTTCGGAATCTCTACGCATAATCATTACAGGTATTTTCATTGTGAAAAAGGACAATTAAAATGGGCGATATGTATCGAGTATTTCTTTTTGCTGGCCTTAGATTTCATACACTTTAGGTGGATAAGGGAAAAGGTTGATAAAAATGCGATGGACATAGATCTTATGGCTTAGACTGTGACATCAGTTTTATTATATGTTGACTTTGCAGTTCTTTTGATCTTAGACGAAATTTTTATGTTTTGTTTTGTGCCTTGGTTTCTGAATGATTGATCGGAAAGTAATTTAAATTGGAAACAGAACTCTTATAATTTACTTTCTGGTTGATATAGTTGGTATTTGAGTAAAGTTGGGTGTAATTTATGTATGCTACGATCCCTCCTCCTCATGTTTGTATTCGTATGTAATGACTTAGCTTGTATGTACCCTCCTCATATTTGTATTCATATGCAATGACTCGACCAGAATGTTAGATCGGACTTTGTACATATCTTAAGTATTATCTATTTAGTTGAAGATGTTGTATGGATTTATCCTATGGTTAAGTCGAGATGTGCTGTGATTTTTTTTTGTATGGCATGATGTGACTGGTCATGTCTGTAAGTGGTATTTGACTCAAAATTCTTTACTGCAAGAATCATTCAAAGCATGAAAGAAAGTACATAAATGTATAAATGTTTAATTTAAAGAGTTTGTAAGCTGAAGAATGTTGGGTACTGCAGGCTGAGGAATAGGAATGTATGTTATGGCTCGTAGATTTAAAACTGCCTTTTGACCGATATTCATTTTGGATTGTTGAGTGGACCAAGTACATATTTAATATGGTGTAGTTAATGTTTGCATATGGTAAATGTTTATGGAATTATATTAAGTAGTATTAAATTCTGGCTGCTTTGGAACAATGGCTAGAGTATAGTTATGCACGGTAACAACTTTAACTGATATAATGGGACGGAATGCTACATAACATTATTTAAGTATTATGTCAGTAGGTTATGTTGGAATGCTAACTTTACGAAAAAAATACAGTGGATAATATTACACAAATATGCTGGTGTGAGACTGAGTTGGGATAGTATTAATTATTTATTGTTCCGCGTAGATATAGTGGTTGGGAGTTTTTGAAATTAAATGAGGTGTGCAAAGTCCTATAAGGATGTTAATATTTAAGAGGATGCTAGGCTTTTTTTTATTAATAATATATCATGGCAGCTGGAGGAGATGTATTTTAGTTGTGTTTACCATACCAAGAATCATCTCATGATTGAATTGGTCAGGTTATGAATCTGCATCATCTAGATAGTTTCAAGACTTCTATGATAGTTGAATGATTTGGAGTAGAAGAGAGAGAGAGAGAGAGACCCTGTGTAAGCTGAGTCCTAAGTAAACATTTTGATGATGTGAAGAGTGCCGTAGTGGGGGTAGGTGTTGTCTTTATATATGTAGGGATGTGGACGGAATTAGTAGCTTAGTTGTCATCCTGACTCCGAATAGTGAACATCGCTTGGGAGCTATCTTTCTTGTTTAACTACAAAGACATCTGGGGAGAGTATGGATCCTACCGCGAGTTCTTCGGAATCCTGCATGTAGCCATCGCCACCAAACAAGCATCGGTGTCCGCACTGTAATATGATGTTCTCAACAGGTTTTAATATGAGACGTCATGAGAAGAGTAATTGCCTGAAGAATCCGTCTCGCACTATGATTAGATGTGATGAATGTTGGAAGAAGTTAACTCGCAATGATGATTTGAAAATACACCTGAAGATATGCAAAGGAAGAGCTAAGCGGTCGAAAGTTAGGACATCAGCACAACAGCGTTGCATTGATTTTGAAAATAGCACACCAAACTTAAGTGAAGCACCATCGGTCTTGGACACAGCTAACCGAGACATGGAAGGCACATC
Source organism: Bacillus rossius redtenbacheri (assembly GCF_032445375.1). NCBI lineage: Eukaryota > Metazoa > Arthropoda > Insecta > Phasmatodea > Bacillidae > Bacillus > Bacillus rossius. The sequence goes on from NC_086330.1 coordinate 96,405,356, forward strand.
AAATAGACATTCTTGCAACTACTGCGACATGATGTTTGCATTTGCTCATCATGCGCGAAGGCACGAGAGAAGTAAATGTATGAAGAGTCCCTCTCGTATAAAGATTCGGTGTGTTAAGTGCAATCAGTGGTTTACTCGCAAAGATAATTTGAAAAGACATATGAAGATTTGTAAAGGTGTAGTTCGCTTGCCTGTAGAACAGCATGTGAACGTCACGACTCCTCAATTTAAACTAGAGGTACCCATGCGCACAGGCTCCGGCATTAAAGGAAATCAGCATCAACAACCACCCGCATCGTCAACTGGACATAAATCTAACACTGTGCTTGGTCAGTTACAGACAAATGCTAATGGATTTTACTTGGCACAATCTACATTTGGAGGAGTTCTGAAAGACTATTACTATCTAAATACTTTTAGTGAGGCAAAATATATTTGCACTTTTCTGAGTGATATTGAGCAGAATATAATACAACAGCTTATGGACGATACAGCATCGCATGGGCCTTTAAAATATAACTTATGGTTGGATTGTCTATATGGTAAACCGGAGCCGCACGAGAATCGAGTGAGCAAGCGTGCTTTCAAGACATCGGCTACTGCAATTTATACTTCAAACGACGTGAAGCAGTCAGTTAAACAGAGTATTGAAAAACTCTGCAAGGAAGAAGAAGAATATATGGGTAAAGGATCTGGTTGGACGCTGAATTCGGTGAACCGTCTGGAGCTGAGAATTAGCCATTTCGACCCACTAGATAAATAGATGTATATATCTTTGTGTAAAAAGACTGTGTATATAATAAACTTTATAAATAAAATAAATGTTTCATGTATACTATGTTTTTAATTTCCCTTAATTTATCTTGCTTACTTTATGGTGACAACTATAAAAATAAGGATGCATGCATGACCATAACATTTGCTATTAAGATTAATAATATATATGGATACTTAAATATTGTTTACATGAAATACAGAGTTACAATATAAATAAAATGTAAGCGCAAAGGAATGCATGTAAAGAAAACATAAGCGAACCTTAAAACACTCAAAGAAAACATAAGTGTAGAGGAAAGCCCTCAAAGAAATTGTAGTCTCAAGTGAAAGCATGTTAAGAAAATGTAAGCGCAAAGAAAATGTAAGCGCAAATGAAAGCCCTCAAAGAAATTGTAAGCGCGAATGAAAGCATGTAAAGAAAACATAAGCTATGTAAGTCAGTTTGAGTAGGGTGCTACAGTGCACAGTCTGCAGTATGACTTTGGTATAAGGACCGTGATAAGTTTAATGACAATACATTTTTTTAAATCTTAGTATTTGGGAGGATCAGGTGATGCTCATTACGAATAATTAAGCTACATACTCTAGCAGAGGATGAAAGTTAGTATGCTAATATAATCAAGTATGGTGGGTGCATACATGAGATGATAATATAATATGTTGGTGGTCAAGATTAAAGTGTGTGATAACAAAATCTAAGTTGGCGGCGGTGTGGATATGTTATAAGTCAAATGTGATGATATAGTCCAAGATGGCGGGAAGTTCAGGGTGTCGACAGTAATGTGAAATGTGATGATGCCAAGATAGTGTTGGTGACAAGATGACGAACATAAATGCTATAATCCAATATAGTGGAAAGTTCAAGGTGAGGGACATATTTAAGATGTTATAGGTCAAGACAGCACTACACTCCAGCAGGGCAGAATCAAACTAATATGACGCCCTCTGGCAGTTAATGTGTGTACTAAGTGATACTAGCGCTCCTAGTAGTGAATATTGAAAACAAGATGATGGCTGCACTTGTCTAGACATTAGCGCTCCTGGTAGCGAATATTGAAAACAAGATGGCCGCTGCACACTCTGCTAGACACTAGCGCTCCTGGTAGCGAATTTTGAAAACAAGATGGCCGCTGCACACTCTGCTAGACACTAGCGCTCCTGGTAGCGAATACGGAAAACAAGATGGCGGCTGCACTCTGCTAGACACTAGTGCTCCTGGTAGCAAGTATTGAAACAATAATAAAAATATATATGTCGTATAATTCTCGAAAAGATGATGCTATTATTACTTTCAATAAAAATATTACAAGTCCGAATATGTGTGTTAATGTTTTATATATATATATATACCTTATTTAATTCTTACATCGGTAATTGTCTTGATGGCCGAGCGGTTAAAGGCGTATGTTTTCTAACCTAAAGGTCAGAGCTGTGTGATGGTTCGAATCTCAGCAGTTCCGAATGTATTTTGTATAAAAAAAATATTTTAATATATTGATAAGGACCATAATAACATTGGTATGTAACGTAATATCGACCTTATGTGTATGAATAGAGCGATGGCGATGATACTCTCTAGGAAAAAAAAAACATCAGAAACATAGATGGGGAAATCCAAGATGGCGGAACATAATGTAAAACAAGATGGTGGGCCCCAGCACAGAAGAAAAAAAAATCAAGATGGCGATAGTAACAACATTCAAGATGGCGGCCTCCAGCAGACGAAAACAAATGATTGTTGTGAATTCATAAACAAAGATGACGATCGTAACGAAAATTGCAACAGGTGTGATTAAAATGGCGGCTATGAATTCATAATATTAAATACTGGAAAACAAAATGGTTGAAAGTTCTAGAATTCAAAATGGTGGCCGGAAATGACGTAATCCAAGATGGGGGTGCGGTGATGTCATCTATGGGTGGGTGGGTAGGTAAGGAGGATACCAACCCGCTATCCGGAGATGGGAGGGTAGGTAAGGGGGATACCAACCCACTATCCGGAGATTTGCGGGTTGTTAGAAAATTCCTGAAATGGGGAAATTTTGTAGGGAAATTTTGTAGGAAAATGGGAAATTTTGAGGAAAATTTGAGGGAAAAACGGGAAATTTTGAGGAAAATTGGCGGAAAATCGGGAAATTTCCAGGAAATCGGTGATGATGTCATCGGTCAAAGGTCATAACAGTGACGTCAGAGGTCAAAGGTCACCAATCCTGAATCCTTTGCCACCAGCCACTGCGCTCGGATCGGCATAACCTAACTACTATAACGCAATGAAGTTTTTCAAGAGGATCTTCATTAAAATCAATAATTTGTCAATTTTTTTATTTAATTTTATATATTTATAAATATAAAGAATTATTTTTATTTGCATAATATTACAAGAAATCTAATTTGTAATCAATATTTAGTGTATATTTAATCAAAAGGTTGTTATGGAAATATTTTATAACGGACGCCTTAAAACTAACTAGTTTCACAATAAATATCGATCAACAATAAAGAATGACCTCAAAATTGTTGAAACCAAACTGACACATATCGGTTTCTATATAACTTCCTTAAAAAGGATAGACGTTTAAGTTGGTGCGTGTACTCGCAGCCACGTGCGGCGGAAAACTATTAAATACTTTGTTGTTGAAATATCAGACGGAGATATAAGTTTCTGGAAGCCCCTTAGTTCTTCAGGTAGACCCTTAGCAGTGACTCCCCCGTGCTGTCCAGCCCAGCTGCACACAGCTTTACCAATATAGAACTCACTAATTTTATTTTGTCATGGTAACAATTTATAAGTGCTGCCTGCAAAATGGTTTTCAATATTAATTGAAATAAAATTCATCAAAAATAACGTAACAGATAAATGTTGTATTAAATAAAAAAATGTTTATTTTAGGTGTCAAATGAAAATTTTTAAGGTGTAATTGAACAAAGTATTGTAGGTATAAAATGACAAAATATTTTTGTACTCATGGAAACAATTTTTTATGTGCGCGTGTGTGTGTGCCTTATTGGAGCGGTTACCATGGCGACATATTTTGCCAATCACTCTAAAACTCAAAATCTGTGTCTTGCTGGTCCTTTCCTCTTATAACTATAATACAAGGTCAGAAAAATCTCTTCAGAATATTATTCAAAAACTGCAGAACGCATGTATTTGGTGTGTATGAAAGTTGAATAGAAGATTATCACAGAATATTAAAATGGTGTAAATGGCTAAAACGATACTGTTACGAGCGGGAAAACAAAGTCCGGAAAGAAAAGCCCAATTTATTGTAGTTTTATTTATTATCTAATACTTAGACCATTATTTAAATCACAACAATTTATTGTCTGTCCACAAGTTAATCGCACTTTCGCAATCCACTATTTACTCTCTCCACTGGATCTCGGTTTGAGGTTCGTCTCTTACTACGCACCTTTGTCCGAACACACTGCTTCATTCTACTCACACGTCCGCTCCGAGCTCCGCACCAGAAGCCTCTCGCTCGTCGCCCTCTGCCGCTCCAAGGGGTCACTCGACCAGCAAACAAGCGACTGCTCCGGCTAACTAGGCAAGAGAAAAAATAATTTTCATTCATAAGAAACCTAAATACCTTTTGAATTAGCTATTGAAACAGACACCTTATCATGACCATCTTACTAAGCACAAAATTAATTTAATAGATCCACAACATAAAGGTACATTTTACAAAATTTCGTTACTTTCTTAGCCAGCATAACGTAGAATGACTTACTAAAGAACTTAAAACAAATTGTTTTCGAGAGTATTGCCCATTTAGGAAGTGTATTATAAATGAAAAATATGTTATTAAAAAAACTTTTATATATTTTAAAATATTAATTTATAATACAAAATAATACTGTTCGAAATTTTAGGGTTAGGTGCATTAAATACACGTGTTTGTTGAAAACCGATCCTTTGCCGAGCAGTACGTGGATAAATAAATTGATAAAATAAAAAATAATTCTTCGTGGCATCCACAAGCGTTAAAACGGAAATTACACACTTCAATGTACCAATCGAATGATAATTTTTTTCTCCAATAATCGTTTTGAACTATGAAACTTGATAACAATGTGCACATTCCACAGGTCCACAATTGTAACAAGCATGGTGACGGAAAACCCACAAAGAGTCTTAACAGTTGTCTGAAGTAGTATATAATAACCGGTCCTGCGGCTGGCTTCTGGCTGTGGATTGATGATTGTCGACCGCCATCCTGGATTGTGACGTCACGGCGGCCATCTTGGATGGTTGTGACCTTGACCTTTGACCTTGACCTTGAATTTGATCCTCAAAAATCGCCAAAATTTGCCAAAAATGGGCAAAAATTGCCCAAAATTCCTCAAAATTCGCCAAAATTTCCATTTCTGTGGAAAAAAATTCCGCCAAAAAATCTCAAAAAATTCCACAATTCAAAAATCAGGATTTCGAAAATCCTCAAAAGTCGTTTTGCCCTAGAAAGAACACAAATTCCTAAAAGCGGCTTAAAACTCCTAAGAGCTAGCCGCTCTAAGCCGCCGAGGTCATGACCTTGAAAATTAGGATGCCATGACAGCCATATTGGAAGATGACGTCACCGTTTCAATTTACGTTACGGCCGCCATCTTTAAAATCTTTATTTATTATCCGATTTTAATGAAATTTTTTTTAAAATTTATAAAAAAATTCAATTAATAAAAAAATATTTAAAAATCATACATTAACGACACGGAGCTCGGAGTCCTCAGTTCGAACCCGACGAGCACAAAAAAAAAATTAAAAATGGCGACCGATCCTTCCCTCGTGGTGACTTTTGGCAGACTAACTCCCACCACTTTTCTTAAAGCATATATATCGTCACCTAGTATGACGTCATGTCCACCATCTTGTCTTCGTTGCTGGAGACCACCATCTTGTTTTCGTCGGCGAGAGTGCGCTGACGCTATGTTAGTTTAGTTCTTATCCGCTAGAGTGCAGTAATCATTTATTACTGTGACACCTGCCACCTTGAAATTCGGCCGCCATCTTGGAAATCCGTAATTATTTAGCTAGGAATTCGGGAAAAGTTCCAAAACTCATTAAATAAATAGCTCATTAATTTACATATTGATTCGATCCGCTCCTGTCCTTGGTTCGATACCCGATCGATGCAATAATGTTTAATTTTATGTAAAAAATAATAATTTCAATATACCATATTGAACATTCGTAAAGAGTCTCTAAATCCTCTACGACCACCATCCTATTAGACATCAAGACCACCATATTGGAAATTCGTAATTTTAATGCTAGAGATTCGGGAAAAAGTTCAAAATTCATTAAATAAATTTGTAATCTATATACTGATTGATTAGATCGAATAAGGTCCTTGGTTCGATCCCTGGCCGATACAAAACAACTTTAATTTTAAAAAATACCACAAAAGCGACAGGTTTGAGAAAATAAAAAAAACACCACAAGTTCTTTTAAAAAAAATTATTACATAAATTCAATACACTACTACAAGTACAAAAAAAAACACTGACAAATTACCAAAGCCTTTTGGATTCCTCGTTTCAAACAGTCTTCTTATTGTACGGACTAAGCCTTTTACATGACTTTAAATGTCTATCCGATCCGTTCATTACCTCAGCCAGAGACGGACTGAAGTCCATATCACCAGGGTCTCACTTATATAGACTCATCAGTCGGTACAACACATGAGTCAAAACAAGAACCATGTTCATTATACTCGCACTTAACTTTCTCAAAGCATTTTGTATAATGAAGATGTAAGCTATCAAGACGTGAAATTAGTTTTTTGCACTTATTGCACTGAAATTGTATTCTTTTAACATTATTAGAACAACTGCTTCTTTCATGTCTGCGAGCATTTGAGGTGATAGTAAATGATGCGTTACAGTATTTGCACTGACGCAATGTATGCTCTTCATTAGTTGAAGAATCCATTGCTGACGATGAAACTTCGGATGATGGTGGTATCACGTCTGTTGAAATCTCCTCCAATGTTGACATCGTCGTTGCACACGGGATCTGCTCCTTCTCTGTCGTAGCTGTCGTCAAGGTTCCCGTAGTCGATGGTACAACCTCCGAGTTCAACGTTAAAGACGGTAAAGATGCCATCGAGGTCTCAAGAACAGCTAATTGACACGACTTATGCACCAGAAGAAACAAACTAGGTGATCCTTGCACCGCTGACGTCAGAAACAAACTGAGCGTCCTGCTGTCTAGGACTCGCTTATATACATGCACCGTATGGAATAATACGCTAGTCAAATCAAGAACCATGTACAATAATACTAGAGTCAAATCTACAAATTAAAAAAGAGGATCATTTGATCGAAAAAAAATTCGATCTCTCCAATATACGCCAGGCTCCAAGAGCTTCAATTCATGTCATCAGATCCATCTACATTTTGCTCCTATGCTTCAATTGACCATTAGCTGCAAGTGCTCCAACAGCTCCATCAGCTCCAACACGTAATGTACACAATGTACGCGCAATACATACAATTTACACGCAATAAATGTAATGATTACTCAGTACACACAGGAAACGGAACGTACACACAGTACACACACACAGGAAACTGAACGTACACACAGTACACACAGGAAACGGAACGTACACACAGTACACACAGGAAACGGAACGTACACACAGTACACACAGGAAACTAAACGTACACACAGTACACACAGGAAACTGAACGTACACAGTACACACAGGAAACGGAACGTACACACAGTACACACAGGAAACTGAACGTACACACAGTACACACAGGAAACTGAACGTACACACAGTACACACAGGAAACGGAACGTACACACAGTACACACAGGAAACGGAACGTACACACAGTACACACAGGAAACGGAACGTACACACAGTACACACAGGAAACTAAACGTACACACAGTACACACAGAAAACGGAACGTACACACAGTACACACAGGAAACGGAACGTACACATAGTACACACAGAAAACGGAACGTACACACAGTACACACAGGAAACAGAACGTACACACAGGAAACGAAACGTACACACAGTACACACAGGAAACGGAACGTACACACAGTACACACAAAGGAAACGGAACGTACACACAGTACACACAGGAAACTAAACGTACACACAGTACACACAGGAAACTGAACGTACACAGTACACACAGGAAACGGAACGTACACACAGTACACACAGGAAACTGAACGTACACACAGTACACACAGGAAACGGAACGTACACACAGTACACACAGGAAACGGAACGTACACACAGTACACACAGGAAACGGAACGTACACACAGTACACACAGGAAACGGAACGTACACACAGTACACACAGGAAACTAAACGTACACACAGTACACACAGAAAACGGAACGTACACACAGTACACACAGGAAACGGAACGTACACACAGTACACACAGAAAACGGAACGTACACACAGTACACACAGGAAACGGAACGTACACACAGGAAACGAAACGTACACACAGGAAACGGAACGTACACACAGTACACACAGGAAACGTAATGATCACACATACAGTAGCGGAAACACACACAGGCTTAGTTGGAAATCAGAATACAAGAAATAAAAACATTAAATTTTAACTTTTAATATTTTATTACTTCTCAACATTACACAAATACAAGTAAAAGAAGCCATTATTGTATGTAGCCAGCTTTCCTCAGTTCTTTGAGTATAGAGGTTATTTCTTTGATGCACGGATAGTTTCCTGCACAAAGCGAGCCATGTAGAAGTCTTAGCCGGTCAACCAATATGTTTGGATCTTTCCATGATGTGTAATCAATCTCTTCTACCACCATCCTACTTGCTTGTTTATTATAAATACTTTTAATATCACAATCGTCCCAGTGATCATAATAAGCATTATCAGATTTATTTATTATAACACGACGTTTCCATCATTTCGGTCTCAGGACATCGCCACATTCTTCGATCTTGTCACCTCTAGGTGCTTCATCACAGTCTATGCCTTTGTCAACAGCCTCAGAGTCACTGTAACAATCACTGTAGAAGACATCCTCTCCACCCAGATTACCGTATGAATTCGCTATCGATGATGTCGAAGTGTCTTCATCGTCTTCATGCTTCCTTTTTAGGAGTCCATCATTTTTACAAAGAATGGAGGATCTACTGAATAAAGGCTTGAATGTATTCTCACTTTTCACGGTGTTGATACTTCCATTAGTTTCAGTCTTCCCGAAGCCATTAGCATCCTTCAATTTATGTTCTTCCTCACGATCGGGTGAGCTAATACCATCACGCTCAGGACAAGGAAAATTATTGTCGTAATGCAGATCACTCTTCTTTAGTCTAGTGGATCCATCGGTGTCCTCTATGCCATAAGTAGTCTTGACTTTACATGTTCTACCATGTCTTTTTAAGCTGTCAATTCGTGTTAACATCCTGCTACAACGATTACAGCTTAACATGTTGCGTAGTGGGTTTCTAGCACAATCATTCTTCTCATGACGTCTAGCATTCCTTCTCATGGCAAAATCCTTGCCACAGTATCTACAGCGGCTTCCTTCCGATTCAGCTGCAGATAACAAACCACGATCCATGGTAGCTTCTGTGACTAATGTTAGATACAAACTGTCAGTTTTCTCCAATTGGAACCATTTCTTAAATAGAGTTTTTGAAATATTTCATCAGCGAGAGTTAAGTTATCTAATGCAAAGCAAATTGATGCAAGTAGTTCTGACTGTCGTCAACAGATGTCGCCACGTGTTGCTTGCAGGTAAATAATATCTATTTCATTAGTGTGGGATGCGGATCGCTCACTATCGATCGCAAAGGGAGGTTGGCTTCGATAGTATCCAAGGAGAAAAAAAAGTTCGTCCTTCCTGCTAGTGCTTCTCAGATTACTCAAGGTCCGACATCTCGAATTTTGACGTCACGACGGCCATCTTGGATGGGTGTGACCTTGACCTTTGACCGAAACCTCAGGAATGATCGCAAGCACACGGATTATCCATCAAAATATTGATAAGAATAATCAGGAGCACACGGAGAAAACCATCATAATATTGGCAAGAATAATCAGGAGCACACGGAGAAAACCGCCACAAGTTTTCTTTGATATCATAAAAATACAAAAAAAAATAATAAAAAATTAAAAATAAAAAACGAAAAAAAAATTCAAACATTCTGCTAGCTTGTGAACTTCTCATTGTTGAGCAAAGATAGAGTTCTAGTACAAGCCAGAATGTTGGAATTTTTTTTTTCGTTTTTTATTTTTAATTTTTTATTAATTTTTTTTTGTATTTTTATGATATCAAAGAAAACTTGTGACGGTTTTCTCCGTGTGCTCCTGATTATTCTTGCCAATATTATGATGGGTTTCTCCGTGTGCTCCTGATTATTCTTATCAATATTTTGATGGTTAATCCGTGTGCTTGCGATCATTCCTGAGGTTTCGGTCAAAGGTCATGGTCACACCCATCCAAGATGGCCGCCGTGACGTCACAATTCGAGATGTCGGACCTTAAGTAATCTGAGAAGCACTAGCAGGAAGGACGAACTTTTTTTTCTCCTTGGTTACTATCGAAGCCAACCTCCCTTTGCGATCGATAGTGAGCGATCCGCATCCCACACTAATGAAATAGATATTATTTACCTGAAAGCAATACGTGGCGACATCTGTTGACGACAGTCAGAACTACTTGCATCAATTTGCTTTGCATTAGATAACTTAACTCTCGCTGATGAAATATTACAAAAACTCTATTTAAGAAATGGTTCCAATTGGAGAAAACTGACAGTTTGTATCTAACATTAGTCACAGAAGCTACCATGGATCGTGGTTTGTTATCTGCAGCTGAATCGGAAGGAAGCCGCTGTAGATACTGTGGCAAGGATTTTGCCATGAGAAGGAATGCTAGACGTCATGAGAAGAATGATTGTGCTAGAAACCCACTACGCAACATGTTAAGCTGTAATCGTTGTAGCAGGTTGTTAACACGAATTGACAGCTTAAAAAGACATGGTAGAACATGTAAAGTCAAGACTACTTACGGCATAGAGGACACCGATGGATCCACTAGACTAAAGAAGAGTGATCTGCATTACGACAATAATTTTCCTTGTCCTGAGAGTGATGGTATTAGCTCACCCGATCGTGAGGAAGAACATAAATTGAAGGATGCTAATGGCTTCGGGAAGACTGAAACTAATGGAAGTATCAACACCGTGAAAAGTGAGAATACATTCAAGCCTTTATTCAGTAGATCCTCCATTCTTTGTAAAAATGATGGACTCCTAAAAAGGAAGCATGAAGACGATGAAGACACTTCGACATCATCGATAGCGAATTCATACGGTAATCTGGGTGGAGAGGATGTCTTCTACAGTGATTGTTACAGTGACTCTGAGGCTGTTGACAAAGGCATAGACTGTGATGAAGCACCTAGAGGTGACAAGATCGAAGAATGTGGCGATGTCCTGAGACCGAAACGATGGAAACGACGTGTTATAATAAATAAATCTGATAATGCTTATTATGATCACTGGGACGATTGTGATATTAAAAGTATTTATAATAAACAAGCAAGTAGGATGGTGGTAGAAGAGATTGATTACACATCATGGAAAGATCCAAACATATTGGTTGACCGGCTAAGACTTCTACATGGCTCGCTTTGTGCAGGAAACTATCCGTGCATCAAAGAAATAACCTTCATACTCAAAGAACTGAGAAAAGCTGGCTACATACAATAATGGCTTCTTTTACTTGTATTTGTGTAATGTTGAGAAGTAATAAAATATTAAAAGTAAAAATTTAATGTTTTTATTTCTTGTATTCTGATTTCCAACTAAGCCTGTGTGTGTTTCCGCTACTGTATGTGTGATCATTACGTTTCCTGTGTGTACTGTTTGTACGTTCCGTTTCCTGTGTGTACGTTTCGTTTCCTGTGTGTACGTTCCGTTTCCTGTGTGTACGTTCCGTTTTCTGTGTGTACTGTGTGTACGTTCCGTTTCCTGTGTGTACTGTGTGTACGTTCCGTTTTCTGTGTGTACTGTGTGTACGTTCAGTTTCCTGTGTGTACTGTGTGTACGTTCCGTTTCCTGTGTGTACTGTGTGTACGTTCCGTTTCCTGTGTGTACTGTGTGTACGTTCCGTTTCCTGTGTGTACTGTGTGTACGTTCAGTTTCCTGTGTGTACTGTGTGTACGTTCCGTTTCCTGTGTGTACTGTGTACGTTCAGTTTCCTGTGTGTACTGTGTGTACGTTTAGTTTCCTGTGTGTACTGTGTGTACGTTCCGTTTCCTTTGTGTGTACTGTGTGTACGTTCCGTTTCCTGTGTGTACTGTGCGTACGTTTCGTTTCCTGTGTGTACGTTCCGTTTCCTGTGTGTACTGTGTGTACGTTCCGTTTTCTGTGTGTACTGTGTGTACGTTCCGTTTCCTGTGTGTACTGTGTGTATGTTCCGTTTTCTGTGTGTACGGTGTGTACGTTTAGTTTCCTGTGTGTACTGTGTGTACGTTCCGTTTCCTGTGTGTACTGTGTGTACGTTCCGTTTCCTGTGTGTACTGTGTGTACGTTCCGTTTCCTGTGTGTACTGTGTGTACGTTCAGTTTCCTGTGTGTACTGTGTGTACGTTCCGTTTCCTGTGTGTACTGTGTACGTTCAGTTTCCTGTGTGTACTGTGTGTACGTTTAGTTTCCTGTGTGTACTGTGTGTACGTTCCGTTTCCTGTGTGTACTGTGTGTACGTTCCGTTTCCTGTGTGTACTGTGTGTACGTTCAGTTTCCTGTGTGTGTGTACTGTGTGTACGTTCCGTTTCCTGTGTGTACTGTGTAATCATTACATTTATTGCGTGTAAATTGTATGTATTGCGCGTACATTGTGTACATTACGTGTTGGAGCTGATGGAGCTGTTGGAGCACTTGCAGCTAATGGTCAATTGAAGCATAGGAGCAAAATGTAGATGGATCTGATGACATGAATTGTAGCTCTTGGAGCCTGGCGTATATTGGAGAGATCGAATTTTTTTTCGATCAAATGATCCTCTTTTTTAATTTGTAGATTTGACTCTAGTATTATTGTACATGGTTCTTGATTTGACTAGCGTATTATTCCATACGGTGCATGTATATAAGCGAGTCCTAGACAGCAGGACGCTCAGTTTGTTTCTGACGTCAGCGGTGCAAGGATCACCTAGTTTGTTTCTTCTGGTGCATAAGTCGTGTCAATTAGCTGTTCTTGAGACCTCGATGGCATCTTTACCGTCTTTAACGTTGAACTCGGAGGTTGTACCATCGACTACGGGAACCTTGACGACAGCTACGACAGAGAAGGAGCAGATCCCGTGTGCAACGACGATGTCAACATTGGAGGAGATTTCAACAGACGTGATACCACCATCATCCGAAGTTTCATCGTCAGCAATGGATTCTTTAACTAATGAAGAGCGTACATTGCGTCAGTGCAAATACTGTGACGCATCATTTACTATCACCTCAAATGCTCGCAGACATGAAAGAAGCAGTTGTTCTAATAATGTTAAAAGAATACAATTTCAGTGCAATAAGTGCAAAAAACTAATTTCACGTCTTGATAGCTTACATCTTCATTATACAAAATGCTTTGAGAAAGTTAAGTGCGAGTATAATGAACATGGTTCTTGTTTTGACTCATGTGTTGTACCGACTGATGAGTCTATATAAGTGAGACCCTGGTGATATGGACTTCAGTCCGTCTCTGGCTGAGGTAATGAACGGATCGGATAGACATTTAAAGTCATGTAAAAGGCTTAGTCCGTACAATAAGAAGACTGTTTGAAACGAGGAATCCAAAAGGCTTTGGTAATTTGTTAGTGTTTTTTTTGTACTTGTAGTAGTGTATTGAATTTATGTAATAATTTTTTTTAAAAGAACTTGTGGTGTTTTTTTTATTTTCTCAAACCTGTCGCTTTTGTGGTATTTTTTAAAATTAAAGTTGTTTTGTATCGGCCAGGGATCGTACCAAGGACCTTATTCGATCTAATCAATCAGTATATAGATTACAAATTTATTTAATGAATTTTGAACTTTTTCCCGAATCTCTAGCATTAAAATTACGAATTTCCAATATGGTGGTCTTGATGTCTGATAGGATGGTGGTCGTAGAGGATTTAGAGACTCTTTACGAATGTTGAATATGGTATATTGAAATTATTATTTTTTACATAAAATTAAACATTATTGCATCGATCGGGTATCGAACCAAGGACAGGAGCGGATCGAATCAATATGTAAATTAATGAGCTATTTATTTAATGAGTTTTGGAACTTTTCCCGAATTCCTAGCTAAATAATTACGGATTTCCAAGATGGCGGCCGAATTTCAAGATGGCAGGTGTCACAGTAATAAATGATTACTGCACTCTAGCGGATAAGAACTAAACTAACATAGCGTCAGCGCACTCTCGCCGACGAAAACAAGATGGTGGTCTCCAGCAACGAAGACAAGATGGTGGACATGACGTCATACTAGGTGACGATATATATGCTTTAAGAAAAGTGGTGGGAGTTAGTCTGCCAAAAGTCACCACGAGGGAAGGATCGGTCGCCATTTTTAATTTTTTTTTGTGCTCGTCGGGTTCGAACTGAGGACTCCGAGCTCCGTGTCGTTAATGTATGATTTTTAAATATTTTTTTATTAATTGAATTTTTTTATAAATTTTAAAAAAAATTTCATTAAAATCGGATAATAAATAAAGATTTTAAAGATGGCGGCCGTAACGTAAATTGAAACGGTGACGTCATCTTCCAATATGGCTGTCATGGCATCCTAATTTTCAAGGTCATGACCTCGGCGGCTTAGAGCGGCTAGCTCTTAGGAGTTTTAAGCCGCTTTTAGGAATTTGTGTTCTTTCTAGGGCAAAACGACTTTTGAGGATTTTCGAAATCCTGATTTTTGAATTGTGGAATTTTTTGAGATTTTTTGGCGGAATTTTTTTCCACAGAAATGGAAATTTTGGCGAATTTTGAGGAATTTTGGGCAATTTTTGCCCAATTTTGGCAAATTTTGGCGATTTTTGAGGATCAAATTCAAGGTCAAGGTCAAAGGTCAAGGTCACAACCATCCAAGATGGCCGCCGTGACGTCACAATCCAGGATGGCGGTCGACAATCATCAATCCACAGCCAAAAGCCAGCCGCAGGACCGGCTATTATATACTACTGTCTGACTATCTACTTTACCCTCCTCAACTCCGACATCTAACTCCCCACTACTGAACGTTTCACTTTACGTTACGCTTTAGCGGATGTAAAGAAGTTTCACTTCAAAATAAGTTCCGCGCGTTGCGGTGGCAGAAACTCGAGATGCTGTCGGCCGTTGGGGCCTCGCCATCTGAGGAGGAACTTCTTTATTCTCTCTATCCTCTCTCTCTCTGTGTCTCTCTCTCCCACCTCTTCTTTACAACCCTTCACGTTGCTTCCTTTGAACCGCGCCTTGCAAGCTCCGTGGCCTAACTCAGCCGCCGAGTTCTTTGGCGAAGGCGAGTTCGTTCTGATACGTGGCCTGCTCGTCTTTCTTCGGTAATCCCGTCAGCCCTACTCCAGCAGTGGCGAAAGTTTTCCCTTTGTGACGGCGACCACGCGTGCAGCCATGACGTGGTAATGGTGCCTGCCCATCGGCGGCCGTCTGACCCTGCTGTCCAGCTGCGAGCAGACGTCTGGAAGAACACGTTTTGTTTCGAACTTGCTCCAAGTCTTTGAGTATCTTTTATTTACAACAACGATATTTGACAAAATGGTGATTATACGTTTATAGAAGTTATTTTTCTTGTAATTTTGTCACTAAATCGTTTTACTTTTCGTAAATGTCCTTAGCACTGACTCATCTTACGAAGGGCCTACTCATTGCAAGGTTCAAACCCTGCGGTGCAATGTGATGATAGCTTAAATTATCTGGAGAGTCAGAGGTTGTAATACATATATATGCACACATGGCATTTGTTCATTTTCTTTAATAGTCTACCAGATTAATATTTGACAAGTTTAGTTATTGAGTAAAATGAAAAAAAAAAAAAAGCAAATAAGGCTGGTTCAATTTTTTGTTAGCATAGTGAGTTAGTTATTAGATTTAGTTTGGACATGATTGATTTTAGAGGGCCTTTTTATATATTGTAGTATATAAATGTATGTCCGAGCCCTGGAGCCGGAGTGTGGTGTTTGTGTCGATGTCCGTTATCTTGGATTGTGACGTCACTGAGGCTATCTTGGATGACTTTGACCTTGACCTTTGCTCTCGACCTTCAAAATTACTCAAAAAATGACAAGATTTCCCAAACTTTCACCAAAATTTCCAGTTTTTGGAAACAAAATCCACCAAAAAATAATTTTAAAAAATAGGAAAAAAAAAATTTCTTTTCGAGGAGTAAGACGTAAAAAAAGTAAAAAATTAGATTTCGAAATACCTCAAAATATTTTTTCCTTAAAAACAAAATTCCCCAAAGAGGCTTACATTCCACGTCGAAAAGCTTTCCTAAGCCGCCGAGGTTATGACCACCATTAGGATGTCATTGCCACTATTTTTAATTGTGACGCTACCGTTAAAATCGTCGTTACGGTCGCTATCTTGAAACTCTGTAATTATTATCAAAAATAAATTAAAATATTAATAAAATTTAAAATAATATAATAGAAACCTATTACGCATTTTTTTTAAATTGTGACTTCACGTCCGCCATCTTTAAAATTCGTTATTATTATTGACAAAATCGGGGAAAAATGTTCAATTATTAAAAATTTAAGTAATAAAATTTTTATAAGAACACATTCCACCGTCAATGATGTCACATCCACGAGCCTAAAAAATAGTAATTATTAAGCTAGAAATTTGGAAAAATAAAAAAAATTATTTAATTACAATTTTGATAAGATTTTAATTTTAAAAAAGGCACTTACATCATGGAGCTCGGAGTCTTTGGTTCGAAGCTGATGAGGGCTAAAAAGAAAGTACGATTTATCATTCCTTCTCGGAAGCCGCCGGTAGACTTACCTCCGATCAATAATATCAAGGAATATATTACAGCATCTGGTATGACGTCGCTTCCGCCATCTTGTTTTAGTCTGATAGAGACCGCCATCTTTGATTAAGACATCACAGCCACCATTCTGTTTTCGTCTTTTGTAGGCCACGTCTTGATTTATTACATTATAGCCTCCATCTTGTTTCCATCTGCTGGAGGCACCCATATTTATTTATGACATCATATTTAATAATAAATATAAAATTTAATTAATTGGTTTCTTATTAATTTTTTACAATTTGTTTGATAGTACAGATTTTTAATATAGCAGCCGAGACGTTATAATCCAATTTGGAGGATTGTGTTTATTTATATTTTAATTAATTTTTTTATAAATTTAAATGTTTTTCTTTTTTAGCATAAATATATGAATTTTCAAGATGGCGGGCGTAACGATGATTGCAACAGTTACGTCTTAATTCAAAATGTCGGCCATGTCATTCTATTTGTCAAGGTCATGACCTCGGTGACTAATGGCGGCTTGCTTTTAGGACTCTTAAGCCACTTTTAGGAATTTTATAACCATTGGCATTTTTGAGGTCTAAAACGGAAAATTTTCACTCAAAATGGGAATTTTTCCCTCGAAATACAGAAATGTTTTATTTTTCAATTTTTTTTAGAAAATGTTTCCCTAGTACTGGAACTTTTGGTTGATTTTGGCAAATTTTGAGTCATTATTGTCCAATTTTGAAGGTCAAGGTGAAGTTCAAATGTCAAGGTCAAATGACAAGTTTAAGACATCTAAGATGGCCACCATGACGTCACAATCCAAGATGGCGGTCGGCACCACAGGCACGTCAGCCAGAAGCCAGTCCCAGGAGGAACTATTATATACTACTATTGTAGTTTTTTTGCCTTCACCAGGTTAGAACCAAAGACTCCAAGCTCCATGATGTAAGTCCCTTTGTTATTAAAATCTTATCAAAATTGTATTTATACAATTTTAATTTTTCTCAATTTTTTAGTTTAATAATAACTGATTTTTTAAGATGGTGGATGTGACAGAATTGATGGCGGACGTGAATCACAATTTCAAAATTGGTGGAATGTGTTTTTATTAAAATTTTATTTTTTAATTTTCTATCAATTTTATAATTCTTTTCGATTTTTTCGATAATAATTACGGAATTTCACGGCGGCTAACTGAATGATATTTGTAACCGTGACGTCACAATTAAAAATGGCGGCCATGGCATTCTAATGGTCGAAGGCATGAACTCGGTGGCTTAGGGCGGCTTGTGGACGGGGAACTAAGCCTCTTTGTAGAATTGTTTTTAAGATACAAATATTTGTAGGCATTTCGAATTTCAAATATCTGACTTCTTTCGGATTTCTCCCCCGAAAAGAGAATTTTTTATTTTTATGAATTTTTTATTTTAATTACCTAGGTGGACTTTGTTTCCAAAAACTGGAAATTTTGGCAAATTTTGACGAAAGTTTGGGAAATTTTGTCACTTTTTGAGTATTATTTTTTTTTGGCAAATGTTGAAGATCAAGGTCGTCCAAGATGGCCTCCGTGATGTTACAATCTAAGATGGCAGACACCGTCACCAACACCACACTTTGGGTACAGGGCACGGATCTACAGTCATATATTGATATTACTTAGATGTATTGTGGGTCACGTTCATTCTGCTCAAAATGCGTAATAAGTTTATTTTACATGAACTTGTAGAAGGTTGTAATTGAGCACCCGTGTTTTGTTTCATATAAAAAAAGGGCCCAGCATTAAGGGCGGGATTCATAGTCAAAGGGTTGTTTGGCGAATAAGTAATACTTTATAAAGTAGTGCTTATTCTTCAAGTAGTACTTATTCCAGCAATGAATTCATAAACCTATACTTGACGAAGTAATACTTGAACAAGCACTACTTATATTGGCCATGCTGTACTTGATAAAGTATCTCAAAAAGTAAAGGACGAATTTTGTGCCAACGTAACGCAAGCAAATATACTGCTGTAAATACATAGTTTACCTGTTTGAAAATAAAAATGCCCACGTTTCAAACCATATATGCGATTAAAATAATGAAATTAATACGTAAGATGATATTTATACTTTACTAGCTGCAGTACCCGGCTTTGCCCGGGCTGAACACCGGGTGATATATTGTCCGCTGGTTACAGCAAAATGGATAGCGATATGTCCAGTGTGGTGGACATCAAGAAATGACACATAATTACTGTTTGTGTATCTGTGACCTATGGTTTTCTGTTTACCCATGGCGATCGGTTGAAAGGTTTAGAAGTTGATGCGCTACAGCGCTATCTAACGGCGAGTTACAAAAAAAATTGTTAGCATAAAAACCTTCTCCATGATAAAAACACTTCGATGTGCCAACTTTCATGGCGATCGGTCAAACGGTGTAAGAGTTTATCGACGACATACATGCCAACATCCAATTTATATATATTCTTATATTTAGAAATTTTGGGGCTTTCACTTTTGCGGAAAGTGGATGTTCAGGACCTCGAATGGTTTGAAACACTCCATCTCGAAAGAATAGATATTTGAAATTCCTGAAATTGTCGAAATTTTGGGGCTTTGTTCCTAGAGGGGGGCGGTGGGTTCGAGGACCCTGAATGGCTCGAAAACACTTAAAATCGAAAGAGATAGATTTTTCTAATTTTTTAAACTTTCGAAATTTTGGGGCTTTAACCACCTGGGGGGGGGGGGGGGGTTGACGTTGAGGACCCCGAATGGCTCGGAAACACTCCAAATCGAAAGAGATATAAAGGAATATAAGAATGTAGGCATTTACTGTACTCCTATCTACCATAATAACAATATTGACAAATAGAAAGCTTATTACCTACCTATTAATAATTATCTAAATAAATTAATAAATAACTCTATGTTTAAGAATTTACGTACATACATAATATTAAAATTCAAACTATACACACCAAAAAAAAACTAAGGATGTTTGTGAAACTATATTTATTTGTCATAATGTTTAAAACATTTGTAGGATTTCTTTATATGTAAAACTGTGGTGGCAATATTCCGCTTATCCAAAGGAGTATAGAAATTAATAGAGACATCACTCCCTGTACACACCACAAATCTTTGAATTAAGTATAAAAAAAACATAGTCCAAAATGAAACAAAAAGTATAAATAACAAATAATTTGACAAAAAAATTATACAACTGGAATGACAATGTTAACATCCGCCTGAAATTTAATAGAAGTAGGTAGGTAAGAATATATATAAGAAATTAAATGAAATTAAAACATACATAAATAAAATTATCTCACACTCAACCAAACATAATGTTTAATATGAAATAAAGGAAGATGGCAATTACACGTAACTATTCTAATTAATAAAAAAAATCAACTTTCCTGAAATAGTTAAATTCAAATTTTTCAACAATATATTACATAATTGATAAATATTTCTGGTCTTCGGTCTCAGCAGCCCTAAGACTCTTGACGCTCAGCAGATAAATTATAAACACTAAACCAAACTCCTTGCAAATAAGTAGGTAATGTAAAAAAAAAACAATATTGACAAAAAAAGAAAATATTAGTAGGCCCTACCTACCTATGAATAAATTTCGAAGAAATTTATAAGTTTAAGAATTTATGTACCTACTTAATATTAAACTTGAAACTATCCACACAATAAAAACCTAAGAATGTTAGTGAAACTAATTTTTTTTATTTGTCATAATACCTAAAATACGTATGTTTCTTAAATGAAACAAAGTATAAATAATGACCAATTTGACAAAAAAAAATTATACACCTCGAATGACATTGAAAACATACACGTGAAATTTAAAAGAATTATGAGTGCCCTAGGTAGAGAGGAAAAATATATATAGAAGAAATTAAATTTAAAAAATGGGTGCGTGTACTTAGGTACGCGCATGTGAAGTTATACTTCTTTGGCATCATTAAAACATAGTTTTTAATTGCATGCAAAAATATTGCGTGGAGTCCCTCCGCGTGGAAGAAGTGAAACTTCGTAATGTGGAAATGAAAATAGGAAGGGGTAGAAATTGATTTTTAGTGAAATCATATTGTATCAAATCAAACTATAAAAATAAAGGAAATAAATTTGTAACGATTCATAGATTGATCTTCAGAGAGAGAGAGAGAGAGAGAGAGAGAGAGGACACCTATTCAATGTCTAAAACTAACTTTTTTATGAGAGCAGATTTTCATGAAATATATCATTAAACCATTAAACGATAAAACCTGTTTATTTAATTAAGCGGACGGGTTCGCCCCAAGGAGAAAATAACGCGGCGAGACCTCGTGGACATAGAGAAATGACACACTCACTATTTATGTGTCTATGAAACATGATTTTTTTCTGCAATTTAAATAGTAATATACAAAAACGGTATTGAAAATTGAAACAAATATGGCGACACTACAAACTGTCAAGAGCTTTTTTTTTCTTACTCTCTACTTAGCTCCTTAAAATAGCAAAACGTAACGTAATGGC
Source organism: Bacillus rossius redtenbacheri (assembly GCF_032445375.1). Taxonomy (NCBI): domain Eukaryota; kingdom Metazoa; phylum Arthropoda; class Insecta; order Phasmatodea; family Bacillidae; genus Bacillus; species Bacillus rossius. Next base: position 96,426,640 of record NC_086330.1, read on the forward strand.
TTGAAAGCTATTGCTCGGCAGACATAGAGGAATGACACTAACAGTTTGTATATCTATGACACACATTATATTTTTTAGTTTTTTCTTAACTCAGAATCGAGATAAAATATCCAATTGTGAATCTAAACCATCCTCGAATCCCCGTGAACTCACACAAAAAATTTCATCAAAATCGGTCCAGCCGTCTAGGAGGAGTTCAGTGACATACACACGCACACAAGAAATATATATATATATATATATATATATATATATATATATATATATATATATAAAGATTTGATAGTGAACTTGAATAACATAAATATGAACATGTATTAAAAACGAATTTACCACTACATAAATATGGTTTTAATGTTTGTGTTGTTAAATTATGTTGTGTCTGTGATCTATATAGAGGTGTAAAAGTAACGAAAAAAATCGTACCCGTATGTATTCGTTACTATAACAATTTATACTCGTTACTATCGTATCGTTACGTTACTCGTTACTTCTGATACCGCATATGCTATGTTATGTTGCAGCAACGAATCGAGTCGTATTCCGTACGCGTACTGCACGCGGCGTACAGTATGACGTCGCGTACATAATAATAAATAGAATATAAACAATTAACAATATTTGATAAATAACAGTTTTGTTAACCAAGAAACAATAAAATCTCATTAGAGTGGCTTTTTTATATTATTTCTTTTAAGATAAGAACAAAAAACATGAAAATACGCGATGATAAAAAAACAAAAACATACATATTTCTAAATTGTAAAAAATACTTTCTTACATTGTTTCTGTTCCAATCTCAAACTTTGTCTACACACACAATACCTTTAATAAATAGTAAAAAAACTTGGACGACGAATTTCCAAATTATACTTTAATTAATAAACAAACATCGTTCTTTGTAACGTAAATTCATCTAATATGCGCGCGCATGCGTAAAACATAACTTACGAAAAATGCGAGTAACGAGATGCAGCCGTGTGTAACAGTAGTATAGTAAAGTATGTCCGAGATCAGGCTTCAGGCTGTGGTGGTGGTGTCAGAGCCCGACATCTTGGATTGTGACGTCACGGCGGCCATCTTGAATGAGCGTAACGGGACATAACGTAACGGGACAAGTAGATCACGGCGGCCACCTTGGATCCGCCATTTTGGATGACGTCATTGTGTTTTAGAAAATTCCGGCATTGTGTCGTCCGCCATATTGGATGATGACGTCACCGTTGCAATTATTGTTATGGTCGCCATCTTGAAATTGAGACGCCATCTTGGAAATCCGCAATTTTTATGTTAGAAAATCGGAATGAATACCAAAATTCATCAAAAAATTAACTTATTCGAATTCTGATTGATTATATCGATCACCGTCCTCGTTTCGAACCCGGTGAGTGCAAAAAAAACTAAAAAGGGCGACAGGCTCCTTCTTCAATGGTGGATGCAGGCAGACTGACTCCTACCACTTTTTTTCAAAGCATATATATCGGCAGCTGGTATGACGTCATGTCCGCCATCTTGTCTTCGTCCGCTGGAGATCACCATCTTGTTTTCGTCCGCAAGAGTGTGCTGATACCATGTTAGTATAATTATCTGGTCACCACACCCTTGACCTTGAACTTTGACTTTGACCTTGACCTTGAAATTTGACCTAGACCTTAAATAAGACCTTGACCTTGGAATTTGACCTTGACCTTGAACTCTGACCTTTACCTTGAAATTTGACCTTGACCTTGAAATTTGACCTTGACCTTGAAATTAAACCTTGACCTCGAAATTTGACTTTGACCTTGAAATTTGACCTTGACCTTGAAATTTGACCTTGACCTTTACCTTGAAATTTTACTTTGTCCTTGAAATTTGACTTTGTCCTTGTCGACCATCATGGATCCGACATTTTATGTTCAGTACATGCTACCAGGAGCCACCACCTGCCGGAGTACGCCATATTGTGTGTGTGTACTTGTATTATAGAATACATTTCCACTAGCTTTCCATTCTACTAGCTTGTGAACTTATCATTGACGTGCAAAGTTAGAGTTCTAGTACAAGCCAGAATTTAATTTTGTATTTTTTTGTTTTTATTTTTAATTTTTTATTAATTTTTTTTTTGTAATTTTATGATATCAAAGAAAACTTGTGGTGGTTTTCTCCGTGTGCTCCCGATTATTCTTGTCAATATTATGGTGGTTTCCTCCGTGTGCTCCTGATAATTCTTGTCAATATTATGGTGGTTTTCTCCGCGTGCTCCTTATTATTCTTGACAATATTTTTTTATGGTTTTCTCTTAGTGCTTCTGATTATTCCTTACTAGACATCTGATGGTATTCTCCGAGTGCTTCTGGTTACAGATGAGAAGTTGATCTGTGCATTAAGGATTTTATCAAGTGGAAACAAAAAAATCATTACTCGGTCAAATAATATATCATGAGACTTCTGTGAAGCTTTAACGTACAAGACGAAATTCTTTCTCCTTGGTGTCAAGCGAAGCCATCCTTCTTTTGCGATCGTTAGTGAGCATCCCCTATCCGGAATAAAAGAACTAAATATTATTTACCTGCAAGTAACATGTGGCGACATCTGTTGTGAAAAGCAGAACTACTTGCAACAAGTACCTTTGAATGAGATAAATTAATTCTCGCTGTTGAAATAATTAAAAAATTCTATTTAAGTAATATATCTAATTTAAAACTCTTAGTTTGTGTCTGGCATTAGTCTCAGTAACTAATATGAATCCTGATTCGGGATTTGTTGCTGTATCAAAACGACATCACTGTAGATACTGTAGCAAGGTGTTTACCTTGAGAAAGAATGCTAAACGACATGAGAGAAGCGAGTGTAATTTGGGTCCTTGTCAAAAACCAGTTCATTGCAGTCAGTGTCAGAAATCCTTTGGTAGAAGATATTACTTGGATAGACATTACAAGACCTGTACAATTAAGATGAATAAAGATAACGAAGACTGGGCTACAACATCGCGGAGGAGGAACGAAGGCGAAAAAGCTAATGCTAAAATTACTGATCTAGAGCAAGATAATAATTTAAAATTTAAAACAAACGAAGGAAGTTGTAACCACATTAGAAATGAAAATATATTTACTCCAATATCTAGTCGTCTCCATGAAAATGTGAAAGATGAAGAACCACCTGAAGATTACAATGTCGAAGACTTTGATGAATCATCTGAAGCTGGCATGATTGAAGATTGTGGTGATACATCTGAGGCTGAAATGATTGAGTACTGTACTGAAGCACCTAAAGCAGGCAAGATCGAAGACTGTGATGGCGGTCTGAGACCAAAACGATGGAAACGACGTAATAAAATAATTTATCCTGATCAAGTTTGTGATGCTGACATGATTGAGGACTGTGGTGACACATCAGAAGCTGGCATGAACGAAGACTGTACTGGCACATCTAAGGCTGACATGATTGAGAACTGTGCTGAAGCACCAAAAGCATGCAAGAGCGAAGACTGTGATGGTGGTTTGAGACCAAAACGATGGAAACGTCGTAATAAAATAAATTATCCTGATCAAGCTTGTGATAATCACTGGCACGATGACGAAAGTGACCTCGTGGTTGGTGTTAAAACGATAGACACCAGAGATAATAATATTTATTATAAACATGCAAGGATGATGAACGCAGCAGAAGAGATTGATTATACCTCATGGGAAGATCCTAACATATTGGTTGACAGGCTACGACTACTACATGGATCGCTTTGTGCAGGAAACTCTTCGAACATTAAAGAAATATCCTTCATACTCAAAGAACTGAAGGAAGCTGGCTACATACAATAATGGCTTATATTAAATGTATGTGTTTAAACTTGAAGATAAATTACTATATTTTCTTTACAAATGGTATCTACCATTTATCGAAATCTGATTTCTAAATAAAACTTATAACTTAAAGGTGCAAAATACGTTACCACTGCCAGTCAAAATGTATACTAATAAAGACATGTTAGTAATCATGCCAAGTTCGATAAGAAAAGTAATTCGAATCAGTTGGAACCAATTGAAGATGGAGCTGTTGGAGCAATTGGAGCCTTTTGAAGCATTTGGAGCCTTTTGGAGCTGTTGGAGCCATTTGGAGCATTTGGAGCCTTTGGAGCATTTGGAGGCTGTTGTAGCATTTGGAGCCTTTTGGAGCATTTGGAGCTGTTGGAGTCATTTGGAGCATTTGGAGCTGTCTTAAGCATTTGGAGGCTGTTGGAGCATTTGGAGGCTGTTGAAGCATTTGGAGTTGTGTTAAGCATTTGGAGGCTGTTGGCGCATTTGGAGCCTTTTTGGAGCTGTTGGAGCCTTTGGAGCCTTTTGAAGCATTTGGAGCCTTTTGTAGCATTTGGAGCTGTTGGAGCCATTTGGAGCATTTGGAGCCTTTTGGAGCATTTGGAGCTGTTGGAGCCATTTGTAGCATTTGGAGCTGTCAAGCATTTGGAGGCCGTTTGGAGCATTTGGAGCCATTTGGAGCTGTTGGAGCCATTTGGAGCATTTGGAGCATTTGGAGCCTTTTGAAGCATTTGGAGCCTTTTGTAGCATTTGGAGCTGTTGGAGCCATTTGGAGCTGTTAGAGCCATTTGGAGGCCGTTTGGAGCATTTGGAGCCATTTGGAGCATTTGGAGATGTTGGAGCTAAGAAGTAGTCGTTGCACGTCTATGCAGGGCTAAATGTTTATAAGATTGCTGGCTTTCGCAAGTGATTCTGTAGTAGGATAGAAATTGTGTAATAAATATTATGTTTGTAAAAGACTTTATGGTGTTTTATTTCCTGAACCTTACCCTTTTCTGGTACTTTTTTAAAATTAAAGTTGTTTGTATCGGCCAGGGATCGAACCAAGGACCTTAGTCGATCTAATCAATCAGTATATAGATTACAAATTTATTTAATGAATTTTGAACTTTTTCCCGAATCTCTAGCATTATAATTACGAATTTCCAATATGGTGGTCTTGATGTCTGATGGGATGATGGTAGTAGAGGATTTAGAGTCTCTTTACGAATGTTGAACATGGTTTATTGAAATTATTATTTTTTACATAAAATAAAACATTATTGCATCGATCGGGTATCGAACCGAGGACAGGAATCGTTCGAATCAATATGTAAGTTAATGAGTGATTTATTTAATGAATTTTGGATTTTTTCCCGCTTATCTAGCTACATTATTACATGATTTCAAGATGGCGGCCGAATTTCAAGATGGTGGGGGGCACCTCCGTAATAAATGATTACTGCACTGTAGCGGGTTAGAATAAAATTATCCAGATGGAAATGTACTCTATAATACAAGTACACACACACAAGATGGCGTACTCCGGCAGGTGGTGGCTCCTGATAGCATGTACAGAACATAAATTGTCGGATCCATGATGGTCGACAAGGACAAAGTCAAATTTCAAGGACAAAGTCAAATTTCAAGGTCAAGGTCAATTTTCAAGGTCAAGGTCAAATTTCAAGGTCAAGGTCAAATTTCAAGGTCAAGGGTGTGGTGACCATATAATTATACTAACATGGTATCAGCACACTCTTGCGGACGAAAACAAGATGGTGATCTCCAGCGGACGAAGACAAGACGGCGGACATGACGTCATACCAGCTGCCGATATATATGCTTTGAAAAAAGTGGTAGGAGTCAGTCTGCCTGCATCCACCATTGAGGAAGGAGCCTGTCACCATTTTTAGTTTTTTTTTGCACTCACCGGGTTCGAACCGAGGACGGTGATCGATATAATCAATCAGAATTCGAATAAGTTAATTTTTTGATGAATTTTGGAATTCATCCCGATTTTCTAACATAAAAATTGCGGATTTCCAAGATGGCGTCTCAATTTCAAGATGGCGACCATAACGATAATTGCAACGGTGACGTCATCATCCAATATGGCGGACAACACAATGCCGGAATTTTCTATAACACAATGACGTCATCCAAAATGGTGGATCCAAGGTGGCCGCCGTGATCTACTTGTCCCGTTACGTTATGTCCCGTTACGCTGTGTCCCGTTACGCTCATTCAAGATGGCCGCCGTGACTTCACAATCCAAGATGTCGGGCTCCGAAACCACCACCACAGCCTGAAGCCTGATCTCGGACATACTTTACTATACTACTTGTAACGTTTCGTTAGTGGTTACTAGATGGCGCACCCGTTACTCAGTACCGAATACATACGGTTTGCTACAGCTCTAGATCTATAAGTGGATGAAGTTAACCAGGTGGTAGCGAAACAATACGCTAGCTGCAGAAGAGGTTATGTATGTAGCCTGTATTGTTTACAAAACTAAGCGGCAACTATTTGTTTCGTTTCTTTTCCCCAAATTGAATTTGTTTACGCTCTCAATTTTAATTTAATATATGGAAAAATTAACGGGAATTAATACCTTACATAATCTATTCCTTACAACAAACAAATCCATACCAGTGCTTGAGTGACCTAGATAGCCGACTTCATGAAGTATTATATTACTTATATCAATGAATAAGCATGGCTTATTTGATTATGAATACTTGCGAAACAAGGCAAACTTATTTCATGACTGAGAATTCGTATTGAGCAGTACTATTTTGACGCAGTGCTTCGTGAAGTATTACTTGAAGTAGTCCTAATAACCAGTGCTCTTTTTGTTCGCTATGAATTTAATGCCATACTTAAGCATGCATATAAGCAGTACTTTTTTCAAGTATTGCTTATATCACCACTATGAATTCCGCCCTAAGAGTTTCTGGCCGATGAGCCAAGCGCCGAGGGTTCGATCAGCGCGGGAGAAGTTCGTTCCCAGGTACAGACCGCGTGGTGTTGTCCGGTCACCGCCACGCTGTGGGAGGCACTGGTGGTAAGCGCCTGGTGCGCTCCAGTCACGCCGTGGATCCGTACCAGACTCCACGCCGATCAACCCATCATCACCATCACCACTATAACCATAACCATAACAATCAACAAACAGCTTCACCATCACCATCAACCTCAGCATCACCACAATCATCATAATCACCACCACCACAAACATCACCACCAGCTTCATAAACACCATAATCACCATCCCAACCATAATCTCTATCACCACTGCTACCATCACATCACCCAATACCATCACATCCATCATCACCATCACCACCATCATAATCACCAGCACCGTCATCATCAGCATCCCCATCATATTCCAAATCTACACCATCATCATCTTATTGAATAAGCTGAAATAAAATATATTGTATTTTTTGGTTTTTGAAATAACACAACAAAATTTTTAAAAAAATAAAACAATAATATCCTGTCACCCGCAACATGAGTTAACGTGATACACGTCAGAAATGCTATCTTGAGAGCGTTCGCACTCTCGTGAAACACAACACTGCAAAGGGTGAAAGTTCAGTCGAACCAAATTACTGCCGTAAAAAATAAATGTATCTATTTGCAGCAATGAAAAAGAAATAAAGGTTGATGTTTCGTTGATTCTGAAAATGAAAGTCTTGGTAAATGTAACTTTTTTTTTATTGTTCACGTTAGAACTGAAACAGAACAAAAAATAGAACCAGCAATCGAAAATTTAGTTTACCTTTGACCTAGTTCCGCTCACCGGAACAGACAGCTTCTGTTCTCTCTCTCTCTCTCTCTTTATTTCATTTTCATTTATCCCATGAACTCTTTCTGCTCTCTCTTTCGCCCTCGCGCTTTGTGTTCGTTTGTGAAAGAGAATATAGGATTACGCGGTGACCAGCGGGGAAAAAAAAATTAAACGTAGATGGAAAAAGATTCGTCCAGTGAGGGCATAATTCGGACAGACTCGGAGCCGTCCGGCTCAAAGGAGCTCCAATACTAATTACAGAGAAAATTTATTTGAATGGTCCAACAAACATGGCGAAGGTCAACTCTCGCTCCACGGTCGCAGCTACCGCTGCTGCTATCTATGCGTCGCGAGCGGAACTAGCTGCCCACCTCCGTGGATTTAAATACAGTCGTTCGTGATGAAGCAATGTATTTTATTTATGTGTGCGCGCGTGAATAAACACACCCATGTTTTCATTAGCGTTCGCTTTACGTGACATGTACACAGGCTTTGCGAGCGCCGCGAGAGAGGGAAACGGAACATTAATACATAAATCTTTATTTATATACACTACGTCGGCCTGTGTTGCTTTTTTTTTTTTTTTTTTTTTTTGCTTAGACTCAGTTCTGCAAACATGGCCCAAATATAAAGGCCTGGCTACATTTCGCAATCGGCTCCAGCAAAGCATTTTGCAAGTGCAAACATTCGTTTTAAAGCGTGCCGTACACCTGCCAGATCATTATTTAGTATACTTCTAAAAAAAAGTGTGTGTGGCCGCCACTTGAATTGGAAGTGAAACTTCACTGACAGAGGTAAAGTAAACTTTTTGTGTGCACAAATATTTGAAACATGTGTACAAGGATAAGAGTAGACAGTTTAACGTGTGAGTGTATAAGAAAAAATTGCAAGTATCCGAGTGTAAACGTATGTGGTAAGTACGCCTGTCTGGCGAATTCTTTTAAATGATATTTGAATATCCCGCTTTCCCGACTACAGTGGCGCTGTTGGCGACATCAATCTGAAGAACTAGTTAAGAATATGGCGCGTCCATGGTAAGTTCTTTTGGTGCATGTTGCCGCCATTTCGTAATAAAATACAATCCACATTTCGACGCTCCGAGCCGAGACGTGTGAGTGAGCTAGTATTCAAAGGCGCAAGTAGGCAAGTGCGCAGATATGCTATAAATCAAACATGCCATCGAGTGCTGCTGCTGCCATCTGTATTTTCTGGAAGTAGTAGATAGCCGGAGGTTCAAAGTTGTAACTAACATGGCGACGAAAAGCCTACAAATAAAAGTCTTTAACAATTGTCACACTCTATACTTTATTTGCTCTGAGCGTTGCTTATTTTGCGTTCCATTATTTTTTTGTTGTGTTCTGATGACTTCATTGCTTGATTTATCCTGCCAGCTGTTGAGAATTTTGAGGTAAAAAGTTGGCCACCTTTATGTTATCTTGCAAGTTTGATATATACGATTTTCATTCTTATGTTTGTTTGATTTTTCGGTTATGTTTATACATAAAAGCATGGGCGCAAATCTGTAGGATTTCCAGGGGGGGCCCGTGAATTTAATTTAAGAATTTTGCGCTAGAGGTCAACCGAAACAAATCTTCTCTGGATATTAAGCTCGTATGTTATACACTTTATTTTTACGTAAGTGATATTAACAATAAAGCAGAGCAACATATGTTTTAGTAATTATCAATTAATGACTATAGAAGTGATCTCTCAAACATGTTTGAATAATTTGCTAACCTAAATACATAACATATCCATGAAAAAATCTATAAAAATAATATACGTGAATATAATACCCCACCCATACATTACCATTTTCCAAAAGTGTTTATTCTAATTTCAATTTAAAAATAAATGATTAAATTAAAATAAAACAAATATTTAAGGGGGGCTCCCATACAACAAACGTGAAAACAGAATAAAATTTCACAAATGATGTATTTCTGTTGCCGCTATAACACTGCGCCCTAAAAACCCAAAGCGCCAAAGCTAATAAACGGATCAACATCAAATGAACGATCAAATCATATTAAAACTCTTAAAGACTATTTTATTTAGTAAAGGCATCAACCAGGTAAAAAAGAAAAAAAAACTTAATGACACAAATGAAAAATCTCGGAGATAGAACTATGAAATTTATCCTACAGCTAATTGAACCACATACATTTCTCGGCTTATATTTAGTATAATCAGTATTTTGGCAGTGAATTATTTAGTTAAAATATGCCTCTTGATTAGTTATTAAAGAGACGCGTTTGCTTCCTTATTAACTTAAATACGGATGTGTAACGTTTAAATACTTCTTTCTCACTCTTACTTCTGTTTACTCGTGCAGTGTTGCAGTTATCAAATAACAAATGTTATAAAGTGATTATCGGCCATGAATTGTGAAAATTATCGTTTGATAATAAAAGGGGAGTGATTTTAAATTCCATATTGACGAGGAAAAAAATTATTCCATGTATATTCACATGTAACGTACAGAGCAGCTAGCCTTACAGAATGGAGATGAGCTAAAAAATTCCAGAAAATGGTATATAAGTTTCAGTTCGTAAATAAACTAAATTCTGCTATAATTACTGTTAAAGTATTAAGTTGTTTATTTACTGGAAAAAATAACGTTACATAATCACTTAAATAAAATATATATTACCTAAATAATAGTCACTACTTATAAAACAATCAAGCTTATCAGGTGAGAATCAGATTATGTTTTCCATTTCTTCCGCGTCACGAACTTATCCATGTTGATGTTTGCCAAGAAAGCAGAAGACTGGGGCACACGAGAGCAAAACCACTTTAAAAACAGACTACCTGAAACCTATAATACTGTCGTTTCAGATGACAAGGTAGTGTGGGTAACAATGGGGAGGAAAAGCTAACGGAACCCTACCCTAGCTTCGTCCTTTGGAATGAACGTTTTCTGGGAATTAAGGGTTTCAAAGTTCTCACTGGAAAACTCCATACCATGGCTTTCGCAGAAGGGGTAGGGGAAAATAACTACGGAACTCGAAGGTAGGAATGCAAAGCATGTCAAAGTGTCTGTCGTCGTTGTAAATAATAATATATATATAAATATATATAAAAATATATAAATATATATAAAAATATATAAATATATATATAAATTATATATATATATGTTGTGTACACCATTAACTTTAAAATCACGAAGTGGGCCCCCCCAAGGAGGGGCCCATTAATTCCAGGGGGGGCCCGGGCCCCCCTGGCCCCCCCGGGATCTACGCCCATGCATAAAAGTGTGTGTTTTGGTATCCTACAGTATGTACTTTCATTTACTGTACAGTTAAGACACGGACACAATCAACATTAACACATAGTTTTACCAATAAGCACTTACACAACACAAAACTAGCACAGCGGCCTTTCTACAACGACATAAACGTTTCCCCATTTCTTTGTTAATTTTGATTGTTTTAGCTTTCAAAAAATTAATGCCGCTTAGTAGCTAGTGTATAATTATAAAGAAAAATTATATTAACAAACTGAAATTCATAATAGCACATAGGTTGCATATTTAAATGCAGAATTTTTTTCTCCTTCGGAAATTGGATGGTGATGTGACCAAGTCCATCCTCTTTTCACGAACGAGTCAGTCAATGATGGGTTCTAAAATTGGTATCTGCGCAGTTAACATATCTCTTCTCCAGTTTCAGAAATAATAATAATTATTATTTTTGGTCACATTCCATTTCTGGTCTATACTGAATGTAAAAGATAAACCTCAAGAACAGACAAAGAGATGAATACACAAACCACACAAAACAAGCCAAAATCAGACGATGTCAAAAGTTAGATGCAGTGACAGCACAGAGCATTCCCTGGAAGGAATTGGTCAGAAAAACATCACAACACAGTCGAACACAGTGGGCTGACATCGACGGGACAGTTGCAACAAGAACAGTAAATACACACAAAAAAAACTATCTTGGATAACACACCTACAACAGACGAACCCAAAGGAGACACTAAACAGATAATCTGGACAAAACAATGACAGCACAACGACGCACAGATCTATGACACGCAGTGAAAATGAGTGTATGTCAAAAATAAGTTTTAATTCATTCTTCCCCTTTGTAAGAATCATTCAAAAAACGTATTGGATGATTATCATACATTATTAAAAATAAATATTATTAATTTTTTTTTCATTTTATAAGATGTTATATATCTGGTTGAGGATTAGATAATTCTTGTGAGTTTATGCTTGAAATAAGCACAGGCGAAGGGCACGCGGTACACCGTGTGCAGGAGATTCTGGACGCAAGGGATAGGAGGGTTGCCCCAATTACTGTTCGTTGAAAATCAATGCCACAAAGACGCAAACCATTACAAATTTGAGGTATGGTAAAAGAAATAAATATTTATATATATATTAGGAAAGAGTAGCAAATGAAGTAGGTACATGCCTCGGGAGTACTTTCCGTTTTCAGAAAATTCGGGGGCTTAGAATTTCCCCCCCCCCCCAACCTTCTCATCCGATAAGGGGAACTAAACAGGGGGAGGGGGGAGCAAAATGAATGTACAAAACTTTCCTCGTTGCCCCGAAAAACAGGGGGGGGGGCTTATTTTTGGCAAGGGGGGAGGGTCAGATTTCTCCCAAGTCTTGAGCTTATTACATGTGAAACGTAACAACGATGTTTTGTATAAGCACCTTAGGTGTGCGCCGAGTATTGCCCCCTGGAGGCAGACTAGCCACACTGCTTGCGCCGGGGGGCAGGCTACCCGCCTAATTGAAAATCGCCACGCGAGCCCGTCGCCACTTTCAGAAGTTGGCTGCCTGCGCCGGCCATGACGTCATCGCCACGTGACCAAGTGAGTGTTCTGGAAAGAAATGTTCGTTATCAGGCTCGCGGGGTTTAAACAGGGGACCCCAGCAAGCCAGCAAGAGAGAGAAGAACGAGAAGGCAAGCGACCGACCAGCACGACAGAGCAGGGATTCACATCGCACTGAATCGCTGCCACGCAACGTCACGCTGCTCGACCGAGGAGCAGTGAAACTTCAGCTGGACTTAGCCATCCACGAGTGGCAAGACACCATATGTTATTTTGCGAAAAGCCCTTAGCCCATCTTCAGCGAAGACAAGCCCAGGCCCGAGAACGAGTAGGCAGGTGCGGAAGAGGTAAGCAGTCGTACCAGCTGAGTCTACTAGGGACCTGCGCAGTGCGAGTAGACTTTGGGAACTTGTTTTCAAATGAGCCTACCATACAGCGACGAAAGTTTTAAGCAAATCTTCAACTGTGGAAATTTTAAGGCAGCCGTGTTCGACGGGCGTAAGGTGCAGAAGGCCATATTTAAGTATACTCTTGACAACCAGACGGACATGGCTCGAGTCACGAACAAAGCGAGGTGCTAGCTGAAAAGTTGTTGTTCACTGCTGTACCGAACACGACTTTACATGACCTACCCCGAGTCCGCACAGCTACGTGTGCTACTCGTCGCCGAGATCGTCGGACGAGTCGGCATGCGAGGCGCGGCTCAGGAGACTGGAGGCAGGTGTCCGGGCGTGCTGCAGCGACGAGAGCGAGCACGGCAGTGGCGACTCGCCGAGCGAGTGGTCCACTCGCTGAGCGAGCCTGACCGCGCACCCGCAAGAGTCTCACACCGGAACTGAAGGCGAGTGACAGCTTATTTAAACGCTTTATTGCGAGCGAGTTTCAACTAGCGAAAGACACATATAACCTATCGAAATTTTTCACAGAGTACAAGTTGTGTGTATAAATATTTTATTTTCTTCTTCTTTTTCTTAAAATCGCAATTGTAAAAATAATTTGAATTATTTTTATCAAGCGGCAGTTAGTTAATTTATAAATTTGTAAATTATTTGGAATGAATTTTTGTAAGAGTTTTTAATATTAATTCCGCTGTCATTTTCTTGTTATGTATAAATGTTACGATAGCCGATCCAGTAAAGAAAAATTCAATCATAATTAAAGTTCAGATGAACTGGAACGTAATATTGTACGACCACTTTTCTTTTGCAGAAAAAGGTGTACAGAAAAAAAAAAAAATATATATATATATATATATAATTGGATGTTGGTATGCATGTATTTCGTCAATAAACTCCGACCGTTTGACCGATCGCCATGAAAGTTGGCACATCGAAGTGTTTTTTTTATGGAAAAGATTTTTATACCATACATTTTTTGTAACTCACCGTTAGATCACACTGCAACACATAAACTTTTAAGTTCAATCTATAGTCATGAAAATTGGTATAACTACATATTACACGGAGAATATTTTCGCGATATATTTTGCTATAACTCGCAACTAGATGGCACTGCAGTGCATCAACTTCTACACCGTTCAACCGATCGTCATGGATAAATAGAAAATCATAGGTCATAGACAGCATTTGTGTGTCATTCCTCTGTGTCCACCACACTGGAATTTAGCGCTATCAATTTTGCTTTAACTCGCGGATAATATATCACCCTGTGTTCAGTCCGGGCAACGCCGAGTACTGCAGCTAGTAATAATTACAAGGCAAGACCTTTTTATGAATTGCGTAATCTTAAATTACCAACTTTAAAATTACATGTTTGTGTGCGCAGAAGCTTTATCATACTACTAAGACTGTACTACAAGAACCAATGTACGAACCAGAGAACATGGTTATTGTTTATGTTTGTTGGAAATTTTATTTGAAAATAAAATTAAATGTACGCAAAGCATTTCTCTTCTCGTTATTAAAAATTACCGTCCAGTGTTGTGCCTCATGTGGTACAGTACTGGGCAAGAGGTTTATGGTATAAACTATGTACATAAGATCTTAGGCCGTGCTGTTAGGAACATGGTGCGGCGCGATGCTGGGAACATGGTGCGGCACGATGCTGGGAACATTTTCCTGCACGATGCTGGAAACATGGTGAGACGCGATGCTGGGAAAATGGTGCGGTGCGATGCTGGGAACATGGTGCGTCACTATGCTAGGAATATTGTGAAGCGCGATGCTGGGAACTTGGTGCAACGCGATGCTGGGAACATGGTGCGGCGCAATGCTGGGAACATGGTGCGGCGCGATGCTAGGAACATGGTGCGGCGTGATGCTGGGAGCATTGTGCGGTGCGATGCTGGGAATATGACGCGGCGCGATGCTGGAAACATGGTGCAGCGCGATGCTGGGAACATGGTGCGGCGCGATGCTGGGTACACGGTGTGTAACGCTGCTGGGAACATGGTGCGGCGTGATGCTGTGAACATGGGACGGCGCGATGCTGGGAACATGGTGCGGCGTGATGCTGGGAACATTGTGCGGTGCGATGCTGGGAAAATAGTGCGGCGCAATGCTGGGAACATTGTGCGGCGCGATGCTGGGAACATGGTGCGGCGCGATGCTGGGAACATGGTGCGGCGCGATGTTCCCGCGCGCCCGATAGTCAATTGCGAGGGCGCCTGCTCGGCCCGATCACTAAGCGTGACCAATAAAAAAAGAAAGAAAGGCAACACTACCACGCTGTATCGAACACCTGATTTTTTTTCATGCTGTTGTATACGACCGCATATCTTCTGCAATCGGCGACGCTGACACCTTTCCGGTATATTTCTACCTGCTTTTCGGTCGTTCGGCTTCAAAATTTGTTTTTATCTACAGCCACAGATTTTGTAAATGTAATATTACATAGCTCTAAATAGCCGTAAAATGTCCGTGGCACTAAAGATCGTATGCAGAGTCGTTTATGAAGAGGGAGATGTGGTATAACCACTTTGCCCGCTGTTTGCTTTCAAATTATTTCCATTTGTTGGTGGAAACTATACACACACACACCAACACACCTACACACACACATATATATATATATATATATATATATATATATATAATGACAGCAAGGAGTACGCCTTCGGCAGTTCTGCATTCTATACCAAACAGTAACTAATTCTTCCCAAACCACGCAATAAACAAGAGCTTTGTTGTAAGGCCGCTAGGGCACACTCTGACTCGTCCTGTGTTCCCCGGACTCGCACAGTCTGGTCTGAGCTCGGGCTGCTGGCCGGCTCGTCGGGACTATTGTGCTCTGTTGTGCTCTGTTGTGCTCTGTTGTGCTCTGTTGTGCTGTGGAACTGCCACAACTACGCCTGTCAGTGCTCCTATAATTGATAAAAGTAGTGTTACCATGGGCTTAGATCCGGGGGGGGGGGGGGTGAAATTAAGAAGCCCCTCACTGAGAGGGCCTGCTTTCACTTGCAAAATCGTGAATATGAGATGGGGTTGATCGTAAACGTCAAAACTATGTTTTATGGAATACTTTCTGTGTATTTTAAAGTTCTCTGCTTATTGCATGCATACAGGCCATCATTTGGGCAGATACACCATACAAGCACTCTATACAGCGATTACTTGTGTTGTTAAAACTCACGCAGAACTCTCGGGCCGCGCGGCGCCCCTTGCGTATGTGACTGTGGTTGGTACTCTTACTATTGATAAAAACGATATTTGGTTGGTTGGGTAAAGTGTGTTTCATTGAAATTTTTTTATAAAGAGGTATAATTATTAGAATTAAATTTTATATTACTAATGTAATAACACCTCCTAATTTATTTTGGATTAATCGTAGAATTGCGTAAACAAATATGAAGCATCACTCAGGTTGAATATGAGTAGGAGTTACTAATGGATTTGCTGGTGTAAAGTTGTCTTGAGCTCTTAGAATATAAGGTTCTATTCGCGTTTGTTTAGATAGTATCATAGTTATGAAAATAATACCTAATATAACTTTTATTGAAAAATATGGATGGAAAGGAGGACTCTTATAAATATTACTCATTGATCATATTGGACTTTTTCATCCTGTTTCATGTAAAAATAATAAAAGAATTAAAACCATAGCTTGGATTACAAATGGCATTAAGAAGTGCAACGAAAAAATCGATTTAACGTTGCGTTGTCTACTGCCACGTGTCAGGCGGAAATGACGTGTGTGAGGGATGGCAGATCCTTTGGCCGGGCTTTTATTAATTTAAAATACGTGCAAAGAAAAGCATCTTCGCAATGTGTACTGATGATCATCAACTGCCTGTCCTAGCTGCAGTTGTGGGAGAGGGCAGGACTGTTTCAGTCCGAACTGATGGTCGAACTGTGCGTGTATGGGCCCCTCCACCACTCAGGGGGCGGACCTCGATGGCTTGGGGGGGGGGGGAGAAGTCTCGTCTGGTTCGCTCATCGCCGTCAGCCTCGCTCTGTCGAACACTGGAACACTGCACTCCCCGCGTCACCTTACACGTCCATCATATTACACTTAGAGGATATCTGTTCAAAATATTTGTGACAGAACAGCAAATAAAAGGGAGGTATCGAATTAAAAAGGTAGAGATATCCATTAAATAAATAAAGACGATAAAATAAAAAAAAAGTGTGTGGGGTAAGTCCCACGTGACATAGAAGAGAAACTTCTTGCTTATTATTTATAAGGTTATATGGTTATAAGTTATTAGGTATAGATAGAGATAATTTTTTTTTATTTAACAAGAGATAATAGTTGAGAATAGTAAGGATGCGAATATGATCTCAAATAAAAATAACCTGAGGAATAGACAAACACAACAGCGTTACGAGAATTTCGCAGCATTACTGCTGCGTCTTTTCTACCTCCCCTGTCGTCTCCCCATCCGGCCGTTACAACTGGCATGTAGCATGCTAAGCTACGTACCTATCTCCACCCCCTTTTGCCGTCTTCCATTCGACCGCTAGCGCATGCGTTGGGGTGGCGTCGCCGCTGACGCAATCCCCTCCTCTACTGGTTACCCCACCTCGTAACTTACTATTTCCCCTCATGCGATCGGAATTCTCGTAACGCTCGAAAATTGGTGCTCCCTCAGTAAAAAAGGTTTCACTGCAATAACACGGCGTGTAATACGGAGCATTAAGGACGTTTTCACGTCAAAAGTCGCACGTTCGACCGCGCTGCCGAGGTGTGTTCGCTCGCGAGTAGCCCCGCAGCCCGAGTATCGCCCGGGGGATTGCTGGTCCGAGGCCACTGCGTCAGCCGGCGCCCTCGGGCAAGCCATTTGCGTCGTCAGCGCCCGACTCATTAGGGCTCACTGCGGTTCCTTTAATGGTTGAGTGTTATTACAGCATTTGTTCATTTAAAGTAATTTTACGTTACGCACGCAATTTCTGGTCTACACTGGACGTCATACAATAACACAAAGAATGTTACAGCAAAGATGAATATATAAAGAACCTTGAACAAGCTGAAATCAGCTGATGTCAAATGTCAAATGCTTGGACACCACGGAGAATTCCGTGGCATTAATTTAGTCGGACGGTGCCTGATGATGAGAGCAGAGCTCAGTTCTCGGGACGTCGCCACAGTTTAGTGGCAGAACGCCTACCGTGTTCTTCTGTGCTGTCGTCGTTGTGTTGTCCAGACTATCTGCTTGGTTTCATCGCTGGGTTCGTCTGTGCATCGCCGTGCTGCCTCGTCATTGTCAACCCACTGACTGTGTTCGTCTGAGTTGTAATATTTATCTGACTGAATTCCTTCCACGGAATTCCTTGTGCGGTCTAGGCATTTAACATTTGCATCAACTGGTTTTGTCTTGTTCTTCGTGTGTTTATGTATTCATCTTTGTTGTTGTTTCTTGGGTTTATTCTATGACATCCAACGCAAATCATCAATGGCTTAAGTCCATGAAATTGACCAAAATAAGTTTTTGCTTTGGCAAGAATCATTCGAAAAAAGCATTTGTTAAATATTACTGAACGTACAAGCAATACATTATTTTCGTACATTTGCTGTTAAGTGAATTACGGCAGAATATATGCAAATCTACTGCAAAAATATAAAAAATTGGATATCTGTAAAGTCGGTTTACGGACGATAGTTTAACGTGACAACGTCATAACAAAACATTTGTAACGTGTGTACCTGCGTACACTTGCAAAGTATTGTACCCCTG
The DNA here is from genome assembly GCF_032445375.1 of Bacillus rossius redtenbacheri. NCBI lineage: Eukaryota > Metazoa > Arthropoda > Insecta > Phasmatodea > Bacillidae > Bacillus > Bacillus rossius. The sequence goes on from NC_086330.1 coordinate 96,445,142, forward strand.
ACTTTTCACGGCATACCACCTGCAACACAGTGAGTTGGGCAGGCTTCCCCCGAATAGACGAGACTATTCTTCTTCCAGCTCTTCTGGGAAGCCTGCGAGTATAAAAGGGCATGCGCCCAGACTATCGATAAGCAGAACAACTGGGACATCAAGCGGGCAGGCTGCCTCGCTGCTCCGACACCGCTCGCCGGCCTACACGTTCAATCGCCGCGGAGTTGCTGCCGCCCGAGGACCGACAAGACATTGACTGGGTGAGACCTCTCCGAGTTGTAACCCAGGATATAGACAGTTCATGTGGAAGCGTCGCTGGATTAAGCATAAAATCTTTCAGAACGAACATTAACTTAAAACGACGGTTCAGCCACAAGGGCAAAGAGGGCGTGCACTAGCAAACTCCGTGAGGGCCGAGCGAGCGGAAGTATTGACAAAATCACGACACTATCAAGACACTATCGCGACCAGATCGCGACACAGAATGGACTCTAACTCTACCGCCGGTAACGAAGAATCGTAGGCACAAGAGACAGTGAACAAGATAAAGAACTTACGCGTTACTACGGGAATGCGGAGAGAGCTTCACATGGTACCGGGGGAAGAGTAACGAAAACCAACCTATAAACATTGACAGCGTTACATGACTAGTTGCGTGTATATAATTGTAAATTCTTGTATTAAATATCTGAATTTATGTTACGTGTAAAATTGAGTAATATTTAGAATAAGTAGGCCTATGTTCATTGTGACTTTGTGTGTGGTATAGCCTTAGTAGTTTAAATTGACGGCGTTTCGATCGTTAGCGGGGACGAGCGCACGGCTCGCCACAATTAAGGGTATTGTTTTGTTTTGTTTTAATTGCTCAGGAATCGAGCACTTAGCGTTAATTCGTACGTTTTGTGTTCTAGTGGGAACTTACCACAGGAGTTAGTCTCCACGAGAACCCGACTTGTTTAAGTGTTATGTCAGTTTGAGAATCTATGCTATTCCTTTTGGTGTTATTACGTTGGTAAAAAAATTGTTATTGGATCGAATTTAACTTAGCAACTAATTTCATAACCACCTGCAAACGTCGCTTTTCTTCTTTGTAAGGGTTTTCCTATGTTCTTAGTAAAACCCGCGACACATTGATGAAATGATTGCATAATTTTATGAATAAAATTGAATCATTTTTATTGAATTATCACTATTTTGTATGGATACAAAGGAGGAGTGAAATGAAATCTACAATTTAATTGATAAATTTACTTTTATTTTCACTCATTAATTCAAATATGTTTATTTCTTTAACGAAGAGATTATTTTAACTATAACTTTTATACATGTTTGCTATTTAACTTCAAGATCGTCGAGAATGTTTAACGCTTTTTCGCAACTACACATTTAACAACGAAGTTTGTTCGTCGTGAAATTAAACGTAGAATTTAATAAAAATGCCTTTGCAGTTAATAAAATAAGTATTAGTAAGTTTAAGAAAGAATTTCGGCTTTAATCTCCAACCCAGACGCTCGTGGTGCGCTGGGGCCGAGATTAAAATTCGTCGAGAATATTTTACGTTTTTATGTCTTCCAGTGCTCTAAATGATATGATATTGTGGCCCCGGTCACGAAATTATATTTATAATTCATTAATAATAACGCCCATCGCGATAAACAAAGGAAAATTTGTATTAACGAGTGCCTGGTTGTCGCGGAAACTGATAGATTAGCGAGATTCGTTCGGCTCGCGTCCGTCACCGTATATGACAGCATCGTAGGGAAATAATATTATTTCGTTTTTATAATACGATTTTATAACAAATACGTATCACAAATACACCAAACTTATTTATAATGTGTTACAATATTTTTTTAAAACATTGTGCAAAAGATCCCGGGTGTAATTTGAATTATTATGTGTAACTGTAAAACACCATTGTTCGTACAAAAACGTATTTGAAAATTCAACATTACTTTTAAATAACCGTACCGATTGTGCTGAAAATCGGTGGACGATCGTTAAATTACATAATATTAATAATTCAAACGACGAAAACATGATTGAAAAGTCAAATCGATGGTTGTTCCAATCGAGTGGAAGAAAGATGCGGCGCAAGCGTACATGAGCGTAACGGGACACATCGTAGTAGGACAATGTGCGTTACGGGACACAAAAATTGTGGGTGAGTGACTGCAGTAAATCTTTCTCAAGATTTCTGAATGAATCTCTAACTCAAAGTCTAAGACATGTTATGTCTAAATAAGGACACATTTTCAAATACATAGACATTTTTACTTCAAAAAATTGTGCAGATAAGTGGGGAATAAAACGCGTATCTTGTTATACATGTTATATTATGAATTGTTTTAAATAGAGAAAGAAAAACAAGTTTATTTAAATACAACATACCTACTCTTTAAGTGCGTGGTCTCCACGCTCATTAGAAGTGAATATTCGCCGACTAGTTGTAGTTCCACGTCAACTCACTAATGGCATCGCAGCAAGTGATGTCGATGCCTTTGTGTTTTAGACAAGTAGCGTGATAGCTAGAGATACGGAAATTCCATTTCATTCACTTAGTAGCAAGTTAGAATGCAAACCTTTATACTCGCGCACTGTGTTCATGATTGGACTGCAGTTATTTGGACACGCCCTTTTACGACAGAGAGCCAACGATGCCCAGCTAGGAGAGAAGTAGACGCGAATCAGGTAGTGCCAATTAACAAGGATAAAAAATTTTCTCGCTAAGAAATCAATCACTGGGAAAACCAACATTAATTGAGCACGGCAATAACTTTGAATTCTACCCTGAGGCCAGACGAATCGACGAAATTTCCGGGTCTTTTGGGATCGCTTATTTATTATATGATACATAAATTGCATGATTTGGGGGCTTAAGTGCTAATGATAGGAGAGTATGATATTACAGGTTTTGTGTAAGTTATATGTTTTCAAAATTATATAAACATGAAAATTGGGTTTTTATATTAGTAGTGTGCCGGAAATTAGGCATTTCGTCACTTTTTTAATTTATTCTATAATTTTAAATTTTTTTTGGGGTTTCCATTTTTTTAATTTGTCTGGTGGTTAATGGGGGTGATTTACTTTTTGTTAGGCCGGTGTACGCCACCGATTTAAACTTGGTGCCAGTGGACCGAAGCCCCTTCCCAGGGGGCCAATCTGATATTTTGCTGTCTAATGTGGACATGGTCAGCCCGGTTGAAATTTCTCTCGCCTGCAGTCACGCCCCGAGTTTGTAATTTTAATTCCCTGCATGACCAAAACTGCTTTGAGCAGCTCCTGGGCTGCAAGCTGCTACCTTGTAGAGGCCTGCTGAGGAAAGCATGTCTCGTCACGAAGCAGTCTCCAGTGGAGCTGCGTTCCCACCTTAGTGGCTATTTCTGCCCCCCCTTCCTCTCTCTCCTCCTCACTTTAGTTCTGAGAAATTAAGCTAAGAGCAGTGACCGGACGGGACGATGACCTGATGCAAAAACCTTCTCCCGGGTCCGACAGACACATCCCTGACATCTAGCGGCAAAAAAAGTAACCGCGGGCCTGGTCGCCAGCGTGCAGAGCTTACCCTCATGACACCTGGTGGCAAGTCTGCTCACCACCTCAAGTAGTTCCCCCTTACGCTGCTAGAAGGCAGCGTCGCGGTGCCATAAGGCACTATGCTTTCCTCTCGCGGCCCGGAGAAGTCGATTGTTCTTTGTTTTCGTTTCGGTCCGGTAGAGAGCGCGCATGTCGTGTTGTTGCCACGACCGCCTCGGACTCCTTCGGAAATTTTCGGCTTAGAACCGAACCTACCCCCTCCTTTGACCCGGGGCCTTACCGCCCGATTTAATTAGGGGTTTTGGCCGATTGCGGGGCACTCAGCCCTCTGACCTCGGCTACTGACCTCGTCTCACCTACGTCCTCTGCGCTAAGAGGCTTTTTGCGGGAACGGTGATTTTCGCGTGCACGAGAATGTAGTCAGTTTGCTTAAGGGATGTGATCCCGTTTGTACAGTAGCCAGGCAGAGGTAGTTTTTAGAAAAGTCATGCGTAGTTAAATTTTTATTTATTCTTATTTAATTCTAAAAATTCCGGGTTCGTCCGCGCATCCTGATTTCTCGGTCCGCGGCATCCTGATGTCGGCGCGAGACACCTAGTGAGCTCCGAACTCTACACCCTGGTTGGTGAGTAATTTTTTTTTCCTTTCCCCCCCCCCCCATTCCCGTTTGTTGGCCTTTTGCGCCGACGGTATAGGACTGTCTGGAAGCAAGTCTAATTCGTTTTGGATTTGATTTGGGTTTCAGACAGGGTCGAAGTGCTGGAGAGAGAAATCGCTCCCAGCTCGTGGTCTCGCACCTCCACTGCGGGTCACGTTAGAAGAGAGGTTTCCGCGACCCGACGTTATTTTTTGAAGACCCGGGTGGTAATGTGAAATCAACATCCCCCCCCCCCCCCACTTTCTAGCTACGAACTACATAAATCAAATGAATAGCCTACCAGCGAACAGTGCTTTCCTCAAGAATATGTAGAATCAACAAAACTAATCAGCGATGTAATTGTTGGGACATTCAAATTTGGTGCAATTTTTAAATTTTAATTATGTAATAATTTTTGCTAAGGTGTAACATGTACTGTTTTAATTACTCCTGGGGCGCCCCCTTTAACTTTGTTATTTACTAAGATTTTTATTGTCAGGTTTGAATAATACGAACACAAAATTCCTTAATAATAAACCAGGGAACCTATAGACCAAGCTACTTGTGTAGTGTTAATTTATTAAGATATACCTTCTTCCCTTAAAAGATCCATACTCCTCCCAAGTTGCTTGTGTCAGGGAGATCCAAATTATCTTGTTCTCCACCTCGTGCCACCTCTGGTCAATTACTTAATTTTCTTATTTTTCTTACCCAGCAAGTTTCCAAGGCTCTTTTTAATTAATTTAAAATAATTCAACTTTGAGGCACGAGGGGCGTTACAATTGGTAGCAGAGCATGGTTTGGTCTATAGGCATACCTAAATAAAGTAGGCATACCTAAAATAAAATATAAAAAAAAATTTAAAAGTTAAATTAATTAATTTTTGTGATAGCAATTTTGTAATAATAACATTGTGAACTGATCGCTGGTACACCCGGTAGATATATTGCTTTTCTATTTTAAAGTTATGATTGAGTTTTAAAGTCCCGTGCGGACTTAGTCTGCGCGCAGCGCAAGAAGTCGCGGCGTCCGGTCCGCTAGCAGGCCGGCAGCGAGACGTGTCTTATCTCTCGCCTCAGCTGGCGTCCCCCCCCCCCCTCCCCATCACCCCGCTTGAGCCAGCGACACGCCCGTTATCTGAGGGCGACGACACGGCCCTGTTCCTCCCGCACACCCCTCTCCCTTGTCCATCGTGGGAGACGACCTTGCGAGCGGCAGGTCAATCCCCTTGTGGACATATACAGGTGGTGCAGGTCAACCTGACAGGGGACGTTCGCGCAGTTGTCTGAGTAGTACGGCGACTCTTTACGCAAATAAGTTTGGGCACATACCCCCCCACCTTGAAAGTGTGACTTACTCCCCGCGCATTGGGGTTAGTTGGTAGTTTATATTAATATAGGAAGCCTTAGGAGGTATTTAAAATTAAGATAGTTGTTAAGAGAGGAGTATTTATGGTGTACGTTTGAATCGTACATGTGTGTTAAATTTTTGTTTTAATTAGCAGTAATTTACGTCCGAGCAGTATGTTTAAGCCGGAGTTATTGCTGTCAGATGAGCTGACCTATGAGTTACAGCTACGCAATTTGCCCTCCAGTGGCAATGTCCAAGTCCTCAGGAAGAGGCTCAGGGCCGCCCTTCATGATGGTGTGCCCACTAGTGTAGCGAATTTGGATTTAGATGTAACTGAAGAATTCAACCTTGCTTGCGCCAAGTTTTATGATATATCGGCTTTCGTAAGCTATCTAGATGTGGAGGAAAATTTACCCAATGTCGAGCGACATATAGTCAGGCTAAAACATGTTACCCGACGTTTGCAAAACCTGAAACAGCTTTCGGCAGACCTTCTCCATGGAATTTATATAAAAGAGGTAGAACGATGTTTGCAACAGACGGCAGGTTTCCATTCAAAATTGGCGGCGAGAGCAGCCGTTTTGGAAGACACACGACGCAGTCAGCATTATGTGGCTGGGGCACAGGCTTTAGGCATCGATTGTCCCGCCTTCCCGGAAGGGGACGCTCCTAGCTTGCCCCTGGGAGTAGAGCAACCCGACACGCGACAATCAGAAGTACGGGCGACGGTAAACAGACAGGAGACGGAAACGAGCAGATTACCAGACGCAGCCCCTGACTCACAGCCACTAACGTCGCTTCCAAACCAACCGATACACGTATCTACCACTCATTCAGAGCCGCTTGTGCAGTCGACGACAGCGGCGACAAACATTACAACGAGTCATGTGACAACCCACCCCGTCACTAGCGTGACATTTTCACAGGGATTACCAACCTTGGCACACCAAATGACGCAACCATACCCACCAAACATGTTTTTCCCGTATCCGATCGCTCAGGGCTATTTTAACCCTTATGCTCAATTTCAGCCACAGTTTCCTTCATGGCAAACCACCCCACTTCCGAGTGCTGGTATTCTGCAGCCGCCACTCACAACGCCCCAGCTCACTCCACCACAAATCAGCCCCTTGGGTGCGACTCGGGAACAGAGTCAGTCGCACCCGGTGTCACACCAGCCTTCACCTCAGCCGGCAGGAGCCGCGGCTCAGCCCCACGACTCAGTATTGCGGAGCACGACAGCCCCAGAAACTGGCTACAGTTTCTATGGAAAAATCACCCATCCTGTAGAAAGGCTACTCAAGGAATTGCCAGAGGCGTCGGGTCTGGACGCACACAAACTGATTGATTTCCTTCGAGTCTTGTTAAAGCTACGACAAAAGGGAGGGATTCCCGACAAACAAATTTTTGAAATTGTTTACCCGTACACCCAAGCTCCCCTAAGTGAGAGGATCATGGCAGCCATTGAGAATGACCTCACTTTCGACGAGTTTCATGAAGACGTGTTAAATTTTTGTATACCGAGTAGGCTACTCACAAACATCCGGTTGGAGTGGTTTAACCGACTGCAGCAGCGTAATGAAGCCTTGCCAAATTACGTGGCTGACATACGCGAAGCCAACCAGGTACTCAGGCTAAAGGTTTCCGAGAGAGAGGTCGTGAGTACGATTCTAGACGGTTTGAACCCAGCGGAGCGCTCGCGCTCAGTGTTCCAGGCACGCCCCCAAAATTATGCTGAGCTTGACAAACTTTGCGTACACGCCACAAACATAGAATACGCTGATTTTCAGCGAAATAAACAAGCCACATTCGCTAGTCAACAAGGTAGCAGCGCGGGAACGGAGCGCAGTAATTCGCAACATAAGAATGCAGCACAGAAACATCAGGGCAATACATTTTTCTCTTCAAGGCCACAAGGGAGATATCAACAAAATGCACATTGTACTTTCTGTAAAAGAGACGGGCATTCCCTGGCCCAGTGTTACCACAAAAACAACAAACAAAATGGCGACACTCCAAAAAACGCATAACGCGGTGGCCTGAACAACCTTATTCAGGGCCACCGAAAAATTCAAGTGTTAAAAATTTTTCTTATAAGTGGGAAGTTCAACTTGCGCCAAGTAATGGCAGTACACAAGAAACACCATTACACAAAAACAATAATCCTAACAACAAGGAGTCCAGGAATAAAAGTAACAAGCGAGGTCACAAACATAAAGAAAGAAAGCACAATAGCAGGAGAAATAACAAAAATAAGGGATATGGTAATTCAACGCACACGTACTCATGTAAAACGTGTGTTGATCCTACAAATAAGGGCAAGAGAAAGTGCCACCAAATTTTTGGTAATATTCCTACAGTAATTCCGTATGCAGTAACAACGATTGGCGAACACACTGTACCGGGACTAATTGATACAGGATCAGCGCGCAGCCTGATTTCTGGGCAGTTATTTAACAAGTTAAAACAGAGCAAATTAATTCTAAAGACTGAGACCACTAAGTTACAATGTTTCACAGCTTCAGAGCAGCCATTAAATATTATGTTAGCAGTTGTGATCAAGGTGAAGATTGATTTATATTCATGGAATTTCCCATTTTTGGTGTCTGATCAACTTGCCACAGACCTAATCTACGGGTCTGATTTCATTGCCAAGACAGGTCTAATCATTAATCTTCAGGCGAAGAATTTCGTTTTCAAATTCAACATGGGTAATCCTATTCCTTGTGGGACCCCTGAACAAATAGTTTCAGCTCCGGCCGAGCCAACGGCAGCCATCTTGGATCAGGGTAACACCACTTCACACGAGCACCTTAATACACAGCAGCGGGCCGCCATTGATAAATTATGCAGAACTTTTCCAGATGTCTTGACTAGTAAATTAGGTCGCACAAAATTAGTCGAGTACCAAATTGAGTTAGCGGATAAAATACCAGTGAAATCTCACCCTTATCAATTTTTAGGCCCTAAGATGCAGACGATGCGCAATCATGTTCAGGAGCTTTTGGAAAAAGGGGTAATCGAACCCTCGACCTCCGCCTACAGTTCCCCAGCTTTTCTGGTGCCTAAGGGCAAGGATCAACAACGATGTGTAATTGATTATAGAAAAGTTAATGAGAAAATAGTGATACAAAACATACCTTTGCCAGACCTAAACACTGCTTTTCATTGGTTCAGTAAAGCCAAATATTTTAGTGTGTTTGATCTAAATTCTGCCTACCACCAAATTCCCCTTACTGCGGATTCAAAACCCATCACAGCCTTCTGTGTCCCTTGGAACTTGTACCAATACACAGTAGTACCTTTCGGACTTGCCACGGGAGCCCAAGTACTAACTCGACTCCTGGATCAGATACTAGGAGATCTAAAATTCAAAACAGTGTACAACTACCTAGACGATGTCGTCGTATATTCAGAAACATTTGAAGAACACATCAAACATTTAGAGGAAGTCCTAAGTAGATTTCGTAAAGCGGGGTTAACTGTCAACACAAAAAAGGTTAAGTTTGCAGTCCAAGAACTGTCTTTTCTAGGACACCTGGTTTCTAGCAAGGGAGTCACCATTGATCCTTCACGTACTCAAGCTATTCGTGATTTTCCGCCTCCCACAAACCCTAAGGGTATTTCACGTTTTATTGGTATGGCAAATTTTTACTCAAAATATATTCCTAATTTCGCTGAGCACGCAGCACCACTAAATACGTTGCGTAAGAAAAACACACCTTTCACATGGGGTCCGGAACAAGAAAAAGCTTTTAATTTCCTGAAACAGGCGATTTCTTCCCCGCCTGTACTCCGCATGGCAGACTTCACCAAACCTTTCATTTTACAGACTGATGCGTCCAGTGTGGCTGTAGGCGCAGTACTGTCACAGGAAGTCGAAGGCTGTAGACAGCCCATTGCGTTTGCGTCGCGGACACTTACCCACGCCGAGAGGAAAGCCTCCTCGATCTACGAATTAGAATGCCTCGCCGTGGTATTTGGCATTGACAAATTCCGCCAATTTATAGAACACAGGGAATTCCTGTTAGAGACAGATAATCAGGCATTAGCCTGGCTTTTGGCACACCCGAAACAATTAGGGAAACTCGGGCGATGGATTGCAAAAATTTCCTCTTTGAAGTTCAAAATCCAACATATTCGGGGCACACAGAATATAGTAGCGGACACACTGTCTCGCATGTTCGAAAACCCAACTCAGACTCCGCCCGAAGGAACACCACTCTTATGTCAAGCCCTATTGACAGACTTTCCGTTGGCATTTCAGGATTTACAGAGCCAGCAGGAAGCTGACCCACACATTTCCAGTATTATTAAACGTTTTAGTTCAGGAACGGCGCCAAAATACTTTAGGATGTCTAAGGGGCTGTTGCAAAAACGCACCCCCCAATCAAAAACATACAAAATCGTGCTCCCGCAAAATCTACGTAATATGATATTCCATTATTATCACACCTCGCCGGTGGGCGCACACCTCGGTATATATAAGACCATTCAGGGTATCCGACGTCATTTCGTGTGGGACGGCATGCACAAGGACATCACCGAGCAGGTGAAACTATGCAAAATCTGTGCGCTGAGTAAGCCAGCGCAGAACACTCGTTTCGGTTATTTAACTTCAGATGTGGCTGAGCGCCCCATGCAAAAGATGTTTATCGACTTTGTCGGGCCTTTCCCGCGCTCAAAGACAGGAAACACTATGCTGCTGGTGTGTATTGACGCCTTCACAAAATTTGTCTGGCTCATCCCCATGCGAAAAGCCACCGCAGAAAACACTGTATCTGCGCTACGTAATCAGATCTTCAAGACGTCGGGAGTCCCGTCTATAGTAGTGTCAGATAATGCAACCCAGTTCACGGCTAGGATTTTTAAGAACATGTGCTTCTCACATGGCATTCTGCACGTCACAACCTCGCCTTATTATCCACAGCCCTCGCATGCTGAGAGATTCAACCGCAATCTCCGGTCTGCTCTAATAGCTTACCATGCGCAGGAGCAGGATAAATGGGATTCGAATTTGGTGTGGCTGCAAATGGCCTTTAATTATGCACATCATGAAGGACACAAAAGTACTCCTTTCGAACTCATGTTCACTTACCGACCTAATACCCCTCTTTCAAATCTTTGGTCTTTGAATGACCTATTGCCCGATGATCCGAGAGACATCAGGGAGATTTGGAGACGAGCTCGTAAAAATCTCAACCTGGCTCATGAGAGCAGAAGAAAGAAATACAACGAAAACAGATCTCCTAACCCTTATAGGGTAGGCGATTTTGTGCTTTGTAAGGCACACCCACTCAGCAAGGCAGTGGATAAGTTTTCCGCCAAGCTGGCGTACCGCTGGAGAGGTCCTTTTCAAATACAGCGATTTTTAACGCCAGTTACGGTTAGCCTAGCTGACCCCAGTTCAGGAGAATTCGTGACCAGAGCGCACATCTCCCATCTAAAGAAAACACATGCTGACTTAAAGTAGATGTGTTTAATTTCTTTACCCTAACATAGGGAACTCTCTAATATTAGGCATGCCAGAAATCCTCGAGGTCTTAAAAATCCATGGTACTAGAAATAAGAATGCTAGCTTTACGTTGTATTAGTTTTAAGTGGCCACTTAGTTAATAAGCTCTTAGTTAATAAGTTTGTTTAAGGGTTATCGATATGTTGTGCCTGAGAGGCGGACGCGTCTCAAAGGTGTTAGAATATAAGTAGTAGGATACAGGCGAACCTGGTACTAGTTTTACTGAGCAGTGTAAGTGTTGTTTTTTTCTCTTCCCTATATGCTCCGCATTCAAGCGGGGGAGTATGTGCCGGAAATTAGGCATTTCGTCACTTTTTTAATTTATTCTATAATTTTAAATTTTTTTTGGGGTTTCCATTTTTTTAATTTGTCTGGTGGTTAATGGGGGTGATTTACTTTTTGTTAGGCCGGTGTACGCCACCGATTTAAACTTGGTGCCAGTGGACCGAAGCCCCTTCCCAGGGGGCCAATCTGATATTTTGCTGTCTAATGTGGACATGGTCAGCCCGGTTGAAATTTCTCTCGCCTGCAGTCACGCCCCGAGTTTGTAATTTTAATTCCCTGCATGACCAAAACTGCTTTAAGCAGCTCCTGGGCTGCAAGCTGCTACCTTGTAGAGGCCTGCTGAGAAAAGCATGTCTCGTCACGAAGCAGTCTCCAGTGGAGCTGCGTTCCCACCTTAGTGGCTATTTCTGCCCCCCCTTCCTCTCTCTCCTCCTCACTTTAGTTCTGAGAAATTAAGCTAAGAGCAGTGACCGGACGGGACGATGACCTGATGCAAAAACCTTCTCCCGGGTCCGACAGACACATCCCTGACATCTAGCGGCAAAAAAAGTAACCGCGGGCCTGGTCGCCAGCGTGCAGAGCTTACCCTCATGACACCTGGTGGCAAGTCTGCTCACCACCTCAAGTAGTTCCCCCTTACGCTGCTAGAAGGCAGCGTCGCGGTGCCATAAGGCACTATGCTTTCCTCTCGCGGCCCGGAGAAGTCGATTGTTCTTTGTTTTCGTTTCGGTCCGGTAGAGAGCGCGCATGTCGTGTTGTTGCCACGACCGCCTCGGACTCCTTCGGAAATTTTCGGCTTAGAACCGAACCTACCCCCTCCTTTGACCCGGGGCCTTACCGCCCGATTTAATTAGGGGTTTTGGCCGATTGCGGGGCACTCAGCCCTCTGACCTCGGCTACTGACCTCGTCTCACCTACGTCCTCTGCGCTAAGAGGCTTTTTGCGGGAACGGTGATTTTCGCGTGCACGAGAATGTAGTCAGTTTGCTTAAGGGATGTGATCCCGTTTGTACAGTAGCCAGGCAGAGGTAGTTTTTAGAAAAGTCATGCGTAGTTAAATTTTTATTTATTCTTATTTAATTCTAAAAATTCCGGGTTCGTCCGCGCATCCTGATTTCTCGGTCCGCGGCATCCTGATGTCGGCGCGAGACACCTAGTGAGCTCCGAACTCTACACCCTGGTTGGTGAGTAATTTTTTTTTCCTTTCCCCCCCCCATTCCCGTTTGTTGGCCTTTTGCGCCGACGGTATAGGACTGTCTGGAAGCAAGTCTAATTCGTTTTGGATTTGATTTGGGTTTCAGACAGGGTCGAAGTGCTGGAGAGAGAAATCGCTCCCAGCTCGTGGTCCCGCACCTCCACTGCGGGTCACGTTAGAAGAGAGGTTTCCGCGACCCGACGTTATTTTTTGAAGACCCGGGTGGTAATGTGAAATCAACATCCCCCCCCCCCCCCCACTTTCTAGCTACGAACTACATAAATCAAATGAATAGCCTACCAGCGAACAGTGCTTTCCTCAAGAATATGTAGAATCAACAAAACTAATCAGCGATGTAATTGTTGGGACATTCAAATTTGGTGCAATTTTTAAATTTTAATTATGTAATAATTTTTGCTAAGGTGTAACATGTACTGTTTTAATTACTCCTGGGGCGCCCCCTTTAACTTTGTTATTTACTAAGATTTTTATTGTCAGGTTTGAATAATACGAACACAAAATTCCTTAATAATAAACCAGGGAACCTATAGACCAAGCTACTTGTGTAGTGTTAATTTATTAAGATATACCTTCTTCCCTTAAAAGATCCATACTCCTCCCAAGTTGCTTGTGTCAGGGAGATCCAAATTATCTTGTTCTCCACCTCGTGCCACCTCTGGTCAATTACTTAATTTTCTTATTTTTCTTACCCAGCAAGTTTCCAAGGCTCTTTTTAATTAATTTAAAATAATTCAACTTTGAGGCACGAGGGGCGTTACAGTAGGGACTGGAAAAATTAATGATTTCATTGACATCTAGGAGACTCCTCAATCCTGTACGTACTCGGGAAAATGTCACCTGCTCATTGGCTACTAAATAGTGAGACATTTTGTCTGGGTTGCTTGTGATTCGATACGTCCCACATTGAGGGTTTTCCATTGGCTCAGAGTCCTTCTAGACCACTGTGGTCCAATCATAGACGCAAGAAAAAAGTAAACGTGTTTGGCTTCTAGCCTGTCGTGAAATGAATAAGCGAATTTTTCTGGCTTCTGTGTATTAGTGCTAAAATATTTTGTAATAATGTGTATAATGTGCAATTGACGTATCCGCAGGAGCAAGGCGCCACCACATTCAGTTGTACCGTTTCTCCGTAGAAACGCAAACGGAACAAATTTGCAGTTAAACGACTATCGTCGTAACGCTTTGAGCGTTACACGTTTTTCTTTACTATAATTTTCGTTATGATCTGAAGACTTAATCGCCTCTACTCACCATATCAGCTGTAAAGAAGTTTCACTTCTATAATATAGAATATTGCCCCTTTTCATTCCGGCGCGGGACTTATGGGGAGAGATAGGAACGGAAAAGACACCATACATATTGGTTTTTAAACATGTTTTGCGCCATTACACTTTTGTATCGTTTAATATTAAACATGTTTGCAGTCTATAAGGCAGATATAACTCATCAACAGCTTTTCAAAGGCCATGAAATAGTGTCTAATGACAGGATTATTTCAGTTTTAGTCATTTCCAAAAAAAAAAATGAAATTATTCCTAAATAGTAAAGACTTCACAAGGAAAATTATTTGTTGTTACCAATCACTATTAACTTCAGGCATTCACTAAATTATAAACTATGATTTTGCTTGCTCAAATTTTGGAAATTAAATGATAGAAAACAGTTATGATCTAAAAAATATCTTGAGAGAGTCTTCCAACACTCGCCAGAGGTGTGTAACATCTAACCTCGGCAAAGAGCTAATTCATGTGTTCTCATGGTGCAAATACAACTTATAATATGAAAATCGGACACGAAATTTAACGCAGAATTCTTTAGAATCATGCCGAAAGTAATAAACATACGAAAATTGTAGCTTTCAACAACATTTCTTGACGAGAAACGCACGTAGTTTTCGCACCCACCGCTTGAATCCGCTTCCGGAGCAGGAACGAAGACTATCGAATCATTCGATTTGCAAAGCGAAATTTTAAAGTAAATTATCAAACGGTTCTGATAAAATCCTTTGGCATGATTTTCGTCAAGGGATTTTATTAAAATACTGCCCATATTGTTAAAATTCATTAAACATTTAAAACTACAAATTTTCCCTTTGGCTTTGCGAAATTTGGTTCGCGCCATCCGCCACAGATGGCAGCATACACGAAACTACTCCCACCAAATGCCGTATAGCGAGAGCTAAGATGTTGCACATTAAAAACTGTTGAGACCAAGACTGCGTATTTGGGCGCTGCACACTAGGAGACGTAGAGAGTGTGTATACAACCAAGTGCTCTGCGAAGCACGGAAGAATCTCAGCGGGAAACAAAAGAAGCGCGTGTTTCCAGGCCAAAGCGATGCTAATACGTGGCTCGAGGCGAAACCCTCGTTCCGTAACCGCCGAACATATTCGAACCGCCCGGCAGGTTCGCACGGGGAGGGGCGTATCTGCATTGCAAATCAAAGCAATGTACGTGTAGGAAAAAAAAGGCGGATGTGTTCACTTTTGGAAGCACCTGAAATCTGCATTTCAGTGGCTGTCAAGATGAATAATTTTACCTTGATTATCCCGTGAATATGCTCATGTCTTTAAATAAATTATAATATTACCATCTTAATATGATAAGAAATAATTTCATCACTTTAATAAGTGCATTTTTGATGGTTTTTAAAACATTACATTTTAATATTTAAATATTAAATCCTGGCATGAATCGAGAGCATCTAATAATGGTGTGGTATATACTTTCGAATCTACTGTTGTTTATATGAAGCTTTTTTCGTAATACTGTTTAGTTTTAGTATTTCAATAATAGATTGTTAAACATTATAAGTAGTATAGGAATGGGGTTCCGAGCGCACGGCGCTGGCGCGTGGTGCCGGTGCCTGTGTCCGCCATTTTGGATTGTGACGTCACGGCGGCCATCTTGGAGGAGTGTAACGGGACACAGCGTAACGGGACAAGTTTGACCTTGACCTTTGACCCTCAAAATTCGCCAAAATTGGGCAAAAATTGCCCAAAATTCGTCAAAATTTACATTTCTGTGGAAAAAAATTCCGCCAAAAATTCTCAAAAAATTCCACAAATTAAAAATTTCTCTTTTCGAGGGAAAAATTCCCATTTCGAGGGAAAATTTCCCGTTTTTAGTCCTTAAAAATCCCAGCGGCTAGAAATGTCCTGATAGAGGCTTAAGCATCCTTAACTCAAGCCTCAGTTAAGCCTCTGACGTCATCATGGATAATTACGTCACCGTTGCAATTTTCGTTACGGCCGCCATCTTTACTTTTTTATTTATTATCCGATTTTAACGGAAATTTTTTTAAAAATTATAAAAAAATTCACTTAATAAATTTATAATAATTTTTTTATAAAAAACAAACATTTACGACACGGAGCTTGGAGTCCTCGGTTCGAACTCGACGAGTGCAAAAAAATAAAAATGGCGACCGATCCTTCCCCCGTGGTGGCTGCTGGCATACTGACTCCCACCACTTTTTTTCAAAAGTATATATATCGTTACCTAGTATGACGTCATGTCCGCCATCTTGTCTTCGATGCTGGAAGCCATCATCATCATTGTATCGTCGGCTAGAGTGCACCAACGTCATGTTAGTTTAGTTCGTATCCGCTAGAGTGCAGTAATCATTTATTGCTGTGACACCCGCCATCTTGTCAATTGGCCGCCATCTTGGAATCGTGTAATTATTTAGCTATAAATTCGGGAAAAGTTCCAAAATTCATTAAATAAATCACTCATTAATTTACATATTGATTCGATTGTTCCCCGTCTTTGGTTCGATACCCGACCGATGCAATAATGTTTAATTTATGTAAAAAAAATAATAATTGCAATAAACCATGTTCAAAATTCATTAAATAAATTTGTAATCCATATAATGATTGAATAGATCGACAAAGGTTCTTGGTTCGATCCCTGGCCGATAAAAAAAAACAAATTTAATATTTTAAAAAAGTACCACAAAAGTGACAGGTTTGAGAAAATAAAAACACCGCAAGTTCCTTTAAAAAAAACTTTTATTACATACATACTACACTACTACAAGTACAAAAAAAAAAATACACAGACAAATTACTAAAGTTATGTGGATTTCTCGATTCAACAGTCTTCTTGTTGTATGGTACTGTGCCGGAAATTAGGCATTTCGTCACTTGTTTTAATTTATTCTATAATTTTAAAATTTTTTGGGGTTTCCATTTTTTTAAATTTATCTGGTGGTTAATGGGGGTGATTTACTTTTTGTTAGGCCGGTGTACGCCACCGATTTAAACTTGGTGCCAGTGGACCGAAGCCCCTTCCCAGGGAGCCAATCTGATATTTTGCTGTCTAATGTGGACATGGTCAGCCCGGTTGAAATTTCTCTCGCCTGCAGTCACGTCCCGAGTTTGTAATTTTAATTCCCTGCATGACCAAAACTGCTTTGAGCAGCTCCTGGGCTGCAAGCTGCTACCTTGTAGAGGCCTGCTGAGAAAAGCATGTCTCGTCACGAAGCAGTCTCCAGTGGAGCTGCGTTCCCACCTTAGTGGCTATTTCTGCCCCCCCTTCCTCTCTCTCCTCACTTTAGTTCTGAGAAATTAAGCTAAGAGCAGTGACCGGACGGGACGATGACCTGATGCAAAAACCTTCTCCCGGGTCCGACAGACACATCCCTGACATCTAGCGGCAAAAAAAGTAACCGCGGGCCTGGTCGCCAGCGTGCAGAGCTTACCCTCATGACACCTGGTGGCAAGTCTGCTCACCACCTCAAGTAGTTCCCCCTTACGCCGCTAGAAGGCAGCGTCGCGGTGCCATAAGGCACTATGCTTTCCTCTCGCGGCCCGGAGAAGTCGATTGTTCTTTGTTTTCGTTTCGGTCCGGTAGAGAGCGCGCATGTCGTGTTGTTGCCACGACCGCCTCGGACTCCTTCGGAAATTTTCGGCTTAGAACCGAACCTACCCCCTCCTTTGACCCGGGGCCTTACCGCCCGATTTAATTAGGGGTTTTGGCCGATTGCGGGGCACTCAGCCCTCTGACCTCGGCTACTGACCTCGTCTCACCTACGTCCTCTGCGCTAAGAGGCTTTTTGCGGGAACGGTGATTTTCGCGTGCACGAGAATGTAGTCAGTTTGCTTAAGGGATGTGATCCCGTTTGTACAGTAGCCAGGCAGAGGTAGTTTTTAGAAAAGTCATGCGTAGTTAAATTTTTATTTCTTCTTATTTAATTCTAAAAATTCCGGTTTCGTCCGCGCATCCTGATTTCTTGGTCCGCGGCATCCTTATGTCGGCGCGAGACACCTAGTGAGCTCCGAACTCTACACCCTGGTTGGTGAGTAATTTTTTTTCTTTTCCCCCCCCCCCTTTCCCGTTTGTTGGCCTTTTGCGCCGACGGTATAGGACTGTCTGAAAGAAAGTCTAATTCGTTTTGAATTTGATTTGGGTTTCAGACAGGGTCGAAGTGCTGGAGAGAGAAATCGCTCCCAGCTCGTGGTCCTGCACCTCCACTGCGGGTCACGTTAGAAGAGAGGTTTCCGCGATCCGACGTTATTTGTTGAAGACCCGGGTGGTAATGTGAAATCAACATCCCCCCCCCCCCCACTTTCTAGCTACGAACTACATAAATCGAATGAATAGCCTACCAGCGAACAGTGCTTTCCTCAAGAATATGTAGAATCAATAAAACTAATCAGCGATGTAATTGTTGGGACATTCAAATTTGGTGCAATTTTTAAATTTTAATTATGTAATAATTTTTGCTAAGGTGTAACATGTACTGTTTTAAATACTCCTGGGGCGCCACCTTTAACTTTGTTATTTACTAAGATTTTTATTGTCAGGTTTGAATAATACGAACACAAAATTCCTTAATAATAAACCAGGGAACCTATAGACCAAGCTACTTGTGTAGTGTTAATTTATTAAGATATACCTTCTTCCCTTAAAAGATCCATACTCCTCCCAAGTTGCTTGTGTCAGGGAGATCCAAATTATCTTGTTCTCCACCTCGTGCCACCTCTGGTCAATTATTTAATTTTCTTATTTTTCTTACCCAGCAAGTTTCCAAGGCTCTTTTTAATTAATTTAAAATAATTCAACTTTAAGGCACGAGGGGCGTTACAGTACTACAAATGTGTATTACATAATCCCGTAATTTCAAGTTTTTGATCTTCTCACAGTACGTGCAGTCGGGTGATGGAACACCGCTGGATGCTCCTTCCTTCATCAATGCCACTGGAACTGTTGACAACCATTGTAACACTGCTGACATGTTATATTCTGAAGCCTTTGAGGTCTGCTCTGCGGAAGATGTTGCACGCGTCGAAATCTCCTGCTGTGCTGAGAGAGTAGGTGTAGCTGTAGACGTCATTGTCATCGTGCTCTGCACTGATGATGGTAGACCTTCGATCCAGGTTGGTATATATAGTGGTAATGATGCCATCGAGTTCTCAAGAATAGCTAGATACCGGTCTATTATGTTATACAAGTCTAACTATCCGATCCGTTCATTACCGCAGCCAGAGACGGACTGAAGTCCATATCACCAGGGTCTCACTTATATATAGACTCATCAGTCGGTACAACACATGAGTCAAAACAAGAACCATGTTCATTATACTCACACTTAACTTTCTCGGAGCATTTTTTATAATGAAGATGTAAGCTATCAAGACGTGAAATTAGTTTTTTGCACTTATTGCACTGAAATTGTATTCTTTTAACATTATTAGAACAACTGCTTCTTTCATGTCTGCGAGCATTTGAGGTGATAGTAAATGATGCGTCACAGTATTTGCACTGACGCAATGTATGCTCTTCATTAGTTGAAGAATCCATTGCTGACGATGAAACTTCGGATGATGGTGTAATCACATCTGTTGAAATCTCCTCCAATGTTGACACCGTCGTTGCCAACGGGATCTGCACCTTCTCCATCGTAGCTGTCGTCAAGGTTCCCGTAGACGATGGTACAACCTCCGAGTTCGACGTTAAAGACGGTAAAGATGCCATCGAGGTCTCAAGAACAGCTAATTGACACGACTTATGCACCAGAAGAAACAAACTAGGTGATCCTTACACCGCCGACGTCAGTAACAAACTGAGCGTCCTGCTGTCTAGGACTCGCTTATATACATGCACCGTATGGAATAATACGCTAATCAAATCAAGAACCATTTACAATAATACTAGAGTCAAATCTACAAATTAAAAAAGAGGATCATTTGATCGAAAAAAAATTCGATCTCTCCAATATACGCCAGGCTCCAAGAGCTACAATTCACGTCATCAGATCCATCTACATTTTGCTCCTATGCATCAATTGACCATTAGCTGCAAGTGATCCAACAGCTCCATCAGCTTCAACACGTAATGTACGCAATGTACGCGCAATACATGCAATTTACACGCAATAAATGTAATGATTACACAGTACACACAGGAAACGGAACGTACACACAGTACACACACACAGGAAACGGAACGTACACACAGTACACACAGGAAACGGAATGTACACACAGTACACACAGAAAACGGAACGGACACACAGTACACACAGAAAACGGAACATACACACAGTACACACAGGAAACTAAACGGACACACAGTACACACAGGAAACGGAACGTACACACAGTACACACAGGAAACTGATCGTACACACAGTACACACAGGAAACGGAACGTACACACAGTACACACAGGAAACTAAACGTACACACAGTACACACAGGAAACGGAACGTACACACAGTACACACAGGAAACGGAACGTACACACAGTACACACAGGAAACGGTACGTACACACAGTACACACAGGAAACGGTACGTACACACAGTACACACAGAAACGGAACGTACACACAGTACACACAGGAAACGGAACGTACACACAGTACACACAGGAAACGTAATGATCGCACACATACAGTAGCGGAAACACACAGAGGCTTAGTTGGAAATCAGAACACAAGAAATAAAAACATTAAATTTTTACTTTCAATATTTTATTACTTCTCAACATTACACAAATACAAGTAAAAGAAGCCATTATTGTATGTAGCCAGCTTTCCTCAGTTCTTTGAGTATGAAGGATATTTCTTTGATGCACGGATAGTTTCCTGCACAAAGCGAGCCATGTAGAAGTCTTAGCCGGTCAACCAATATGTTTGGATCTTTCCATGATGTGTAATCAATCTCTTCTACCACCATCTTACTTGCTTGTTTATTATAAATACTTTTAATATCACAATCGTCCCAGTGATCATAATAAGCATTATCAGATTTATTTATTATAACACGACGTTTCCATCGTTTCGGTCTCAGGACATCGCCACATTCTTCGATCTTGTCAGCTCTAGGTGCTTGATCACAGTCTATGCCTTTGTCAACAGCCTCAGAGTCACTGTAACAATCACTGTAGAAGACATCCTCTTCACCCAGATTACCGTATGAATTCGCTATCGATGATGTCGAAGTGTCTTCATAGTCTTAATGCTTCCTTTTTAGGAGTCCATCATTTTTACAAAGAATGGAGGATCTACTGAATATAGGCTTGAATGTATTCTCACTTTTCACGGTGTTGATACTTCCATTAGTTTCAGTCTTCCCGAAGCCATTAGCATCCTTCAATTTATGTTCTTCCTCACGATCGGGTGAGCTAATACCATCACGCTCAGGACAAGGAAAATTATTGTCATAATGCAGATCACTCTTCTTTAGTCTAGTGGATCCATCGGTGTCCTCTATGCCGTAAGTAGTCTTGACTTTACCTGTTCTACCATGTCTTTTTAAGCTGTCAATTCGTGTTAACAGCCTGCTACATCGATTACAGCTTAACATGTTGCGTAGTGGGTTTCTAGCACAATCATTCTTCTCATGACGTCTAGCATTCCTTCTCATGACAAAATCCTTGCCACAGTATCTACAGCAGCTTCCTTCCGATTCAGCTATAGATAACAAACCACGATCCATGGTAGCTTCTGTGACTAATGTTAGATACAAACTGTCAGTTTTCTCCAATTGGAACCATTTCTTAAATAGAGTTTTTGAAATATTTCATCAGCGAGAGTTAAGTTATCTAATGCAAAGCAAATTGATGCAAGTAGTTCTGGATGTCGTCAACAGATGACGCCACGTGTTGCTTGCAGGTAAATAATATATATTTCATTAATGTGGGATGCGGAACGCTCACTATCGATCGCAAAGGGAGGTTGGCTTCGATAGTATCCAAGGAGAAAAAAGTTCGTCCTTCCTGCTAGTGCTTCTCAGATTTCTCACGGTCCGCCATCTTGGATTACGACGTAACGGCGGCCATCTTGTATGGGTGTGACCTTGACCTTTGACCGAAACCGCAGGAATGATCGCAAGCACACGGATTAACCATCAAAATATTGATAAGAATAATCAGGAGCACACGTAGAAAACCATCATAATATTGGCAAGAATAATCAGGAGCACACGGAGAAAACCATCATAATATTGGCAAGAATAATCAGGAGCACACGGAGAAAACCATCATAATACTGGCAAGAATAATCAGGAGCACACGGAGAAAACCGCCACAAGTTTTCTTTGATATCATTAAAATACAAAAAAAATTAATAAACAATTAAAAACAAAAAGGAAAAAAAATCCAGACTTTCTGGCTTGTACTAGAACTCTATCTTTGCTCAACAATGAGAGGTCACAAGCTAGCAGAATGTTTGGATTTTTTTTCCTTTTTGTTTTTAATTGTTTATTAATTTTTTTTGTATTTTAATGATATCAAAGAAAACTTGTGGCGGTTTTCTCCGTGTGCTCCTGATTATTCTTGCCAGTATTATGATGGTTTTCTCCGTGTGCTCCTGATTATTCTTGCCAATATTATGATGGTTTTCTCCGTGTGCTCCTGATTATTCTTGCCAATATTATGATGGTTTTCTACGTGTGCTCCTGATTATTCTTATCAATATTTTGATGGTTAATCCGTGTGCTTGCGATCATTCCTGCGGTTTCGGTCAAAGGTCAAGGTCACACCCATACAAGATGGCCGCCGTGACGTCGTAATCCAAGATGGCGGACCGTGAGAAATCTGAGAAGCACTAGCAGGAAGGACGAACTTTTTTCTCCTTGGATACTATCGAAGCCAACCTCCCTTTGCGATCGATAGTGAGCGTTCCGCATCCCACATTAATGAAATATATATTATTTACCTGCAAGCAACACGTGGCGTCATCTGTTGACGACATCCAGAACTACTTGCATCAATTTGCTTTGCATTAGATAACTTAACTCTCGCTGATGAAATATTTCAAAAACTCTATTTAAGAAATGGTTCCAATTGGAGAAAACTGACAGTTTGTATCTAACATTAGTCACAGAAGCTACCATGGATCGTGGTTTGTTATCTATAGCTGAATCGGAAGGAAGCTGCTGTAGATACTGTGGCAAGGATTTTGTCATGAGAAGGAATGCTAGACGTCATGAGAAGAATGATTGTGCTAGAAACCCACTACGCAACATGTTAAGCTGTAATCGATGTAGCAGGTTGTTAACACGAATTGACAGCTTAAAAAGACATGGTAGAACATGTAAGTCAAGACTACTTACGGCATAGAGGACACCGATGGATCCACTAGACTAAAGAAGAGTGATCTGCATTATGACAATAATTTTCCTTGTCCTGAGCGTGATGGTATTAGCTCACCCGATCGTGAGGAAGAACATAAATTGAAGGATGCTAATGGCTTCGGGAAGACTGAAACTAATGGAAGTATCAACACCGTGAAAAGTGAGAATACATTCAAGCCTATATTCAGTAGATCCTCCATTCTTTGTAAAAATGATGGACTCCTAAAAAGGAAGCATTAAGACTATGAAGACACTTCGACATCATCGATAGCGAATTCATACGGTAATCTGGGTGAAGAGGATGTCTTCTACAGTGATTGTTACAGTGACTCTGAGGCTGTTGACAAAGGCATAGACTGTGATCAAGCACCTAGAGCTGACAAAATCGAAGAATGTGGCGATGTCCTTAGACCGAAACGATGGAAACGTCGGGTTATAATAAATAAATCTGATAATGCTTATTATGATCACTGGGACGATTGTGATATTAAAAGTATTTATAATAAACAAGCAAGTAAGATGGTGGTAGAAGAGATTGATTACACATCATGGAAAGATCCAAACATATTGGTTGACCGGCTAAGACTTCTACATGGCTCGCTTTGTGCAGGAAACTATCCGTGCATAAAAGAAATATCCTTCATACTCAAAGAACTGAGGAAAGCTGGCTACATACAATAATGGCTTCTTTTACTGGTATTTGTGTAATGTTGAGAAGTAATAAAATATTGAAAGTAAAAATTTAATGTTTTTATTTCTTGTATTCTGATTTCCAACTAAGCCTCTGTGTGTTTCCGCTACTGTATGTGTGCGATCATTACGTTTCCTGTGTGTACTGTGTGTACGTTCCGTTTCCTGTGTGTACTGTGTGTACGTTCCGTTTCTGTGTGTACTGTGTGTACGTACCGTTTCCTGTGTGTACTGTGTGTACGTTCCGTTTCCTGTGTGTACTGTGTGTACGTTCCGTTTCCTGTGTGTACTGTGTGTATGTTCCGTTTCCTGTGTGTACTGTGTGTACGTTTAGTTTCCTGTGTGTACTGTGTGTACGTTCCGTTTCCTGTGTGTACTGTGTGTACGTTCCGTTTCCTGTGTGTACTGTGTGTACGATCAGTTTCCTGTGTGTACTGTGTGTATGTTCCGTTTCCTGTGTGTACTGTGTGTCCGTTTAGTTTCCTGTGTGTACTGTGTGTATGTTCCGTTTTCTGTGTGTACTGTGTGTACATTCCGTTTTCTGTGTGTACTGTGTGTACATTCCGTTTCCTGTGTGTGTGTACTGTGTGTACGTTCCGTTTCCTGTGTGTACTGTGTAATCACTACATTTATTGCGTGTAAATTGCATGTATTGCGCGTACATTGCGTACATTACGTGTTGAAGCTGATGGAGCTGTTGGATCACTTGCAGCTAATGGTCAATTGATGCATAGGAGCAAAATGTAGATGGATCTGATGACGTGAATTGTAGCTCTTGGAGCCTGGCGTATATTGGAGAGATCGAATTTTTTTTCGATCAAATGATCCTCTTTTTTAATTTGTAGATTTGACTCTAGTATTATTGTAAATGGTTCTTGATTTGATTAGCGTATTATTCCATACGGTGCATGTATATAAGCGAGTCCTAGACAGCAGGACGCTCAGTTTGTTACTGACGTCGGCGGTGTAAGGATCACCTAGTTTGTTTCTTCTGGTGCATAAGTCGTGTCAATTAGCTGTTCTTGAGACCTCGATGGCATCTTTACCGTCTTTAACGTCGAACTCGGAGGTTGTACCATCGTCTACGGGAACCTTGACGACAGCTACGATGGAGAAGGTGCAGATCCCGTTGGCAACGACGGTGTCAACATTGGAGGAGATTTCAACAGATGTGATTACACCATCATCCGAAGTTTCATCGTCAGCAATGGATTCTTCAACTAATGAAGAGCATACATTGCGTCAGTGCAAATACTGTGACGCATCATTTACTATCACCTCAAATTCTCGCAGACATGAAAGAAGCAGTTGTTCTAATAATGTTAAAAGAATACAATTTCAGTGCAATAAGTGCAAAAAACTAATTTCACGTCTTGATAGCTTACATCTTCATTATAAAAAATGCTCCGAGAAAGTTAAGTGTGAGTATAATGAACATGGTTCTTGTTTTGACTCATGTGTTGTACCGACTGATGAGTCTATATATAAGTGAGACCCTGGTGATATGGACTTCAGTCCGTCTCTGGCTGCGGTAATGAACGGATCGGATAGTTAGACTTGTATAACATAATAGACCGGTATCTAGCTATTCTTGAGAACTCGATGGCATCATTACCACTATATATACCAACCTGGATCGAAGGTCTACCATCATCAGTGCAGAGCACGATGACAATGACGTCTACAGCTACACCTACTCTCTCAGCACAGCAGGAGATTTCGACGCGTGCAACATCTTCTGCAGAGCAGACCTCAAAGGCTTCAGAAGTTAACATGTCAGCAGTGTTACAATGGTTGTCAACAGTTCCAGTGGCATTGATGAAGGAAGGAGCATCCAGCGGTGTTCCATCACCCGACTGCACGTACTGTGAGAAGATCAAAAACTTGAAATTACGGGATTATGTAATACACATCTGTAGTACCATACAACAAGAAGACTGTTGAATCGAGAAATCCACATAACTTTAGTAATTTGTCTGTGTATTTTTTTTTGTACTAGTAGTAGTGTAGTATGTATGTAATAAAAGTTTTTTTAAAGGAACTTGCGGTGTTTTTATTTTCTCAAACCTGTCACTTTTGTGGTACTTTTTTAAAATATTAAAGTTGTTTTTTTTTATCGGCTAGGGATCGAACCAAGAACCTTTGTCGATCTATTCAATCATTATATGGATTACAAATTTATTTAATGAATTTTGAACATGGTTTATTGCAATTATTATTTTTTTTACATAAATTAAACATTATTGCATCGGTCGGGTATCGAACCAAAGACGGGGAACAATCGAATCAATATGTAAATTAATGAGTGATTTATTTAATGAATTTTGGAACTTTTCCCGAATTTATAGCTAAATAATTACACGATTCCAAGATGGCGGCCAATTGACAAGATGGCGGGTGTCACAGCAATAAATGATTACTGCACTCTAGCGGATACGAACTAAACTAACATGACGTTGGTGCACTCTAGCCGACGATACAATGATGATGATGGCTTCCAGCATCGAAGACAAGATGGCGGACATGACGTCATACTAGGTAACGATATATATACTTTTGAAAAAAAGTGGTGGGAGTCAGTATGCCAGCAGCCACCACGGGGGAAGGATCGGTCGCCATTTTTATTTTTTTGCACTCGTCGAGTTCGAACCGAGGACTCCAAGCTCCGTGTCGTAAATGTTTGTTTTTTATAAAAAATTTATTATAAATTTATTAAGTGAATTTTTTTATAATTTTTAAAAAAATTTCCGTTAAAATCGGATAATAAATAAAAAAGTAAAGATGGCGGCCGTAACGAAAATTGCAACGGTGACGTAATTATCCATGATGACGTCAGAGGCTTAACTGAGGCTTGAGTTAAGGATGCTTAAGCCTCTATCAGGACATTTCTAGCCGCTGGGATTTTTAAGGACTAAAAACGGGAAATTTTCCCTCGAAATGGGAATTTTTCCCTCGAAAAGAGAAATTTTTAATTTGTGGAATTTTTTGAGAATTTTTGGCGGAATTTTTTTCCACAGAAATGTAAATTTTGACGAATTTTGGGCAATTTTTGCCCAATTTTGGCGAATTTTGAGGGTCAAAGGTCAAGGTCAAACTTGTCCCGTTACGCTGTGTCCCGTTACACTCCTCCAAGATGGCCGCCGTGACGTCACAATCCAAAATGGCGGACACAGGCACCGGCACCACGCGCCAGCGCCGTGCGCTCGGAACCCCATTCCTATACTACTATTATATTTTACTGAAAACATAGAAACATGATTTTTAAAGGGGCTTCAGGAAAACTAACATTTTTGGTGTATGGTGTATGTAATATAAATAGTTTAACGACGAAAATAAATACGATTGGTAAATTCAAAACTACATACCTTACGATTTCATGTTCTTATTTCATCCTAGGACTGCAATATACATTTCCTTTAATATTTAAAAAAAAATAATGAACATATGTTTAATTGATAAAACCTTTTACAAACTAGCTATATCATGAATTATTCAACATCATAAGTAAAAATACGAAATTATGGAAGCTAAATATTTTAGGATAATTCTATTTGAACTTACGTCTAGCTGTCCTACAGTCGCTGACAGGTTATATTTAAATTTTTTAATGAAGTCTTTTAAGAGATTAAGACAATGAGAGAGAGAGAGTCAGCGAGAGAGAGACAATGAGATAGAGAGAGAGACACTGAGATAGAGAGAGAGACACTGAGAGAGAGTGAGAGCAAGAGAGAGGCAGGGAATTAATTTTTTTTAAATTCACCTCTTCTGTTTATTTTTTTAAATAATATATGGGGCCATAAGCTTAATTACAGAAAAAATAACTAAGGTGCTGCAAGAACTAAATGGTGGGGGGTGGGGGGTGAATAAAATCTGTCAAAAGTACGGAATGTATAGTCATTTAAAGTTAAATATTTCAACTCCCACATGACCTAGGGTAGTAATCTGTACGTTTCAGACTTTCGACCAACGATAAAAATACGTTTCGTCGAAATATCTTTAGTGGCTTTAGAGTTATAAGTGCATAAACATTGCAGAAGACAGACAAATATTTACCAAAGACAAATGCTCGTTTTTTTAAAGGCAATCATGGAATATTTTGTGGATAATCCAAAATGGGGGACGATTGTCAAAGTCCTGCTGCAGGTTAGAACCAATTTCATATTATTTCCTTTTGTTGATGGGAATCATAGATTATTATAATTATGTATATTTTTAAGATTTGGGGGAGAGGATATATCCCCCCTCTCCACCCCCCCCCCCCAAACACGGGCAGCTTTCGCCATTGTCTACGGTGGATTTCGATTTCTGAGTTCTGTGAGCAAGTAAACATGCACGCGGTAATAATGTAAGAGAACGTTTGTTGTGTCGTTTTAATGAGTTGTGAAGGCTTTTCATTGAAACTTTGAGATTTGTTTTTGTTATCACATGTTTATAGCAAGTAAACTTACTACCTGTCAGTTTCGGAAGATATCAGTACCTGCAAAGATCCCTGGAAAGTTTGTAACCGGCACTATGACTGTACGTATAACAGAAACTGCGCCAATATTGCATGAATAAGGTTCTGTTCATCCACGAGCCTTCGCAATAATACTTCCAGCAGTTCAACAGCAACCCCAGATAATACTTTTAAATCGACCAGAAGTTTGTGTTGTGGTTGTCCATCAGCTATAGTCTGTCCGCATCGGATGCACATTGAAATTGTATAGTCTGTTAGTTTTTAGAAACAAAAATTATTAATCTAAAATAATTTTAATAAGTATTTGCGAGACCATAATAAGCAAACTTTGTGATTCGTATAAATATATAGTGTCAATTGCATATGTGTGTGACGCAAGTGATTTAATTTTAAGTTTAGTAAATACTGTATCACGGTGAATTTTTTTAGTCAGTGCCCGGAAGATTGGCCCGTGATTGGTGATGGATAGAACCAATGGGCGTCCTGAAGTCGCTCGAGTGGTGGGAAGGCTGAGTGATTGCACGCAGGGCGGATTCAGGGTGAAGGAACTGCGTGGCGGCGCAGCGGGGGTGATTAGGGTCAGCGGGCGTGCGACCCGATTGAGGGGGGCCGTAGTCCGTGACGGACGGGCTGGCGAGGACCTCATCAATCTCAGTTGCTTGACGCCGTGTCATCCGCGGCGCCGGCACGTTGTTGCCTCGCGCCGTGCGGCGTCGACACGGCGTCGAGGGGTCGGCTCGCACCTCCTGCTGTGACACCTGCGAGCCGGGCCCAACTGCAAGCAATGCACTGCGACTTTTTATAGGTCGCAAGTTGTATAATTGTAGGCTAGTTTTTTTAAATCCTTACTCCGTTTTTCGTACTTTCTAGTTATTCCAACAAGTACTGTACATGTAAATGTGGGGATCCACATGTTGCATGTTATCAGTGTCATTCAACCTGTACATCATATCTTTATCAAAAACAAATGTCACTTCCCGTAGATACACCAGAAGGACAGTTCATCAGCAGCTACTTGCAGCGGCCGCCTTCATTTGTATACACATCTCGCTTAAAAGAAGAGAGAAGAGAAAGTCACCTTGTTGGTGGCTGATTTGAAGTTTCAGGCAGTGAGTGGGTTGTACAAGAACTTCACGAGAATGCATCCGACGGAATTAAAATTTTTGCTGTGTTCAATTAGGCCTAAAAATGAAGTAGAATGACATAACACCCGTCCACACTGGTTCTTTCGTTGAGCCGTAACTTCCTTTGATGTGACGACGAAAAGACCGATCAATGTCGTATCGAGCCCGTTGCCCGTCTTCGTGACACGTTTCGACACGCAACGCTGCAACGAGTCACGTCCACAGCTGGCCGAGCAAGCGAAGCTGCGCGCCTCGTGCGAGCAGCTGGTCGCCACGCCGTGTCTGCGAGCTTGCAGCTGTGGAGCGCGGGGTCCAGTCTCCCGCCCTTAGCGACAGGCAGCCCTCGTTCGGCCAGCCTCTGGCTCTAGCCTCGAGAATGTTTTCAAACTTTGTGGTTAGCGAGCTTGAATTCAGGTACTTCGACTAGTTGAACGTGAATACCTCTAACTTTGTATGTATTTGTAAACAATATATAACGATACAAGAACAAAGTTGCTGTTAGGTCTGGGGTAGGAATCGAACACACAACCCTCACCACATGAGTAACTGTCACTTTTGCGTGTGCCACATACTTTCTCCTCCGTGTAGGTGTTTCATGTGATTTTTATGTTTTTTTATTTTATTTATTGTACCTGGAACCTAGACTGTTGTATGAGTCAGTTTAACTCTGTACTGTCTCTGTTCGGTCTAAGGACGGGAATAGAATAAGTCAATCAACATTTTACAAGACTTTTTTTAATGATTTTTTTTTAATTCTTCCAAAATTGTTTGTTGATTACGAATTTACACTATGGCGACTAAGATGAGGGACAAGATGGCGGAAATGACAATATTTGTCAATCTTGTGATTGATAGTACTGCACTCTAGCGGGTAAAAATTAAACCATAATGGCGGGTGCACGATCTAGCAGACGAAAACAAAATGTTGGCCCAAGATGGCCGTCACGACCTCATACTGGTTGGCACAATATATATTCCTTGATGAAAGTAAATAATGTGGATGTATAATTTAAAATATATATATTAAAATTCTGTTGCTAAGATTAAACCCAGTACCTCCAAAGTCCATGGTATACAAAAAACATTTTAAAAAAAAATTTAAAGAAATTTTTAAGATTTTTTAATAAAATATTTTTTTTTAGTTTTCAGTTAAAAATGGAATCTTAATGTCCAATTACACCCTAGGTATCATATTTCAGTCACATTTCAACATGTCAGCCATGATGTCATAGTCCAAGATGGCGGCCTATTGACATATTCCCCGCTCCACACCCTGCATCTTGTCCCGACTTCGCCATTTACACTCTAGGTACTTGCGTATTTTACAAACGAGAATTTGAGAACGTCCTGTGTTATTGCATTTCTTGTGTAGTTTATAAACCCAGACTTACGGCTGTCACGGATCGCAGGAAGGGAATGACGATGGTTCAACATACGAAGATTCCTCAGATACGTCTGGTAACAAAGGTAGACTTTAATCACTAAGGTCGATATTCCAAGACACATAAATAAGGGTTTAGGTGCTAAATATGCTACGCATGTACCCTAACCGTATTACTAGTGCACGATAAGACACAGTTAGTCCCTTATTTTTAGGGAACGGATTTTAGTGTCCTACCCGTTGCCGACTGTTGCCCAAATTCCGCGCAAGCGCAGAGCTCACTTTCTCGTTGATTTCGCCCAATTGGCAAACTCGCGTCTGGGCCATTAACTCGCATATAGTCACTTACGTGGAAATCGGGGGACGTACCAAGCCTGTTGGTTTGCCAAATGAAACTTTATGATAGCGAAACTATAAATAAATAATAAATTTTGTATACTATAATGGTCATAACAAGAAATAATCGCAACTTAAGTACTTGAGAAACTTAGAAAGGCGTTTCTATTGTTGTGCGATGGTGCTGCTATCGCTTGTATTTTTGCCGTAACAATTATATCGATGGTTGCGAAACATCCGCTAGAATATGTTGAAATCAGTTTCTAACATCGCGCAAAGCACCGTTTATTAAAACGGTTGCCGATCTGTTTCCTAACTGGGATTCGGTTTGGACACGTTCCGGAATACGGCTCGCGAATTAGATTACGGCTGCATCCCAACAAGGCAGTGATTATTCGTTACCTTACCAGAAAGACTTGGAATACTGCCCTGAAGCATAAATTTGCTTTCACTTAATCATTGGTCTACATCGATGTTGAAGCGCCCTGAACAAACCTGAGCCACCGATGAACAATGAAAAGATGTGACGTCCAACACAGTCCCAAAGATGGAAAGTTTCTGATCTGTCATCACAGATATATATATATATATATATATATATATATACATATATACCATGGGTCAGTCTCAGAAGCGACATAGGTGAAAGTAAAATG
Source organism: Bacillus rossius redtenbacheri (assembly GCF_032445375.1). Lineage (NCBI taxonomy): Eukaryota > Metazoa > Arthropoda > Insecta > Phasmatodea > Bacillidae > Bacillus > Bacillus rossius. The sequence continues at coordinate 96,476,899 of NC_086330.1, forward strand.
ATCTCTATTGACGGCGTACATATAACGATAACGGTACAATTCAAATCCCTAAGGTTCATCCCGGATTCGGCACAGCAAAATTTGTACCCAATAATGAAAACATTTTGAAACAGAGTTTTAGTCAATTTGGTTCTACCAAATAATAAACTGTCATCCCGACTTCAAAAGTTTCTTGAAGCTTTTCGTAAATAGACGCCACTCGGCTAGAGTACAGTTTATTCAGTCTCACGTGTTCCTCTCGTGAAGCCTTGCACGCAGTGTTGCGGCTCAGGGGACTACCCCTTTCCGATAATTAAGTTATCATCATTATTATATGCGGTTGATAATTTACCTCTTATAGCAGGCTTGATAAAGTACTATATGTATAACTAGCTGTGGTACCTGGCCTCGCACGGGTAATACAAGATCTTTAAAAGAACACGTTTTCTTTAGGGAATCATGATAATTCCACATTTCCTCAATTTTTTTTTATTTGGCCATCAAATTCAAATTATTTTGGAAATATAATGGCAAAGGTAATTACAGAAATACATTTTTAAGATTCGAAAACAGATTTTGTAGGTTTTGTTATAATCATATGTTTAATAAAAAATTAAGTTTCACATCGTTACGTTATTAGGAATAAGATTATTATAAATTGAAATAATAACAATATTTTATTGTTCCTATTGAGCAGTTTTGCTAAATATTTTATCTCTTGATTGATTTGCTTCAGAGATACAATTTTATTTCTATAAAACCAAACTTTCTTCATTTACACCCCCATAGCTGTCCGTTTTCAATTAAGCTCTTAATGCACATTTTTCAAGCACTGTTTTTTTTTTTTTTTCAATCTCCCGCTCTATTATTTCGAAGGTATATAAATTTGTCTTCATAAAACCAAACTTTTTTCTATTACACACTTTAGGGGTGGAATTTCAGAAAATGGTAAAGAGGAGTTGGTTGTTTATGTTTGTTTAAAACTTTCGCCGAATATCAGCTTGATTATCTTCTGAGATTTTTTTTACAGTAAAACCTAATTTGCCATTTGTAATCCCTTAGGACGGGAATTCCGTAGGTAATGATACAAAATGTAGTTTATAATAAGAAAATAAATGTTTAAGTCCATTAGTTTTTTTATTTACTTCTTAGAGTTTAAAAAAACTCACACTTTCTTTATATTAGTACAAACTAACGATTTGTTTCCCTGTTAGCTAATAACCGATTTAATTCTGAAAAGTTGGCCATGCATACAGACCTACTGGCTGCTTCCTGTGCACTTAGCAAACAAACATGCTGCTTCTGCGTGGTAGTGTTAAAGGCGAAACAGTTGATAATTACACTTCAATTAACTTCAAAGTCCGACATAATTAGTGGGATGGGCGGAAAATATCTTAATGAAATTCATACGGAAACAAAGGAAAGCAAACCAGGGAGTTATTAAGTCGTCAAGAGTTTCGCCATTGCAATTATTGTAATATGAATTAATTCCAAATGTAGCGCTAGTGGTAAAATTTTCAGCTGTGTAGTTTAAAGTTATATTAAAACGCAGAAATTTCGAAAAAAAAAAGAGTGTATATAGATATAAAGTCAAGTGTTTGTTTGTACGTGGATAACATAATTGCAAAAAATAGGCGACCTACACTCCACATTTTTTTTTTTACTTTGTAAATGCTCTAACAAATAAATTTCTAACTGAATTTGTGTGTATAATGTCTCCACTTGGTAGCAGTGTTTACTATAATAAAATCTGGTTTACTAGCGATTATTGCTGATATAATTTCCACAACAGCCATAACTTGAAAAAGGTTAATGCCCCTTTGTGACTTCCTTTTTTCTATAATATTTTTTTCTCTTATTGTGTCAAAAATTTAAATATATTTGGAATAACAAATTTGATAATTTTAGCACAATTTTACAAGGTAAGTGTACAGAAAGCAGCGAGTATGCCAGAACGTTAGATAATTGAATAATTGCTAGATAATCTAAAAGGAATGAAAAAAAAATTAATATATCTACTCAAAGCCTTTATTATTCAGCCTGATGTATTATATTACCAGCAGAAATTAACATAAATATATTTAACATGTTCCTCTACAAAACTGTTGTTATAAGGTTGGCCATAATTGAACAGTTTAGTTATCCTCAGCCTCTGGACCGCGTAATCCCTACCCTAATCACTCCTCAACAGTCGACCGCAAGGCCGCATTATCAAATGCAATTGAACGACTTTCTTTGCCACTGCTAATGGTTATCTCGGGACGGAGATAAAAAGTTTATGACGTGTAACATCTTAGCTCTCGGTATACGGAGTTTGGAACGAGTTATTTCGTGAATGGAACGGAAATGTGTAACCACGGTGCTGTTAACTGTGACGGATGGTGCGAACCAAAGTTCGCAAAGCCGAAATAAAACTGATAGTATTAACTATTTATTCAATTTTAACAAAAGAGAAATTTTTTTTTTCAAATCTGTGTCGAAAATCAGGTTCAAAGCCGGGCTTTAGTATTTTTTTCAATATGCTTCGCTTTTATCGGAGCCTTTTCATTATACAATTTTAAATTTCGCTCTATAACTCGAATAATTAGATAGTCGAGGAAGCTACTCCGCCAGCGGATTCTTGCAGTGGGTGCGGGACTACATCTGATTCCCGTCCAGAAATGTAATTGAAAACTCAATTTATGTATATATTTATCACGTTCGGCATTATTTTAAAGAATTATACGCAAAATTTGTGTCTTTTTTTCATATTATTAGTGTATTTGCAACATTAAAACATATTGATTTACTTGTTACCGAGATTATATGTTACACATCCCTGGCGAGTACTGAAAGACTTTCTCACTACAACTGTTAGGTAATGCATGTTCATATAAAATGCACACTCTTGACTTAACACGACATTCGTCCTTAACAAACGACCGTGATTTAATTGCTTGTGAATCCCATCCTTCATTTCAACACTTCAACTAAAGTAGATGTAAGTTTGTGAGTTTTAGTCGTGCAGGATGGATCGAAGTTGATAAAAAATTAATTCCAATAGAAGAAGTTGTGTAAATCATCCTGATGTGTTTTGCTACATTTTTGGAGAATACACATTAAAAGCTAATAGACTGTTAGTGATCTTGTAAAGAGAGCTTATCATTAATATTTTGGTGTTAAGCTCGGTGATCAGGATAAATGTGACACCGCATCAGGTTTGTAAAACTTGTACAGAACATTTTAAGCCAGTGGACTATCGGGAAAAGAAAAAGTTTGAAATTTGGCGTACCGATGGTTTGGAGAGCACCCAAAAACCACATCGATGACTGTTATTTCTGCCCCGTAAAAATATTAGGTACTGTAATCAATCGAAACACCCGTAGCAAGTGGACTTGTCCAGATGTAGTCTCTGCAAGACTCCCGGTCCCTCACTCAGAGGAAGTACCGAGTAAGGAAAAAATTAAAGCAGGAATATTTAACTGCTCATAAATAAGAAAATTCATTAAGGACCAAGCCTTCGTAAATTTCATGAATGAGGATGAGCGAAAATCCTGGGCTTCATTTATTGCAATTGTCGGAAATTTTCTGGGCGAACGAAAATCAGAAAACCATGTTGAACTGGTGAACGATGTGCTTAAAATGTTAAAATCCCTTAGGTGCAACATGAGTATTAAGGTGCACTATTTACACAGCCACCTGGACCGTTTTCCTGAATATTTATGAAACAGCAGTGAGGATCAAGGTGAAACATTTCATTGAGATTTTAAAATTATGGAGGACCGCTATCAAGGAAGATGGGATACACACATGATGGCAGATTATTGCTTGAGTTAAAAAGGCACTGTTATAAGATATATTCAAGAAGTCCACGAAAAAGAAGCTTCCGAAGTGTTGAGTGACTAGTTGGTTCCATCGATGACTTGGTACTATCTTTGTATATATAATAATATTATTGGTATATACTAATAATATTTGTATAATATAATTGTATTCGTATAATATAATTTTATTTGTATAATATAAAAATATTTTTGTAGTTTAGTAATAAGAATTTCATGTTTGATTTTTAGATTTGATTCGTGGATTTAACCTAAAATAACGTAAACTGTACATTTCACTAAAACGTTATATCTTAGAAATTTTACCTCCTAGGCAAAAACTAATGCCATGTTTGAATTCAAGGCACCAAATCCATATGAAATCAGTTCCAGATATCCCGGTCTGTGTTATCGTTAACTTAAAGTCAGATTATTTAAAATGGTAAACAAACAGTGGTGCGTGGCTGCCACGTGCGTTACAAGTGGCTCTTCACAAATGAGAGATATGGGAACATTTCAGGGTACTCCAATATTTGAAACACGCGTTATTAATTGAAATTAGACCTTTATTTACTAGTGTCTGTCCATGGCTTCAATGGAATCAATAAATGAATTAACGAGTTCATGAATACTCAAATACGATTCATAACACTATTGAAAAGTCTACACAATTGTCATAATTATAATGCTAATACCGGACACAATCTCAGAGTTGCTAATTACGAGTTGCCAACGTATGCAAAAGAACGTTAACGTTTACGTAAGTGTTGGAAAGTGTATGGAATAATGCGCTGCTGCTGCCATCTGTAATCCTCTATAAAGATGTTTCAACTCAAAAACATATTTTTCCGACCCCGCGCCATTGAGAAATATTTGTTACGTTCATTACACACGTTAACTCGTTACCTACTCACTTCCGTTACCCTGTGATACTGATTTGGCTCTACCGACTGTAAAAAAAAATATTTCACTTCAAATAATTATGTGTTTGGATATTTTTTTCTGAGCGGGTCCGTTCTGGCAGGCCTCGCGGAGTTACGTACGGAGAGGGCGTGGCCGTTCAGACTCGCAGAGGGCAACCTTGTTCTCCAAGGCACGCGGCTAAGTCACACACAGTCGCCGGCTGGTTCAAGGAGAGCCGAGCGTCAGGTGAACATATCCTCGTGCCAACTCCAGTCTGGTCTTCTTACGCTGGGCTTCAACACATTCGCGGCCTTGAGAAGCTCAGACCACTTACCTCCTCACCAGGTCAGTCCAGGGGGGCAGACGGGGCTTGTGCAGAATAGTTTTTACTGTTTACTACATTGACCTGAATATTGTAGTGTTAGAACACAAAAAAAAAATTGTTGTTGGAGGGCAGATGAACTTAATTATTTGGATTGAAAGATACATTCATGTATATCGTCAGATATAAGAAATATGGTATGTTTCGCGTACTATTTAACTTGCGATGTATTAACAATGAAATGAAAAAAATAAATATAATTAATTACCATCAAAGTAGTATCAAAACAATTTATAATTGTGGAATTAATTGTAGTATCGATTTGAGGTGTTTTCGGAAAAAGTTTTGGTTTGGTTGGTTGGAAAGGAAAAAAAGGGGGAGCGGTGCCAAGATGAGTTTTATTCCCCGGTTGGGAACTAGACTAGTTCTTACCCCGGGTGGGAACTAGTCTAGTTCTTGTCCCAGGTGGGAACTAGTCTAGTTCTTGCCCCGGGTGGGAACTAGACTAGTTCTTGCTCCGGATGGAAACTAGTCTAGTTCTTGCCCCGGGTGGGAACTAGTCTAGTTCTTGCCCCGGGTGGGAATTAGTCTAGTTCTTGCCCCGGGTGGGAACTAGTCTAGTTCTTACCCCGGGTAGAAACTAGTTCAAGCCCCGGGTGGGAATTAGTCTAGTTTTTCCCCGGGTGGGAACTAGTCAAGTTATGTCCCTGGGGCCATCGATAGAAACTAAGGACCTGCCTCTCACTATTATTTAGTGTACAACATTTTAAACCCCACGATTGAAATTATTCTAAAGAATGTAAAATTTACCGTGGTCACAACTTTAAATGGGATCTGCGCTGACTGCGCATATCACATAACTTGTTAGGTTTCCTGTGAATTCTATTGGCAATAGACATGTAATTTTCGTCCTATCAGGGTAGCCCCCATACAGCCCGAGGAGCCTCCCCCCCCCCCCGGTTACTAATACTACCCTCAACTGCACTGCCTTCCACAGAAACGACCGGGGTTAGATTCTCGACGACGTAGAATGCCGAACCTTTGACGAGGGGTTTTCTCGGGGTACTCCTACTTCGTTTAAGGCCATGTCTCACCGCCGACACGGGACACGTCACTAGCGTAGCTATGTTGGTTCGACAAGTTGGATTACATCAGTTCCCAAATAAATATTTTGTATGTTGGCGGGAGTGGGCCTGACCCCGCGGGGAAGGTGATTGTCGCTTGAGGTGTCGGAGCTGTTCCGGCTCTAGTATCCGAGACATGATCCAGCAGGTTCACGGAATGGGTGCAAGGATGAGAATATATAGCCTCTCCACACCAAGTGGCAATCCTCTGCCTCCACGTGGGCACCGCTGTTGGGGGCGAATCGTTGTGACCATGTTGGAATGTACCATGTAGGTACCATGTAGCTCAACCTCTTGTCATAGCCACGCCTTAACTAAAGAGGACCATGCCGGGCGTAACCCTGCCGCAGTACATCCTCAATTGCATGGATGGGACCAGAAATGGTGAATTTGCTTAATCTGCGGGCAACAGCAGATGCGTTTGAAGCATTCTGGGGGTTTTGACTTCCGAGCCTCGGTGTCTCGGTCCCAAGGACCCCATAGTGAATGGATAAGGCCTATGGTAATGGAAACGACCGAGAATAGCGCTGGCGTGTTCGGGGTCACCCGGGCTTAAAAAAATAGCTGTAAACTGCTCGAATATGTGATACGTTTCTCTAGTCCAGTGGTCGGGGGAGGTACCGAGGTAACACCGAGGCCCTCCAGCCCACGCACGATCTAAGCGTAATGTCTAGCCGGGGCTTCCTGCGGTCGCCGCCGGATGAGTCCAGGTACGTCCGGGCCTTAACCGGCTGTAAACCTGTCGGGCCGAGGTACGGCAGGTCGGAGGGTAGTCCGAGGAGACGAGGGCATCCAGTGGAGTGATTCTGAAGAGTGGCGGTCGGCTAGCCTGTTGGCGAACGGTCTCGTTCCACGTAGACGCCGAGTTGGTAAAAGTACGGGAAGAATCCATGAAAGATTGAATGGTGTCCCGCTGAGGTTTCCTCCAAGGCCCTGGATTCTGATTGGGTAGGACTCGTACTTGGGAGTGGTGTTCCGATCGCTTAGAGCAGACTCCAAGGGTTCCCTGGTCCTTTGCGGAGCGACGACACAGCTCCAGTACAAGCCTGGAAAGCTATGAGAGGTTTGGATAGGACCTCCACCGGACCACGGTTTCACTGGGTGTTTTGAGGAGTCCCAGTGTGATGTAGGTCGGGGTAGGCGCCAACTGTGCTGATAAGGTATAAGGGTTAAGTACACAGCCAACAGTCTGGTTAGCTGAGTGAGGTAGGGGGCCGAGGTTTGGATGGGTCTTCCTGGCCTCTGGTCATAGGCGAAACTCTACACCTTCCTGATTGAAAATGGGAAGTTATCCCTGGTTCCCATTCTACCCTATAAGAGCGCACACATGGGAGAGGAAAGTTGCCAGCCATAGACTGGAATAAAGCTGTAAGTTATACGACTGGTTCTAAAGTATGTCCGATATTTGACGAAATCAACCAATCAGGATTGTTTTCAGCGAAAACTTAAAATTCTTCCGTTTCTATCACAACGAATTTTCAAAATTGTGAAAAACAAAGGGGTGATTAAAGTGGTTGTATAGATGAAATAACTTTAACAACGTTATCATGAATTTAATGTGTTATTCATTTTACACGCATAAAGCAAATTATGTGACTATAAATTGTAGAAATAACCGAACATTAATTTTAATATTTAATGAGTATTTATAGGGGTTAAATTTATGGATGTTAAAAAAAAATTTAAATTCACAAAATCATAACAAGTTCAAAATTTGCATCAAGCATTGTGATGCATTATTTAAATTTCAAAAGGAGATTAAAATTGAAAAGTTTGGTATGGCTCAGTCAAAAAAATTGATAGTGTGACCCAATTTAAAACATATTTGAGATTATCTGTCCAACTTTATTTGATGGAGAAGATTAGAAGCCATGTTATTCCGATACTACCCCTGAAATTCTACTGACAAATAAAGTTGTAGTCATAAAATTTGATAGTGTGTCAGGGTCTTAACTGGAGTCTGGTCTTCTTTACTGGCAACAGATTCATTACTTAGTTAATGTTTTTATTTGCGGCCTTGGGGAAAGTGGGAAAGGTGACGTCAACAGGCTACCATCGTGAGACAGAGGTCACGGCGAGGCGCTCAGAACACAGGGTTTTCCCGGGGTACTCCTCCTTCGTTTATAAATGCACTCCGTCGCTTTTCCGTCCTCGTGGCCTCGCCATTCACCCGTCCCCGCCGGCGCGAGGCGTTCTTGTTTCGAGTCCCGAGTTAAGCATGGATGTAGGTTTAATTTCCGTGGACATATCATTTTAAATCGCCTCTGGTTAAAGAAAGTCAATAAACCAATTAAATTGTCCAAATAGTATTAAATAAGTTTTGCGTGATGGTAACGGAAGTTACCAGCGACGCAAAGGCACGCCGCAAGTTTCTAACGCGGATACGTGGTGTGATTGGGAAGTTCAAAACTAGGTCGGGTGACGTCCGCCATCTTAGCTTTCTTCCTCTCCCTGCAGAGTCTGTTCCGTGGCACCTTATCGGAATCGCCACAAGCCGTTTTTCTTCTGATCGTCGTTTCTTGCACTTCCGATTGTATAAATTCGCCATGAAACTTGATATTGTAATGTTTTCGCGCTATCATTTTTAATTTCGTTTCACAGTTGTTACACCAACTTTTTTTAACTTTTCAAACATGTTTCAAATTTTCTGCACAAAATTTTATTTAAATTGATTAACGCGTGTGTCCAATATCCGCTCTCAAAGCGTCGAGTTTTGGATCCGGGAAGGAACCTGACATTAATCACTTACAAAATATTTGGCAATGTTCAGAATATTTACAATTATTTGGTATATGGGCTCTTTTTTGTGTCTGCAATGGGAGTAATGAATTGTTTGTTCTGCGACCTAATTTTTATCATACCTTGCAGTATTTTTCGGTCACACCAAGAAATATTTTCAGACAAAAAAAGGTAGTGTTGATACTGTGCCGGCTAAGGTAGTAATGTCAATTTTTTGTTTTGTTATTCGTCAATCAATACTTTTCCCATGTTGCAAAAAAGGTCCATCTTATCAACAAATTTGTTAAGAGACAAAAATAGTTAGGCACTAATCTTAGGAGGCCAATAACTTCAAACAGATGGAATAATTGTTTTCACATTAATGCATTTACAGTGATTTTTTCAGTTTTTCAAAATAAGTCCCCCAGTTGTACCCCCGTAGGTTCGATTTTTCCCATGTCATATGCCACAGTGTGAAAGTAATTTGTGCAAAATTACGTCGGCTATCATGTCCATAAAATGTTTTACGTAGCCTATATGTATATGACTATGATTTTCGTGTCTAATGGTCATGAAGTAAGTAGAAGAGTTCCGGAAGTCGCGCCATGGTAACGAATGAGATAAATAGTACTTCTTCGACATGTACCCAAACATTTCCCACAAACTGGCCGGTATTGAGGCCGGGACTTTTGGCGCATGAATCACGAGGTAGCGGAACAGGCGCTCGCGAGTGGCCGCGCGCCTCGTGCGAGGAGCGGATCCCGGCTGGACGGGTCAGGCTCCTGCGGGCGCGTGCCGCTGCCGGCCTTGAGGGTCGGCAGGTGCGCCTGTCTGACCCGCGCGGTGCGTCCTCAGCATCAGTGTTCGTTCCTGCAAAGTAGTCAATCACCGGTAGTTCCTCACCCTTTGCACAACGTTTTATTCGAATAAACGCGTATTTTTATATACCTACGTCACACCTGAGACAGGTAAAAAGATATATAAAAATATAGATTGGTAAAAATATACAAATCAATTTTTGTGTGTTAGTATTCTGTTTTGTAAAGATTTAGATAGGAAGAAAAAGACATAGAGAGATAGATATATAGAGAGAGGTATATAGAGATATATAGAGGGAGATGTACAGCTACAGAGAATTATAGAGAAATATAACGAGGGATATATGTGTGTAGATAAATAGATAGGGAGGTAGATTGAGATATAGATATAAATATATACCTATACATAGAGATAAAGTGTTATGGAGAGATATGGACAGATATATACATTTATAGAAATAGATATATAGAGAGATAGAGGTTTGATATATAGACATATATAGTGAGATTATTTTATAGGACATATATAGAGAGATATAAAGATATATATAGAGAAAGATGTTTTGTATATGTGTAGCTATCTAATTCAAACAAATTACAAAAAAAAATTAAAAAAAAATATAAAGAGGCATAGCAACGCATGCCGGGTATAAGGTAGTATCAAACATTGTATAATACAATATAGAAAACTCAGGCACGTTAACATGGACGAGGCACGAGATACATTACAGCGATCCTAGTGGCGTGAGCTGTAAGCATGCATGCAAAATTGAAATCTGTATACGTATGCTTCTACCCATTGCCACCTTTATGAATCATCAGCTGTAATTCTGGAAGCCTACGCTTCACCAGATATTGTAGTAAAAGTCATAAAGACTGCAAATCATTTGATTATAACCCATTTATGCATTGAATAGCAATAGAAGTGATATAAAAAATCAAAAATCTCGCACTAACAACATTGTTTGAAACGCTGAGTACAGCTCATGTCACCAGGATCATTGACATCTCTTGTCACGCGGAATTTCCAAGATTTTCCTATGTATTCCTGCTACAATATTTAGTAATGTACAGAGAACAGCATGACAAATAAATACTTATCTGTACCTCTGTACATAAACCATATTTTTTAAGAAAGCAGTTTAAAGAATTTAAATAGTACCTCACTTATTTACTCAACTATTTTTTAACCAAAATATTTGAATTTTTGACATATCAGAGATCTTAGAGTTGTATGCTATTAGAAATAACGTAAAATGTTTATAAGTGCATTTTGCCCAAAAGTGGGCATGCCTCCGAGGTACAGATATTTATCTTGGCTTTACATGGGCGCTATGTACAACATAGATATGTGTATTGTTACGATTTATAAAGTTGGGAGAACTGAGTTCGTAAAAGATAGCCCAATTATTTTTTTTTCGCAGTTTTATTGATTACTAATATTTATATTAATAATAAATAATTGTACCTAAAAATGTCCGATCACAAATCACTGGCATTTAAAAATATTTATTCTCAAGTCACTCAATGTCTGTCGAGTTCCGCAGTTCGCACTCCTCACTGGAGCTAGGCTCTACAGTGGTTCGCCCCTTACCTCGCGCCTGTCCACACACACACAGTCTCGCGACACTCAGTCGACGCACTCTCACGATCCAGTAGAACTCCGCGTCGCGCCACTCTCAGGAGGGTCTCTCACCCTCTTCGCAGATGTCGCACTACCCTTCGCTCGGAGTCTGCTCGGAACTCCCGCAGAGGCCGGCAACGCTGCTTATGTAGTGTGTGGCGCCCTTCTTGAATCGACGAGATCAGCTGTGACGAGTCGCGTCATCCCGAGCCGACCCGACGTCCGAAAAGACGAGACTAGCGTCACTTGTTCACGCCACTTCGCGCGGCGGTCCACGGAACTACCCAAGACCGCTCAGCGATAGATAATAGCGACGAGGGATGACGATTCGTGTGGAGGGGAGTGGGAGGGGTAGCGATAACCCTTGTAATCCGGCCAGGCGCGTGTGACATGTCTTACATCAGTGGACGTCACGTGACACGGCGCGTGACGCCAGTGGCCGTGCAGGGCCATGGTATTAGGAAGAAAGGAGGTAAGGGCATGGTGTAAAGAAGGGGAGGTGAAACCGTGCGCAGGTTTCCCCCTCCACGCGCTCCCTCGCTACGTCACCTTGGTTGTAGCCAGCGCTCTTCTTCCAGGCGCTTCCCATCCATCTCATCTGCGTCTCGTGCGAACCTTTGTTATTATTGGTGCTTCCATAATCCTGAGTGCTTTTATATAGCTGTGCAGTGTTCGGATTTCACAATTATTTCAAAAAGACTCGAGATTCTGGCATAAAATATTTTTCTTTTCCAAAAAAAATGAAGAACTTTGCAATAAGTGGGTGAACGTATGCAAAAGGAAGGACAAATTCTTTGTTAGCAGACGTCAGTTTAAACAAACGTGATTTTAAATAGAAATTTCCCTCGTTTTATAATACGAGTATTTATTTTTATTTTTTTTGTATTATTAACTGTAGGTTAATATTAGGTCAAGGAATATATTTCGTGCAAAATACTGAGTTATTATCTATAATAATAAAGTATTTCACGGTAAAAAAAATTATTTATTGAATGAATTTATTAAAAATGATATTTAAATGTATTCATATATATTCACATTAATAAAAATTCAAATCAATGTTGTTGTTTTTTTTGTTTTTTTTTAATCTTTGTGTGTTCGGGCATCAGCGAGAACTACAAAATTTATTTCACTTTAACAATTTTTTCTTGTTTGTTATAGAAATAACCTAAACACTAGGTTGTGCAGCATTAATAAAGGGGAGGAAATATTTCATCAATGCATGTAAACAAATCGAATGAAAGTAGGAATTTGAACCTCCTATACATCACAAAGAAACATGCACATTTTTTCTATTGTTCAAAACGTTCTCTTTAATGGAGTGGGGAGGGCGTATGATATTATTACGTTTAAATATATTTAAGTATACACGCAAAACCATGGGATAAGAATTATAAAATATACAAAAAAGAAACAGGCTTACATGCAACCGATTTTGAAATTCGATGCCTTATATGTTTGTTTTAAATGAATTCGTATAGGCTTTGGAATAAATGATTTTTTATTTCATTACGATATGTATTTAACTTAATAATGTTAATGCAAAATACCGCTCAAAATGCGGTGCGTGAAAGTGAATTATTTTTATAGTTACATGTGATGATACTGATTTTAATAATATGTTAGTTACCTAAAGGTATTTTTAAGATTTCAGCATTACAATCTGCTTGTGTTGTGTTATGCTGTTAGTTTACACACAATAATGAAAATTAACGTAAATGAATTTATTGTTATCTACTTTTGACTTTGCCAATTTTTTCCATTCAAGCGTTTAGATAATGGTACAATTTTGTTTGTGTTTTACGCCTTAAATAGCATTTAACGCGTTAAAAAAAACTGACGTTTTAAATACGGTACTTAAAAATAAAGTTTGCAGGGACCATCGCTCAGTACATTCTCAGCATAATGCCTGCAAGCTGTTTTTTGCTGAATCTTGTAGAGCTATTTGGTTTTAATAATATGTTTTAAATATACTTTTTAAATATATTTTCTATCATTATTTATCCTTTTGTTTATTGTTTGTAACGAAATAAAATTAAAATAAGTAAATAATTCAAAGCGCTTATGTTTATGTAAATTACAAATAAGTATTTATAGAAACTTTGTATTGTGTCAGATGTTTTTTTATTTTGTAATATGTGTATTATTCTTTGTCGCCTGCATCCTGGATGTTTATTATCTCTATTTTATTAATATTCATAATACATATTTTCGGAAGTATATTCATTCCAATTCCCATTACCATTCTGTGTCGTTTTATGTAAAATATTTTTTTTTTCGACAGTGCTGACATTCATGGCCATTACGGTATCTAGATAAATACAAGACCCAGTCAACATTTAGAAGTTATGAAACAGCCGAAAAATATTTCTTCGTTAATTTTATTATTAACTTAATATAATCCCCGTGTTTTGAAACTAATATATTTATTTAAACTGAATGTTCTAAATGCATGCTATACAATGCACATAGCAAAGTATTTTCACGCTTCGTGGTAACTCCTACTATTCAAACGATTGTAAATGAACTGTCTGTGCGTCGTATTCCCGTAAGCGCGCTGCGTGTAGACCGGGCGGTGCGACCAAGGTGACGTAGTGCGCAGTGGAGAACGAGTTTGGGCGGCCGGACGGTTTCACCTCCCTTTCTTTACACCATGGGTAAGGGCATGCGCATCTTCCCTCCCTCCACTCCTAGGCCTCTGACGTCACCTGGCGGCCAGGCCATGTGCCTGGAGGGGCGGGCGCTGCACGTGTTTACCAGGAAGTTGTTTTCCGCTCTTGGTACATTGTCTGTGATTGACCTCGTGAAATGTCTAGGCGACGGCAGCGGATTTAAATATACTTAAATATAATATTATTTGTATTAGTTTATTATAAGTTATAATTCAACTCACATATATGCAAGACTTTATTTAGAAACCATGTCATACTGCTCTGTCTTTGGGTGCAATAATAGCAGTAGGCGAAATAAAAGAGTGAAATACTTTCGTTTTCCTACTTGCTCTGAAATTCAGAATTTATGGATCAACTGCTGTCGAAGGGCAGATGTATTTAATGTCAAAACCGGTAAGTAATATTATAATACACAACTGTTAATATTGTTTACACGAGAATTAAATCGTTTCTATGTTGTCAATAATATATGTACGTGTTTTGTTCATTTTCAGCACGAGTATGTTCAGCTCATTTTAACGAAGAGTGCTTCTACAAAAGCTTACGAGAGAAACTGCTAAATTACTCACCGGTGAAAACTCGAAAATTAAAGGACGCAGTGCCTAACTTGAAGCTTCCAAACGTTACCTGCACTGTACAGTTAAATATAACTGAAAGACAGAATATCAGAACAAGGAAGAACTTAGTAAGGGAAATTCTACTACATGCAAACAAAAGAACAGAGTGAGTAGTAATTAAAATCTGTATACTAGCATTAATCTGTCGTAGTAGTAACATTAATTTAACATGCAGAGCGATTTTTAATTATGAATAACACATTTTATATATCTTTCTAAAACATTTTTATGGGTATTTTTTCCTGGCTTGCGTTCTGTTTTTATTTAACAAATAATATTTCCGAGAAAATTATTATTTTTTTATTTTTTACATGCTTTTATATTATCGTGATGATTTAATTATTTAATTTTCACTGGTATTAATTCTGTGAAACCCACAAATGAATTACTCTGCTATACTTAACCGCTTATAATTACGTATTTCTTGATCGTCGCTGTATATTTTATTCTCGTGCAAATTCCCTTACAAAGTGAATTAACTTTTGAATTAGGCTTATATATAACCCTAAAATTCTCAAGTATAAATGTTTAGAATTTTCCTATATTGTATTGTAGGTCTATATACTGTTGAGATAATGTTAGTCCTATTTCAATTACTGCCAAGTGTTTATTGAAGTATAATATAAGTTTTGAAAACTAATACATATAATATAGCATTAATGAATTTCAATAGCTCTAATATGTTTGTAAATAAAATTCAATACAATTAAATTTCATTTGTCAACGCTTGGTTTTTACAGGCTGAGTCTGAACACCGAAGAGCATGAATCACTGCCGCCTGTCTCTACTGCCTGCCAAGACTCGCCTCCTGTTGGTTCCGAGGATGATGTTCGAAAACTTCACGATAGGATTCGAGAACTGGAATTACAGGTAAAAGAAACTTTGATTAAAAATAAAGAACTAGAAAAAGAGAAGACATCTCTGAAGGAAGAAATGGAAGCAATTGAAACACTGCACACTGATTCTAATATTAAAGTGCAGGAAGTGTTAGGGAGAATTTTCACTCCGGGACAGATTCGTTTGATTTTACAGAATAAGAAACGAATGATTTGTTGGTCTGCAGACGATATTGCTGCTGCCATTTCTTTGCAGAGTGTAAGTGCGAAAGCATATCGATACCTTAGAAACAAGCTTAATTCCATTACCTGATTTAAGTACTCTACGGAAGTGGGCTTCGCAGTTAGATTGTAACACGTGCATTTTATACGATGTTGTGGCTTTGATGAAATGCAAGAGCAGGGAACTTGGAGATTTTGATAAAGTCACTGTCATTTCTTTCGATGAGATGAAAATTAGTAATTAGATATGTATGGACAGGAAAGAGCAACAGATTCTAGGTCCTTACAATTACGTACAAGTTGTAATGGCTCGTGGCCTCTTGAGTAACTGGAAACAACGTATTTACTATAATTTTGACGAACCCTTGTCTGAAACAACACTGAAGAAAGTGATCGTGTGTTTAGAAGAAAGCGGTTACAAAGTTTGCGCGGTAGTAAGCGACATGGGAGGAGGTAATCTAGCTGTTTGGAAGCAACTCGGCATATCTCCTAGCAACACATCATTTAAAAACCCTCATGATAGCACCAGGCTAGTTTATGTTTTTCATGATGCGCCACATTTATTAAAACTAGCACGAAATCATTTCATTGATAAAGGCTACGTCTTCAGTCAGAAGTTATTGATAAAACATCTATTGAAAAGCTACTGTGCAAATCAACACATGATCTAAAATTAGCAACGAAACTGACCCAAAATCATCTTGATGTCCAAGGGAGTGGAAGGCAGAAAGTCAAAATTGCTGCACAATTATTTTCAAACACGGTTTCGTATTCACTGAAGTATGCATATGCTAATAACCTTATTGAACTTGATGCTAGTGTGATCTCAATATCAAATTTTTTCAAATTATTTAATGACTGGTTTGACATTTTTAATTCTTCTGTTCTAAAAACTGCATACGGGAAAGGTTTGGTTCATCAAGATAAGATTTTACGTGAAATGACAAACACAATCGAACTGCTGAGAGTTTAAGGCGGGAAACATAAAATGCCTTTTCAGAAAGGAATTCAGATAAACAATCAATCTTTGAAAGATTTATTTTCCTACTTAAATAAGTCACTGAACGTTCGGTACATCACGACTGTTAAACTTAATCAAGATGTATTAGAATGCTTTTTTTTTTTTTTTTTCATATATCAGAGGAATGGGCCATCAAAATACACATCCTAGGCTGTCAAGGTTTCTACGGAGTTGAACATAAACTTTATGTTTTGTGTAGTAAAAATTGTTGAATGCATTATCTTGTTCCGTGAGAATGCACATGTCGAAAATAATAAATATTTTTGTTAATTTTTTGTTTCCCAAGTATTGTTGTGTTCAAATAAAAAAATTGTGTTTCGTAAATGTATACTTCTTTCATAAATTTGTTTTTGTTTACTATAGTAAGTAATTTTTGTAACACGTTTGACTGGCCTACATGTTAATGCAAGTTCTAACTACTTCAGAAATACTCATATATATAATTGCATTTATTAAGTAAAAAATGTATTTGTGGTCGTTCGCAACATTGTCGGCCGGTTCAACATTGTACATTCCGCTGTCACCAATGAGGGAAAATAAACCACAGTAGCTGGCTGGCTGAATAGGGGCCGAGCGTGTTGGCCGAGCGGAGAGACAAGCCAGTTGGCCGCCAGATGACGTCATGCGCAGTAGCTGTCGAAACTCGTCGGCCGCTTGCCTGCCCCCTGGTGCAGGGCCACCAGCCAGCTCCGAACCTGACGCGTGTCACAGTCTTCGCGTTCATAACAATATAAATGGAATTTAAAAATGTAACAAATAGTTATATGCATATGTCACACTTATTATTTTCTTGCGTGCATACTTTTATAATTCTATTTACATTTTAATGTACTTAATTTTTCGTTTAAAAATAACTGAACGGAAAACAAAGTTGGTGCTCTAGATATAATTGTAAAACCCTAAGATTAAGATGTTTCTTAATAAATTATTGTTTTCGCTATGTAAGAATATTTCAGTTTGTTTGTTCTCATCGCGCTACTCATTGGCCAATATTGTACATGAAGTCAGATGAAGATGGTGCTGTCTGACCTCCTAAGTTCGAGTTCGCCAGCTTCGGTCAGACGGATCCGCTCCGCGCGACTGTACCATCAACACCTGACGTCACAAGTCTCGTGAACCAATCAAATGTCATATCATCAGACAGACGTAACTGCGCGATTGTGGCACAATATTTATACTGAGGTTCGGATTCTTAACCGGGCATTTATGCGTTGTGTTTTCCCAGTACCTAAATTGGTAAAAATTAGTTGTAAGCCGTCCCCTCAATAGCTTTCCAGTATTAAATGCGTACATTAATAAGCATCCCAAAACAAAATAAAGTCCAACTGTTGAATATTAGATTTTCTATGCCATGTTTTAAAATAATTGTGGTTGCATAAAACAGCAATAAAAATTTACGACTATGAGCCAATTTTCTTCATAAGCGCGTCCATAAATATTAATTTCTAGTTCCGAAAAAAAAAGTTCATATGTAAAATCGTAATCACAGTCATGTGTTGTAACACTTTACAATATGTTTCTTGTAGTATTACAAACAATTTCTCGGTAACTTGTTTCCAAAAGAATCCTTTGTAAAAGTGCAAACAAAAAAAATTATTTTCTGGTAACCCCTTGAAATGATTGTCGGTGTTCGCAAAGCAAATACATTTGTGACAGCTGGAAAATGGGTAGCACTAGTGCTAATTCTGATAATTTTCATATCTGATACTGGAATGCAGCGTTGTCGCCACTTTCTTCATGATCGTGTGATGTTCGCGCTGCACTTACATGCCGTTGCTTGGTTCGCGCCGCATCCGCTGGGAGTGGTGTCGTCGCTTTCGCACAAACCCTCCTCGTTATCGTGGGTGTCTACTGTAATCTGGGTGTTAGCGAGTTTCCGACTCGCTCCCGGCGCACTGCGCCTCGTGACGTGCGCACGGGAGGCTGTCTGAAGACCGGGCAGTGGACACCTGAATACAAGCTCCTGAACCAACAATTATGATCATTCGACAACCATAACCGTCCATCCTAAAGGCAGACAGTAAATAGTTTAATATATTTGGGAGTGAAACAAAAAAGTGACTACTAAGTTGTATATTTATCTGACATTTTGTGACGCAATTTTAGGAGTTATTCTAAAGAACTACTTTCATTATCCCTCCAACTCACCCATAGAATAAATTTATGAGCATTGGGATCTTTGGGTCGAGAAAGATGAAACCATAAATTTTTTTAATATAAAATATTATTTTCGTGTTAAACGAATTTATAATGATCAAGCCAAAATTAAACAACATAAGCTGGCCTTATTTACAAACACATAACTTTCTTTACGATGTTAAATCATGTGAATACTACTTTTAATTTATTACAAAGATAACGGAGTTACACAAGCGTGAATTCAAAAGCGTTCTGATAAGCCTAAATGTATCATGGACACATTTTACAGTATGTGCATAAAATAATTTCCAAGTAATAATATTTAATAGTATCAACGGTAAACGTTGCAGAGTGTTGGTTCAAAGTTACAATTAATGAGTAACTCAAACAGTTTTAGATAAGCGCATGCGCGAGTACTGCTTGGTTAACCGACTTCAAAAAAGGAGGCGGTTATCAGTTCGTCTGTTTTTTTTAATGTTTGTTACCTCAGAACTTTCGACTGGGTGAACCGATTTTGATTCTTTTTTTATTTGAAAGCTGGTGCTTCCCGTGTGGCCCCAATTCAATTTGGTCCAGTTCTGACAAAGACATCCATTAGAAAACCATATAATTCTTAAAATTGCATTTAGTATGTGCGCGACAAATGGACGAATAACTCAATATCACGCCAACCTAATTCGATGATTCTTTTTTTTTTTATTGGAAAGGATGCATTTCAAGGGTAGTTTGATGAAATTTTGGTTAGGTTCTGATTATGGGATCCATGACAAAGTAACGGAATTCTTCAATTCTTAGGAGCGAATTAACGATACTCGGCCGAATCTTTTATAGGCTATTCGGATATTTTTGTCACCTACCGTAACATGGATCAAGCTGAGACGGCTTGCACGTTGCTCTTCTGTCTCTTTGGATAGACGATCGTTGATCAAGCCGAGACGGTGACTACGTTTTTCGATATTTTCCCTGTTCAAAACTTGTTCATGTAAAGCCGCATTTTCTAAAGTCTATTTTTGTGCTCTGCGCAAGTCTTTTTGAAATTTTCCTCGAGGTAGATTTCCTCTGTTGAGATAGGCGTTTCTCCCTGACTTCGTTTGTTTCATTTGAACGGCGCTCTCTCATATGAACAGCTCGTTTAGTAGGACTACCCATATTCAGACAAATTAGTTAGTGTACTTCAGATTCACTAATAATCAAAAAATAAACACCAATTTTAACAAAAAATACCGACTTAAAAAAAACTATTCCAAAACAAATTAATATGCACTAAAAAGTAAAACAAAATAATTGCTTACTCTTCTACAACTTAATAATCAACTTACTTTTTCTACTCATCAATATGTAAGCACGATCTATGTGTTTACCACGCAAGAAGGTAGGTATAATGTAGTTACAATTATTGTTATTTTTGGAGTCGGTGTCAGCCAAGGAAACACTACAATATACCTAGCAATAATAATACGAGAATACTTTAAGAAATATTTTTTTACAAATTAACTTTTATACGAACGACAATATACTGTGAGTACTGTGACAGAATACCAATACCTACGTAATTTAACCCATTTAAAAATTTAACTTTTATACGTCAATATACTGTGACAATATCTGCGACCTTGAAACGACATAAATAATACCTAATTAAACCAATCAAACGAACTTTAATACGACACTATGCTGAGACATAATGTAGCAAACAGTGATACGAAAATATAGCCGATATTAAACACAAGGACTTACCGTAAGAAGGACGGTGTAGGTATGTGTTGAGTTAGATTTGAAGTGTGACACCGACTCCAAAAATAACAATAATTGTAACTACATTGTACCTACCTTCTTGCGTGGTAAACACATAGATTGTGCCTACATATTGATGAGTAGAAAAAGTAAGTTGATTATTAAGTTGTAGAAGAATACGAAATTATTATTTTTTTTTACTTTTAGTGTATATTAATTTGTTTTGGAATAGTTATTTTCAAGTCAGTTTTGTTTGTTAAAATTGGTGTTAATTTTTTTTCTCACTTGCAGCGCCACCTATTTTGAAATAATGGCTCTTTCCCCAATTCGTAAAAGGTGCACTTGTACTTTATTTGGAAACAGGATGGAGCCCCTCCCCATTGGTAGGGGAAGGCGGGGTAACTGCACGCACTTAACTTTGGCACATTATATTTCTGTTAATAAAGTTTAAAAAGCAATGTAATTAATATGTAGCAAAGAGACATTAAGTCAGTTTAAATATAGCCGAGTATTAGTACTTTGTTTAAAAGCGAAGTGTGGTTTTTTACTTAAACTATTAAAATATGTATTGCGTACGATTACCCGACTTGAGGGGGTAATCGCACGCACTAAATTTATGTTGCGTACTATTACCCTCTATGCCAATTCTGGTGCATAAAAAGTTTCCCGAATATTCCCTGAATGGAAATATAATTTTTTTAAATATGACAATGAAACTAAATAACAAAATAGACTATTTGTACTATACTGGAGACATAAAAATTTATTTTCTTTTCAAATTAAATACATACATGATTTGATATCTTTTTTTATTTTTCATATTCGCTAATTCAAGCTTGCAGTTAAGTATTTTTTAAATATTTTTGCAGGTACTTGAATGAAATTATATATAGTTTAGAACGTAGCTTACTCATTATTTGCATTGCTATTGAACAAATATGAAGAGCTAACACAAAACAACACACGCACTGACAAACCATAGTTGCAAATATATGGTTAAAATAAAATTTTCCATCAAAATAACTAAACACAGTTTTTTATTTGACAAATAAGTAGACTATTTCAGCATTAAGGTTATTGAAATAATTATACTTTCACTTGACGATAATCGCATACAAAATTTGAATGATTTTCTGCAGCACTACAGTCTGAATGGACCCAGCCCGAACACCTGCCATAGCGATACCACAGTTCTCTGTCCTTAACAAACTCTCCACAAAACATACAGATCTCATTAGTGCCATTTTTGTTGGAACGATGAAGCCACCATATCCAAATCTTCAATGTCATCATCTTGACAAAGATATTTTGTATTTTTTTTTTTGCAAGAAGAAACGGACGAATCGCTGAAAATATTTTCCTTGGTTTTATTCTTTTTCATTTTTTTTTTTTTAGCTTCCTGTATCATGTTCAGCTTGTGTTTCCTTTTATTTTTCCTCTTTGTTTCCACTTCTTCCAGCACTATTTTTTCTTGGAGTGGCTGTTAGAATTTCTGAACGCCGTTTTCGTGTCGGCGCCTTCCTGGTCCCTGCAGTCCTTGATGTCGATGGTTTTTAACTGGGGAAGTTAGTTTACATATTTGTTTGTTATTTTCATAATGTACAAAACCATTGATACGATCCATTTAAACATAACAGTTACTAAATTTCGCACAGGTGAATGAAACGCAGATGGGGAATTGGTACGCATCCCTGCGTACGAATACCCCAAACGACGCCATGTCAGTTTACTGACAGTCACAGTTGAAACGATCACAAAGTACAAGCCCTCGCCGCGTTAAGTTATAGCAAAAACACCACTAATTATTTATAAACATCTAAAATTCTACAAAATTACATAGTTTTTTCCTTACCTCGAATGCAATGAATGCAGGATATTATTGGAAAAATATCCGATTTAAAAAACACAAATATCCGACACAACTTCAGCCGCACGCCATCGCCACTCGACTAGAATGAAGTTACTCCTGTCGCCGCATAGTAGTGCCAGTACTCCTGCGTGCGTCTCCTCTTCGTTAGCCAGATACTGACCTGCGTACCATTACCCACTGCATCCAGTTACCCCGCCTTCCTATCTTTTTGTACGAGTGTGGTTGAACATCGAAATCTCTGACCGTTATATTGGTCGTAATGGTCGAGACGATAAAGCTCTTTTTCGCTGGCCTCCACGTTCAACTGACATAACACCATGTTATTTTTATTGGGACTTTATATAAAATCGTGTCTACATTCCAGCGCTACCTAATGATTTGCCAGAGTTGAGTCACATAATTGAAGAGGCTATTGCTTCCATTACTCCGGACGTAGTAACCAAAGTGTGGGAAGAATTGGATGCGTGCCGTATAACTAAAGGTGCACATATTTAAAATTTGTTAAAATAAACTAGGATAGATGATCGTCAATTTGATGTATGATTTATTGTAAATAGTCTATATTAAACGGTTATAATAT